>NC_092429.1:28296077-28610661 GCF_036169615.1 Heliangelus exortis | reverse complement strand
TATATAAATATTCTACATTATAGATAAAAATATATACATTTGCAGACATGCCAAGAACTGTTTTTATTTACACCAGAAAATGCACAGCTGTAACTATTTTGGCACGTAGAATACAGAGCTATGTTACATTTATATTTTACACCCCAGGTCAAAATTCACTATATCAAAATGTGCTTCTAGTTCAAGGCTGGTAACAAGATGCTCAAGTCAAGAGGGATTTAAAAAGATGAAACATTTTAGTATTGACTTTTAGTATTTACTATTCAATTATGATTGCCATTACCTTCAAATTCCACAGAAACTTTCCAGTGCAAATTCTGCAGGTGACGATGGAGTTTATGACTATAGCAAGCTTTGAATTTCTCCTCAGGACACAATGGACAAGTCTTCTTTTCATCTGAAAATACAGGTAAAGCAGTATGAGAAACATACACAATGCAGTTTCCACTGACAGTGAGAGAGATGCATGTCAAGAGACAAAACAAAGGGTTTTTAATAAAGTGTCTTAGCCAAGAGATTAATTCCCAAGTGTATATTCTATTTTAGGCACACACAAACATCAAATTTCTGGATTGCCTCTTTCCATCCCATAATATAGACAGAGACCACTATTAAAAGATCAACTCCCTTAGTCTTTCTTTTGTGTTTTGTAGTATTTTTCACTCCAGCAACATGAGGCTACTCCAACTTCTAAGAAATGCTACAGAATAACAGGATTTTATAGCTGAAAGTGAGAGATTTGCAGCATTTCACACAAACCCAAACTGAGGGTTTGAAAAGAATCTTTCAGAACTGTGAATCTTTCAGATAAAATGAGCACCTGCTATCTTTCTAAGCATTTAAAGTACCAACACAAAGGAAACTAAGGTACAGAAAAACCTCTCATGCAGGATATTGAACAGAAAAGTTCCTATGTGTGAGTAGCACAGGATGGATACTGAAACATTCCTCACAACATGAGGAATCTTATCTATAATAATAATAATTACATTATTACATATATATATATAATACATATATATAAATAATTACATATTTTAGGCTTGCACAACAGTAAAATTCTTTTTTTATCAATTTTTTATGACTGGATTACAATGTCCATGCAGAGTCCAATGCCACTGAAGCCAAAAGAAGCAGCCTACAGCTCACCAAAGACATCACCAGTGCTCTTTAATGTTGATCAGACTCTTAATAACTTCTCATTTACTGGGTATGAAACACGAGGCCAATACAAGTCAATCCATTAACACACATGGCACAAGAAAAAAAAAATTACTACTGAGAACAGGCAAGGCAGTAAGTTTCTTACCACTACCACAGATTTACACAGAGTCAGCTCAGCAACAGCTCTAAGTACCAGAGACTTAAGAGATATTTATGATCTATCTCATTAAAATTGGAACTCTATGGCAGTTTTTTGCATATTTGTTAGTAAAATTAAACAGACATGAAGGTAGGCTGGATTATTAAGGTGCAAGAGATGTATTATGCAGAGCCCTTGTGGACCCAGCTGTGTTCTTGGATAATCCCACAGTTAACTCACCTTTAAGGTCAGCTAGTTTCTCTAGATCAGCAAGATGGCTTTGAATTGAAATATGTTTCTCTAAAAAGGCAGAGAAATTTAGAAGTTAAAAATTCTTGGATAAGAAATTATTTTTAGTTCACTGTTATTCTTCTATTCATCATTTAAAACATAACACTATATTTGGAGAATGACTACAGTACCAACTGGAACATGTGTTAATATCCTTTAACTTCCAGGGTAGAGGGAACAACTGCAAAATTACTCCCCAGAATAGTTCTTTAACAAGATTCATAGATTTCCATATATTTCTGCTTGCTTATTAATGCTGACACACATCAGACTCCCCAAATGAGAAAGATTCTCACTTGAAAAAACAAGTCACATCCCACATACTCCTAATTTTACTGCTAGTAAATTGTTAGTGAATGCAAATCATCCACAAGACTGTACAGAAAGTATCAACTAGAAGAGGTCCAACTGTAGGTAGCAATTACTCACTGTATAGCAAGGATACATCAAATTCTATTGCTTCCCCCCCCAGAAAAACTTTTAAGTTTTCCTCCTGATTTGTTAACTTTTCAGTTAATGGGAACAGAGAATTTGCTAAAACCAAGAGAATAAGCTCCAATGAATCAGTTTTATTGCACACAATCAGTTTTATTAACTGATTTAATCAGTTTTATTTAACTGCAATCAGTTTTATTGCACACAGAACAAGTTTACTTATAGTGACTTCTGTCACTGTGCATGTGTAAATTTCTGCAGTGATTTCTAGAAGTGCTCAAGGGAAAATGTCATCTTATTCCAAAGACATTTTCAACACTGTAGGAAAATATTTTATTCAAATACATGTGAAAAAAAGTATCCATACCACACTGAATGTATGGAAAAAAACCATCCTTTTTAAGTACACAACATAATTCTTAAGAGTTTAAATAGCAAACCTCTTGGATAATCAGATGATACAACCAAAACGTTGCTATCAGATTCCCTTGTGGATTCTTCCTCTGTTCCTTTTTTTTCAGTTTCCAATTCTGACTCCTCAACTTTCACATCCAGGTTGTTGCTTTTCACTTTTCCAGAGCCAACCACCCCATCTTAACAAAATAAATAAAACAAAAACAAAGTTAAAACCAAACAAATAATAAACAACACCACCAAACCCCCCAACCAAAACAGTTAAAGTGTTGTTGATACTGCTAAAATACACACGTTAATTTATTTCATTTAATTTTGTGCTTCTAACAGGCCCAAATGACTACAGGTATGAAGAAGTAAAAAAAAAATAAATACATAAACAGTATGTTAGATTACAATAGGAATTAATTTTTGCTCATACTTGGAAACCACTCTGAAAGAATGCCAAGAATGCCTGGAAAGATGAATCTATTCACCCACCTGCATTGGTTAACATTGGTTTAAAGTTAACAAAATAATATTTACATGTTATTTGCTGGCAAAATGAAGTGCTAGCAGGACAGAACAGGCAAGAGGGAGGTACAAGCAATATACTACCTGGTAGAGAAAAAAACCCAGAGGTTTAGGATTGTTTCTCTCTACTGGAACAACCTGAAAAATGGAGGGGAGTAAGGAAGGAATTTGCTACCATCAGGAGCCTTGATAAGGGTTAAGTGGCAGCGTTATCAGCATTTGCAAATGAATGCATTGTCTGGGGTAGCAGAGATGAGCCTACTGAAGAATTTCTGAAGGATTTAAGAGTCAGAGTGATTGGGCAATAAAGTAACAACAGTCAAGCGGTGGGCTTGGGGCTGATGGAGGAAACTTTGGTTTCACGTAGGAATGGACAGACTCTGATCAAGTGTATGGGTTAAAATGGGTGAAATAAGAGGATGCACATATGTACAGATAGTCTGTATACGCCTCTACATAGAGAGGCAAACTTTCACACTAACTGATAAAGAAAAGCAGTCTGTTATCAAAGCAAGGCTGCAGGATTCCTTAGAAACGCCCATCAGTGGATTATGCAAAAGCATAATAATGCCTCGAGGCTCCTAAATATTTTTTTTAAAAAAAAATGAATTTTATTAATTAAATTAAAAACTTCTAATTAAAAAAAAATATATAAAATTCAGCTCACATCAGCTGCAAGTAGCAGAAAGATGGCATTAACGCCACATTTGGCACTGCTGGATGACTGCCCGAACCAGATTAAGCCCATGTGGAGTGAACTGGGGAGGAAACGTGCGGGGCAGAGCGGGAATGGCAAACACCTCCCTCCCCCCCCCCTTCCCTTCCCGCAGGCCCTGCCGGTACCGGAACCTCACGGACCACAGCTCGAAATAATAAAAGTATCAACAAAACCAACAAAACCCCCTCATTAGATTCAAAGGGAGGCAGAAAGAGCCCCCCCAGCACCCTCCCAGTCGCTAAGGCTCAGCCGCAGGGAACACGTGAGGCCAATTCCACACAATGTGGGGGAAATTTGGGCTCCGTTTACCTCAGGAGCTGAACATTCAAACCTTTACAGGGTCTCCTCAAGGCGCTTTTCCCCCCTCCCCGCGCCTCCGCATGGCGCCTGCTCGCCCGCACGCCGCATTTTCCCTCAGCGGGGATGGAGAGCCCGGAGCTCCCCGCACTTCTTCTTCCCGCTCCCCCCTCACACCCCCACCCCAGGCCCTCACTCAGCGCTGCGGTCTCGCCGCCGCCTTCGGGGTTCTCCTCAGCATCTTCGTTCCGTCGCGCAGACGGCAGCGCCAGAAAGGCTTCCGCGGCCTCCTCCGCTGCCATCTTCTCCGGAGACAGCCTGGTGGCGGGGGCGGAGTGAGGGGGGGGGGGGGGGGGGAGGGGGAAAGGGGCGGGAAAACGAGGTGAAGCCACACAGGGAAAAAACTCCTCCGCCTATGCACCTCCCGTATGGGGCGGGGAGACCGCGTACCCGCGGGGAGAGACGAAGCGGCCCTCCCGCCCTCCGCTTACACCTCCCAGGGCCTCTGGAGGCGGGGAGCCGGTAGCTCCCGGGGCGGGGAACACGGCCTGGCCCAGCGCGCTCCGCGGCGGGGTGGAGCCGGAGCCGGGGGCGGAGCAGCGGCAGCGGGCCTGGAGGCGAGCGGGGCTTTGGCCTGTGAGAGGCTGACAGGAAAACTCCCGGCAACAGGGCGGGATCCCGCTCGGCAAACCCTTGAGGGTCCCCCGTCTCTCCTGAGGCTTCCCCGGCGGCGACGGAGCCTCCGCGCAGCTCAGGTTTTTACCTTCGAAGGGAGAAGTGGCTGCGAGGCGGGGCCGCCCCTGTGCTTGGCTGTCGGGGCGGGGGGGGGAGGTAGGGGAGCGGACTGGGGGCAGCTGTCAGGCGGGAGAGGAGTGTTCTCTGGGGTTGTCCCCGTGTTTTCCTTCCTTTCCTCTGCTTGGGGATCCCCGTGGAGCGTCCCTGCCGTGGCCTCAAGCCGCCCATGTTGCGGGGTGGCTTTCAGGGGCGTTTACTTGGGCTTTACGTGTTTATTGGGGCTCTCCTGTTTTATGGCTGAGCTGTGGTTTATACGTAGATGAGCTGGAAGCTTTGGGAGCTTCTGAGGAAGCTTTCTTCCAGCCCGTTTAAATCTCTTCATGTCCGCAGCAGGCTGGCAGGATTATTTCGTGTAGGTTTGTGTAGCTGTTGGGAGATGTCAATAGGTTGTGTTACCTCAGGGGAGGGACTAAATAATTGGAACTGCTTCAAAACGCCACGGTTGTATGACTAAATGTTAAAAGGATGCTTGTCTTTATTAGTCTGGTATGCTGGCTGTTACAACATACGTCTTTCTGGAGCAGATGGTAAAGTCATGCTATCTTTTTTTCTCTGAAAGTGTCTCAGCAAGATGAGAATAATTAACCCCGTTGAAATCTGCCATGGCTTTGTTGTGAGAAAACAAGAGTATTAGAGTTTTTTGGTTTTTTTTTCTCCATGGAATTTAATATTTTTTTAATGCCACCTGGAAAGAAAAACCTGAAATGAAAAATGTCAACACTTTTTTCCTAGGGTTTGAAAATGTCTAAAAAGAAGGTGAAGAAACTAAGTGGGAAAGAAGACTGTTTGGATGGCCAGGATGACAAAGTAGGAACAGCTGTATTTTTACTATTATTTTAATTCAAACCCCCCACTCACATATGAGTACTGTCTGGAGTGTCCTTATCTGCAGTAATCCATGTTAATATTCTCTACTGTAATTCTTACACAGTGCTGTAGTTTTGGGAAAACCCAGTAGTATTACCCAGAGGCAGGCAACAATTAACTGCTTGGGTAGAGGTCACATCAACTCATGTCTTTTGCTGCTTCCTGTTCTCTCCCATAGCTGCAATAATAAACTGCAATAAGAACTGTTCTGACCTGATCAAAGTTGCCTTCTAGTTATCCCACAAAATGAATGCAATGTAGATATACCAAATAGTGATATAACAGCTTTCTAAACAAGGACTGTTCAAGTTTTTTATCATTACCCATAACCAGACCCACGTAACTGCAGTTTCATGGTGTAATTAGTAAATCTGATGAGAATAATACATTTCTTCAGCACAAAAAGGTCCCACAGAAATACCATTTTTTGGCCTTGCATAGGCTAGGGGGTGTCTGGAAGCAGTCTTTTCTTCCCTAAGAATTTTTATAAATATAAAATATTTATATAATATATATAAATATATAAAAATATATAAAATATATAAAAATATATTTTTATAAATATAAAATATTTATAAATTAATATTTAAAAATATAAAATATTTTTATAAATACAAAATATTTATTATATATATATATAGCATACTTATGTAGAGTATATGAAAGATGTGAATCCTCAATGTTGGATATGCTATGTGTTTAATATGTTATTATAGCAAGGTATTTGACTGCCTTACTCAAGGTTAGCTCATTCAGAACCATAGTGAAACTAGTGTGAAAAAGCAGCCTGCTCCAAACACGAAAGTGGGAGTTTTTTAACTGGAATTTCCATTGAATGGAAAGCTCATGGATTTTTTTTCCTTTTTTCAGAACTCTGGAGAAAGAAGATCTTGTAACCATACTATGAAAGGAGAGGCAGAATTTCGGAGGTAAATTCTTGGTCTGTCATGAAATGGGCAGTTCAAGGTAGTTGAGAAGTTTAGAATTGTTTTTAGCTCTTAATGTATGCAGTTACAGTTCATATAAGGTAGGAATTGTATCCTTCCAGCACAGCTGTCCTAGAAAGATCAATTTTATTTTGTCTTGAGCACTACCTTGTTGGTCTGTGTTGCATCTGACACATTTTTAATGGATTCTAAGGCAAAAAGAAGCAGTCTTTCACCTTGAGTGTAGAAATTGTAGACAGTGGTTGAAAAGAACTTCATGTGAAGTGAGAATGTTCTCATCCTGAGATGGAAAAGCTTTGGGTTGTTAATTAATCATGGTAAAATGTAAATACTAAATGTGTTATATCAAACCATTTTAAAGGACAGTTCATCTTTAAGAACATACCAGGTTGGTACTCAGAAATACTTAACTGTAACTGCCTAAATAAGCACAGACTTCTTTGCTTGCTTGCTTTGTTGTTTTTTTTTTCTTTTCCTTAACTGAGGTTACATGACTTTTTTCATATTGTTTCTCTAGATTCAAATTAGAGAAGGATGAAGGAGAGAAGAAGCGAGACAAAAGGTTTAACATTTCTCATGGCACTGAGAGAAGGTCCCAAGAAAAATCTCCAAATAGAAGCAAAACCACAGACAATTCTATAATCCAAAGGGAAAAGCGAAAGAAAATAGTTATTAAATTTAAAGCCAAAGAAATTAAACATGGAAAAAGTACATGTACTCCTGATATAGTGACTGCTAGCAGGGAAAGCTGCAACAAAAGTCGTTTTGATGGAATAGAAGGCAAAAGACTCTGGCATAGTTTTGCAGTTCAGAGGAACAAGGAACTGAAGAAAAAGAAAGTTGAACTCTGCAAACTAAAGTTAAATACAGAACAAACTGTGCTGGCAAAATCTAAGTTACCTGTCTATGAGTCACATAAAAAGTCAGATGGATCAAAAAAACAGAATGAAAATCAAAAAAATCCACTGGACATCTCTACAGGGTCTCTGCATGATTATAGGCCTTTCACTGAGAAGCCAAATTCATTATCTAGGACCTGGAAAGAAGAGAAAGAGGAAGAATATAAGGAGTTTTCCAAGAAAAAACAGCATGTGAATAAACATACCTTATCACTCTCTTCAGCTGAAACACCACAGCGACTGGACTCTTGTAAATGGAAAAAACAGGATCCTGATTCTGTTAAAAATACTGGGAATTCAGGGGCCAAAGAAAGGGACTTGCAAGCCACAGCATTATGTTTTGAGCAGGTAATGAGAACTTGGTTCTTTGTATTATGCAGATAGATGTTTCAGGCCAGTTTCTGATCAGCAGGCAGATTTTATATAAGCAGACTGTCTTAGAAGTTTAAAACATGATTTTATGGCTAGCTAGATGGATCTAAGTCAACAGAAGGTTTTTTTGAGCTGACATTTTTGAATAATTTTTGAGTTAATAAGCTCAGTCAATAAAAACTCCCTGCCTAGCAGGTACTAATTGCTGGCAAAGTGATGTCAGGAGAATTTGTTACAGATTGAGGACAAAATCCCTACGTTTCCTGCAAAACTTCAGGCTTAGATTGTGATCATTTTTTCCCTGAGTTTTAGCTCAGAGTTCTTGCTCTGCACCTCAGCTCTTATCTTCCAGCATGTGTACTGTGTTGTCTCTGATCTCCTGTAACATGCCTTGCATTTCTGGAGGTTTCAGTTGGTGTTACAGTAGCTTGATCATGTTGTGTGTATGCAAAGATCCAAACTAAATATGGAATCCTGGAATTGTTGGGGTTAGAAAGCACCTGTGGGGATTGTCTGGTCCAGCTCCCTTGCTCAAGCAGAGTCAGCTGGAGCAGCTTCCCCAGGACTGTGTTAAGTCAAGTTTTGAGTATCTCAGGGACAGAGACTGCACAACCTCTCTGGGTAGTCTGTTCAAGCACCTCTGCTGTACCAAAGCAAGGGGTTTTGATGGAATAGATGGAATTCCACAGATGGAATTTCAGCTTGTGCCCCTTGCCTCTTGGCCTCTCACCAGGCACCACTGGGAGCCTGGTTCCATTTTTTCACCCTCCCATCAGGTATTTATTAACACTGATAAGATACCCCCTTTTTTAGGTCCAGCAGTCCCAGCTCTTTCACCCCCTTGTATGACATGCTCCAGTCATTTAACCAGTGATCTTTTGCACAACTCTGTTAAATTCATGTCTCTGTTTTTCTGAGAAGCCCAGAGCAAAAATAACAGCCACAAACCCACAAGAGATTGGAAAAATAGGCTTATTGTGTAAACCACAATATTTCTTTCTTTTAAAAGACAGCCATCCTTCTAAGCCCTCTTGAAATAATACTGCTTCATTATGGATATTGAGAATATGTTTTATGTTGCCTATTCAATTCACTTGAGGATATTCATTGTTCTCTGAAAGCCTGATGCATGTTCTGCTTGTGTTCCTACTTCTAGAATGTTGAGGTCCCATCCCACTCCTGCCAAGACAGTGATATCATAGAGCCTGCCCAGAAGGTTAGCAATGTACCTGTTGAACACCAAAGAGCTGTGTTCTGAAACTCCTGACATGGGGATCACTTGTTCCTCCTTTTTCCTTGATATTTTGTGGTGTTGATATGTTCTGGGTTTGTTTGTTTCGAGTTTTTTTTAATTTTTCCTACAGAGCTTTGAGATCTTTCCACTCCCTCGAGACAGTCAGACTGCAGAAACAGACCAAGAGGTTAGTGATGCTTCAATTTAACACTTCTGAGTTGTATTAAAAACTCAGGGCCCTGAGGCTGTGCAGCTGGACAATTCCATGAACTTCAGTAGTATTTGCATTGTTGGTTTATGGTCTACACTTAAAAAAAAAAGTGGAGCATTTTTTCAAATACTAAACAAACTTGCTGAAGTACTTCCTAATCAGGAACTTTCCAAGAGAGAGAGATTTGCCTTTCTGCTATTCTTTGCAACTTAGAGACCTTTAAGAGTTCTTCACATGTTTTAGCTATCACATTTTCCAACCTCTATCTTTGAAGTTTGAAAAGAGGTGTCTTTTTTTTAGAAAACACTTGTGAGGAAATGGGCAGCATGTGTAGCAAAGAATGGAACAAAGTTTTTGTGCACCAGGTGTAATGGTCATAGATAAAAAAATAAACAAATCTTCCTTCTGGGTGATATTTTGGTCATACGTATTTGGTCATATTTTGGTCTTACACTGGAGGATGTACAGATGGATCTTGTGGCTTTACATTTCCTGTACTGACAATATATTTCATGCTTCATTTTCAGTTGGTTTTAACAAAACAGGATTAATGCAGAAGTATTTTTTGGAAATAGTTGGGAAGTGATTATTTACAAGTGATTTCATGTATGCAGATTTTTCTCATTGTAGATGCAGATAGCTGAAGACCTGCATGTTGCTCGTATTCAAAAGAAGATGGCACTGCCTGTTGTACAGACTTGTGGAGAGCTTACATGTATGGAAATAGATCTTCCAGAACAGGATTTAAATGTTTCTGCTGGTATGTCATGATTTGATATCCTTAATCATCTTCCTGCAACTATTGGTTAACCATCTCAGGAGAAAACACAAGTGATTTTTTTTTTTCCACAACTCTTTTTTGTTTTTCTCCCCTAGAGTCTTGTACTTTTGGTCTGAACATATTAGTGGTGATTGACACAAATATAATGATAAGTCACCTGGAGTTTATCAGATCCCTGAAATCTGAGGATATACCAGGTATGTGAATACATGGTGCTCAGTAAGACATTTGAAGAAAAAACAGATGTAAAACTGAAGTTGCTAATTACTCTGCAGTTTGCTAATTAAAATTAGCTAATAGCTTACAGCAGCCTTCAGAGCATATATACAAGTACCTTATATTCTTATATCTATCATATATATATATATATATATATACAAGTACCTTATATTCTTATATCTATCATATATATATATATATATATATACAAGTACCTTATATTCTTATATCTATCATATATATATAATATATATATATATTAGGAATGGTGTTGCATTTTGTACCCTGGGTTGGATGCCTTTGTTAAAATATTGCAGCTCCCAATTTCTGGTCCTGCACCAAACATTATGTTCAGAAAGCTGCTGATTCCTGAGCTATTTCTTACAAAGCAGATGGATATGAGCTGATTTTTCAAAATTCTATTCTTACAATGTGAATGAAAAAGAAAACAAAGTTATTTGTCATGGGTGGGCCAGCAGAACAGTGATGAAATTTCTTATTTTCCATGTATTTCAAGTGTAATAGTTAAAAAGTTCAAACCATACTTAGAAATAAAACCATATTCCAGTCTGCTTGCATCCTGGCTTAGGAGTGCTCATTAGCAATAAACATAAACCTTTCATTTGACTTCTTTTTGCACAGTGACTCTTGTGGTCATTTGTGTATTTTCAGCCTGTTCTTTCAGCTGCTGTCACTTTCTTTAACAGCTTACAGTGAGTGTGTGATAGGATGTTAATGCACATAAATTTTACAACATTGCTACACCCTGCTGTCAAAGTGTTCTGTTGATTAAAATAGTTTATTCCTTTTATATCATAGAATATTCCTTTTGTTTACCTGTTGTACATTTTACATGTAATCAATGTAATGCTAGCTTGAGGTTAGGCTAGAAAGAGGCAACTTAGTATTTTTCAGTTGTTAATTTCTTAGAACTAGATGTTCTTGAGCATGGAATATGAAAACTACTGGCAAAGAAGTTGTGTGAGCTTAGGTAAATATCACGTTTGAATTAAAAATTACCTGGGGTGGCTTTTCAAGATGTCTTTGGTTGGTTTGGTTGGTGGTTTTCTTGTGTTTTGCTTTGGTTTTTTTTTCCTTGTAGGAGCTGGCAGACTTGCATTAATAATTCCTTGGGTTGTTCTGCAAGAGTTGGACAATTTGAAGAAGGGGAAAATGCTGCAGCACGTCCGGGACAAAGCTATCCCTGCAGTCCAGTTCATCTACACATGTCTCAAAAACCAAGATCCTAAATTGTGGGGGCAATCCATGCAGCTTGCATCTCAAAAAATATGTAATTTATTCACAATCAATTTGTTTTGGATAGTTAACCTAGTGTGAACCTTAGCACTGAATTTTTAAGTTTAATAGTCTATGTTCTGCAGTTTTTTCATTAAAAGCAGCTAATACCTTAGAGCAGCCATCAGAGCATATCCAAGGCTATAGTTCACAAATACTTTGTTTAGATTATTGCTTCATTTGCTGTTGATTTAGCAGTGATTTCACACTTTTATCTACATCTGCTGGTAAATGGGAGAATACTTAAGGAAAATTCAGCCACTTGCTACTTGAATCTGTAAGCTAAGGAAGTGTTGCCTGCTTTTGCTTTTGATGCAGCCATCACAAAATTGAGAGCACTCAAATTTACGTGTGGCTCACTTGATGCTTCCTGGCAAAACCATTCTGGTTTTGAGTGGAGTAGCACCTAAGAATTCAAAGCTCAGGTTTGTGTATAGCATGCACTCCTCTGCCCTTGTTTGAGGAGCATTGCTTTAAAGAACAGTACCATGCCACACTGCAGGAATTCTTTCCCTGAGTTGCTTCTGAGGGTGTCAGCATTTTCTCCACTGAATTTGCAGATGGTCTGAGTGATGAGAACAACGATGATCGTGTTTTGCAGTGTTGTCTGCAGTACCAGAACCTCTTTCCTCAGGCTGTTGTCATACTCTGCACGTGAGTCCCTGCATGGGTTTAGGTCTCCCATGGGGTGCAAGGTAGTTTCATGACATTATTTAAGAAAAATCACTCTCTTGAAAGCTAGAGTAGAAGGATTTCATGAAACGCAAAGATTGTGGACTTTATCACCTTCTGTGCCTGAGGCCTGAAGTAGAATTAAGTTTACTCTGTATTCAGTTTTAAAGCTTTTTAAAACAACCTTCTCAGATTTTACTCCAGTTAAAATTAAGTTTACTCTGTATTCAGTTTTAAAGCTTTTTAAAACAACCTTCTCAGATTTTACTCCAGTTTCTCATAGAAAAATGTTACTTGAGTTAAAAAGCAGAAGCAAGTGTTTATGTAATGATTGAAATCTGGTTACACTGGATTGGTAGGGCTGTTAATGATTTTAGGTTTATCTGAGTGAAGAGCAAGAGGTGACTTTAGAAGTGCTTTTCATCCTAAAATCCATTTAACCTTTACTGTTATAACCAGTGGGCATTTTTGAGGGAGTATGAGGCTCCAGCTTTGTACTGTGTCTTTGTGGTAGTTCTGCTGAAGCAGTGTGTGCCTCAGGGCAGCATTTGGGACAATACTGCCAGTGGAACAGTAAAGAAAATGTACAGAACAGTAAGGAAAATGAGGATTAAATTTACTGTCTTAAAATTACTGCCTTGTTTGCATTCAAAAATCATAGCAACTGGGCATCATTGCTGTAGTGTAGATGTTTTCTTAAAGCAAACCCAGACCCTGAAACATTTTCCAGCAAGTTTCTATTTTTTTTCAGAATAGCTGCTGTAGTTCATTTTCTGGTTTAATTTTTTGTGACTGTTTCTAGTTGCTTGAGAAAGAAATCTTTATACAACGAAGCTCATGAAATAAGCTTATTTAAAGCATTTTTTCCAGTGTGTTGATTTTATTACTATGTAGTAATGTCAGGTTTATGTCAAAAATTCTAGGGATGATAAAAATCTATGTAATAAAGCCATCGTGAGTGAGGTCAAGGCATTCTGCAAAGCTGATTTGGTTACTGCTCTACAGAAGCTGAATGTTAACAGGGATCACAGGTGTGTTGGGCTTCACCAGTCAAAATGTGGTAAGTTTCTTTAATCTACATGTATATATATGATGCCTTTTGAGACCTGTAATAATCTATGTAGGATACAGAGAACAGTTTCTGCTCTAACTTGACTTTTAATGTACTTTGAATTCTTGGGAATGCCTCTTGTTTGGGGCAGATTTTTTATTTTCTGAGGCAAATGGTTTTCTGAAAGGTTGAGACCTTTATTAAAATAGCTGTCTCTTGGAGTTCTACTCCAAGGAAGTGGAGATGAAATATGAGATGGGCACAGGGATGGGAGCACCATTCCACACTCAGTCCATCCTGCTGTTCTAGACAGAGGTATGAATAGAACTTGCCTTTGGAACACCCCCATGCTGAGCCAATGGGGAGAGGGTAAATACTTGAATCACAGGGCCAGGTGTCAGATTAATCTATAAAAAACAGTTTAGGGTTTGATTCTGTGTGGGTACCCTTTACAGGATACTGTAAAGGGACTCATATCTGAACTTTGTTGGGTGGTGTCACACTGAGTATTGTTATTTTTCCATCCTCTAGAGGGCTGTCCTCAACAAATACACAAATCTCCAATTAAAGTTTGTAGGGCCTGGATAAACCAGATTTCAGGAGGGCCACCTGGGCCATCATTAAGGGTTATTAACTTACTACAATTAAACAAGGAGCTCCTAACAGGATCAGTAGGTGGATTAAACTTAAAGGCTTTCAATGTTGAATTATGTGACCAGCCCCACATTAAGTTTGATGAATCTTGGGTAGTGGTGGCAATAGTCCTTGGAAGTTCCACACAGCAATTCACTGTCACATCTGTGATATAATTTCCTTCCTAATAGTCAGGTTTACCAAGGAAATCACTCCCATGGAAATCAATCCAATTCTGGCCTTCATTTGTTCTTTTCATAGTAAAGGAGTGAACCTTGCCATCACACTTTGGTAAATTCACATTAAGATTGCTTTTGATGGTGATAATTTAAGCAACCTTAGGTCCTTATCTCATCTGTGACAAAACTGAAAAGAGGTTTTTTCCAGTTGAACCAGTTTGGGTCCTGTTCTTAGTAACTGTAAAATTCACTAATGTTGAGAGCATTCTTTACACAGAACTTTATTCTTGGATTGCCTGCTTATTTTCCCAAATATTATAATGCAGTTTACCATGTTAAATGCTCTTCTTACACTTGCTGATAACCCCAGTGGCTGTAAATAATCTGAATTGTTAAGGAAAATAGAAATGTGGAGTAGGATCACAAATGATTAATGCTCTGGAAAAAATAATCTTGGTTAGTAGCTCAGAATTAAAATTAACCCCAGTACAAGTAGGTATAACTAGAAGTATTTAAAACCTAATTAGATAAAGCCCATCTGCTTTATATCATAAATTTAAAGTGCAATCTGTCTTTATTTATGGAAACAAGTTATTTGTATACTGTCAAGACAAATCAGATATGGAAACAGTTGCAATAAGTACCTTTTATTATCATTGTTTTGACAGATACAGAGTTTGAGAAAACAGAAGAAGGTGATGCTGCTCTTATTGCAGGATTCCCAAATGTACTTCCAGATCTTGAAAAGACCCTTGGAGAAGTTTTATCTTGTATTTTGGAGACTGAAATGAAAATTGCATTTGGAAACTTATGGATGGAGGTGATTTTTTTTATTTTGTCTTGCTTCATGTGTCAAGTATTAAGAAGTTTAAATGTCCTTGGAATTTTAATGATTAATAATTGAACATGTAAGTCATCTGGTTCACTAATGGAACAGTTCACTGACTGAAGAGTTCAGTGTTCACCTTTAGTATTTCATTTTAGAACAAGATTATTCTATTTGACCATTAGTGGCTGTGCAGGATTTTAATAGTCTGCTAATAATACAGTAACAGAGATGCTTGAAGTTCAGTGTAAATTTTCAGAACTGTTTGAATTAGTTGCATTAAACTTCTGTTAGGCTTTTCTAGTACAGTTAAATCACTGCATTGTAAATACATCCTTCAAGGATTTTTCCATCATGTTTTAGAAAATACTGAGGGATGGTTGTGGCAGGCAGTTATTCCCCATGAGAACAACTGTTTTCAGGTACCAAATGGATACAACTCTTCCTGGCTGAATTGGTTACAATGAAGACACAGAAATTAGAAGGGTGTTAACAAAACCTCCAAACACTCAGATTTTCAGAAATAGTGTTAATAAGAAACAAGTGCTCCTGTACAAAGCACTTTCTAATTATCCAAGCCTTAGTTTAGATTCCATCCCATAGATGATAAGGGTTAGAAGATTAAAATTATTGCAGATAAACCTCCATGGCTTTAATTAAACAAAAAAAAATCATTTGCAGGGATGACTTGTTCCATAAGATAGAGCTTTGATTTGCTGTTAAGCTTTTAGGTACTTCTGATGAACTTAATTGATTCCTGTTAACATCTTCCCCAAATCTGGTTTTATTTGGTAGAAATAATTTTTTTTCTTTTTTGGAATATGCATATTTTACTTCCTGTAGGAAATGTAGGTAGGAGGAGTGTGTTCATTTTTACTTTTTTAACAAAATCAGAAAATCAAAGACATATTTACTGCTGCTGTAGTTTTTGTTTGCAAGTAATACATTAAATCACTTTAAAAGGTAACTAAAGAGTATTTTGAATGCTTGAAGAAAGAGGAACCAAAAATAATGGTTGAGATGAGAGATTATTATTTTACACTGAATGTTTCTACATGGGCATCTTTGTTTAACTTGAACAAAATCTTTTTAATATATCTCCTTGTTAACTCTGAATGTAGCCTTGTTTCTAGGAATCATTTGAATCCTACTTCAGGAGGCACCAGTAGTAGCATCATTGAATCATAGAACCCTAGAATGGGCTGGGTTGGAAGGGACCTCAGAGCTCATCAAGTCCAACCCTTGATCCACTCCCACTGCAGTTCCCAGCCCATGGCACTGAGTGCCACATCCAGGCTCTTTTGAAATATCTCCAGGGATGGAGAATCCACCCCTTCCCTGGGCAGCCCATTCCAATGGCTGAGCACCCTCTCCAGAAAGAAATTCTTTCTAATGTCCAACCTAAACCTCCCCTGGCACAACTTGAGACCTCTTGTGCCCTCTTGTCTTGCTGAGAGTTGCCTGGGAAAAGAGCCCAACCCCCCCCTGGCTCCAACCTCCTTTCAGGGAGTTGGAGAGAGTGATGAGGTCTCCCCTGAGCCTCCTCTTCTCCAGCCTCAACACCCCCAGCTCCCTCAGCCTCTCCTCATAGGATCTGTGCTCCAGTCCCTTCCCCAGCCCAGTTGCCTCCTTTGGACCTGCTCCAGCACCTCAATCTCCTTCCTGAGCTGAGGGGCCCAGAACTGGACACAGGACTCAAGCTGTGGCCTCCCCAGGGCTGAGCACAGGGGCAGAATCCCTTCCCTGGACCTGCTGGCCACTGAAGAACAGAGCCACTGTGAAATGTGTAGGAATATGATGATATGAAAGCCTTTGACTTGGTAACATCCTGTCTTTCAGATCCTGTATCTGAAGCCCCCATGGACTTTAGCAAACTTGCTGAAGTGTTACAGAAAGCACTGGATGGCTGTCTTTGGTTATATTGTGCCCAGGAGTTTGCTTTCAACCATTGATTGTCTCCATCAACACCTTTGTACAGGTGAGAATCTCTGAGAACATTAATTGTCAACTTGGAAAAATCCTCACTGGTCTGGCTTTAGTAATTAGAGAAGCAGACATTCTGAAAAGACAGATACTCTGCATTTTTAAATAGTGATGCCTTTCCTTGGCTTTTTTTTCAATTTATGGTTATCCAAGCAGAGCCATGGCTTGGGCAGTCACATCTACTTTTGTATTGATCCACAATTTTTTCCCCAGATAGGCAATAAAATCCCAACACTTGTTTTTGTAGCCTTTTCATTTAACTGAAAATTAAATTTAAATTTAACTGAAATTTGTGAGCTATGAATTACATTAAAAAACAGAAAAGAAATAAATTTAATTAATAATAAAGAAAATTAAATAATAAATAAAAATAATAAATAAATAAATAAAAATTTGCCAAGATCAAGTCTGTCCTGGCTATAATCCCAGATGGTCTAAATGATACATGACTTGTAAGAATATTTTTTCATGCATCTCTTGTGTGCCTGCAAAAACATTTTGATGAATTTTTATATTAATTGTCACCAAAGTCTTTGAATTATTTTTAAAGAGCAAATAATCTTTCTCCCTCCTTTGCCAGTATGTCATGTGTGGCCAAATGATCTGCATTTGCCAAATAAATGATGGAGGAGTAAAGAGTACTTTATGTGCTAGATGAAGGCAGGGAGCTTTGTTTTCAAAAAAAGACAGGAAAAACCCCCTAACCCTCTTTCCTTTAATTAAAGATATTTCTAAGAATATTTTTAAAATAGATAGACCTCTTTTGGGATATTGGTGTTCTGCAGAATTATTTTAGATCTGCCAGTTGATCTGTTTGTCAGATGCTGGCAGAAATTTGGAAGACTTGATTAAGGACCAAGAAATGTTAACTTCACAAAGGGTTTCTCTAAAAACTGTTTGATTTAATACTTCTGAACCATTTCCAAGGCTTTTTATGTGCTTCAGCTAATTCAAATTTAATTTGACCATTAAATTTGCCTCCAAAGGCTGATCACACCTAGCATCTAATACTTTTTTTTCTTCTTTTCTTTTTCCCATATTACTCTTTAACTGTGAGGTGGACCATTTGACTCCTCAACTGTGTGTGTCTTGCTCCAGGAATCCAAAAAATTGTTCCATGCTTTCAGCACAAGGTCAGACTATAATGGTGTCCTTCCCCAGGCTTTCACTGAAGTGAATAAGCTGTACCAGAAACTCACAGAGGTAAGGGGAATTTGAGTATTTCTTCAACCTTCCTGAAGTTGCTCCATGCTCATTACAAACCTGGCTTAGTCTTTGAAATTATTCCCCTATTTTCAACAAATTAGTGCAGGAAAATTTGTTTTTAGTCTTCTCAAAATTAATAGACCCCCAAATATATCTTTTATTTTCATGTAATAAATACTGACCTTTAGATATGTGCTTGTTAGACTTTTTTTTCTTTGTCCTAATAGCAATGTGTCAGTATTGGAAGAGTATATTCCAAGTATAACTTTTATTTTCATGTAATAAATACTGGTCTTTAGGTATGTGCTTGTTAGATTTTTTTTATTTTTTTTTTTTTGGTCCTAATAGCAATGTGTCAGTATTGGGAGAGTGACTGAGGTAAGGGGAATTTGAGTATTTTTTCAACCTTCCTGAAGCTGCTCCATGCTCATTACAAACCTGGCTTAGTCTTTGAAATTATTCCCCTATTTTCAACAAATTAGTGCAGGAAAATTTGTTGTTAGTCTTCTCAAAATTAATAGACCCCCAAATATATCTTTTATTTTCATGTAATAAATACTGGCCTTTAAGTATATGCTTGTTAATTTTTTATTTTTTTTTTTGTCCTGATAGCAATGTGTCAGTATTGCAAGAGTATATTCCAAGTATAACTTTTATTTTCATGTAATAAATACTGGCCTTTAAGTATATGCTTGTTAGACTTTTTTATTTTAACCTGATAGCAATGTGTCACTATTGGAAGAGTATATTCCAAGTATAACTTTTATTTTCATGTAGTAAGTACTGACCTTTAAGTATGTGCTTGTTAGATTTTTTTTTTTTTTTTTTTTTTGTCCTAATAGCAATGTGTCAGTATTGGAAGAGTGACTGAGGTAAGGGGAATTTGAGTATTTCTTCAACCTTCCTGAAGTTGCTCCATGCTCATTACATGAGCATTACATGCTCTGGCTTAGTCTTTGAAATTATTCCCCTATTTTCAACAAATTAGTGCAGGAAAATTTGTTTTTAGTCTTCTCAAAATGAATAGACCCCCAAATATAACTTTTATTTTCATGTAATAAATACTGGCCTTTAAGTATATGCTTGTTAATTTTTTTTTTTTTTTTTTGGTCCTGATAGCAATGTGTCAGTATTGGAAGAGTATATTCCAAGTATAACTTTTATTTTCATGTAATAAATACTGGTCTTTAGGTATGTGCTTGTTAGACTTCTTTTTTTTTTTTTTGGTCCTAATAGCAATGTGTCAGTATTGGAAGAGTGACTGAGGTAAGGGGAACTTGAGTATTTCTTCAACCTTCCTGAAGCTGCTCCATGCTCATTACAAACCTGGCTTAGTCTTTGAAATTATTCCCCTATTTTCAACAAATTATTGCAGGAAAATTTTTTGTTAGTCTCAAAATGAATAGACCCCAAAATATAACTTTTATTTTCATGTAATAAATACTGGCCTTTAAGTATATGCTTGTTAAATTTTTTTTTTTTTTTTTGTCCTAATAGCAATGTATCAGTATTGGAAGAGTATATTCCAAGTATAACTTTTATTTTCATGTAATAAATGCTGACCTTTAGGTATGTGCTTGTTAGACTTTTTTTTTTTTTTTGTCCCAATAGGAATGTGTCAGTATTGGAAGAGTATATTCCAAGTATAACTTTTATTTTCATGTAATAAATACTGGTCTTTAGGTATGTGCTTGTTAGACTACATTTTTTTTGGGTCCTAATAGCAATGTGTCAGTATTGGAAGAGTGACTGAGGTAAGGGGAATTTGAGTATTTTTTCAACCTTCCTGAAGCTGCTCCATGCTCATTACAAACCTGGCTTGGTCTTTGAAATTATTCCCCTATTTTCAACAAATTATTGCAGGAAAATTTGTTTTTAGTCTTCTCAAAATTAATAGACCCCCCCAAATATAACTTTTATTTTCATGTAATAAATACTGACCTTTAGGTATGTGCTTGTTAGACTTCTTTTTTTTTTTGTCCTAATAGCAATGTGTCAGTATTGGGAGAGTGACTGAGGTAAGGGGAATTTGAGTATTTTTTCAACCTTCCTGAAGCTGCTCCATGCTCATTACAAACCTGGCTTAGTCTTTGAAATTATTCCCCTATTTTCAACAAATTAGTGCAGGAAAATTTGTTGTTAGTCTTCTCAAAATTAATAGACCCCCAAATATATCTTTTATTTTCATGTAATAAATACTGGCCTTTAAGTATATGCTTGTTAATTTTTTATTTTTTTTTTTGTCCTGATAGCAATGTGTCAGTATTGGAAGAGTATATTCCAAGTATAACTTTTATTTTCATGTAATAAATACTGACCTTTAGGTATGTGCTTGTTAGACTTCCCCTATTTTCAACAAATTATTGCAGGAAAATTTTTTGTTAGTCTCAAAATTAATAGACCCCCAAATATAACTTTTATTTTCATGTAATAAATGCTGGCCTTTAGGTATGTGCTTGTTAGATTTTTTTTTTTTTTTTTTTTGTTCCTAATAGCAATGTATCAGTATTGGAAGAGTGACTGAAAAACTTTATTTAGCTGCTTTCACAAAAAAATGTGTTTTCTTTTGCTGATGGAAAAGGGCCTTGAGGATGAAGATTAGAATTGTTTTTTCAACATCTTTTTTGTTCTGAGAAGCAAGTTTTCACTTCCAGCTTGTTTCTGAGTTGCTGTGGCAGAAACCTCAGTGTCTTGGTTTGTGGTTTCTGCTGGTTCTGTGTGTAACTGTGTGACCATTTTACCTTCAATCCTGAAGCACTGACAGAGCAGCTGCCTTTAGGAAGGAGGTGGTGGTGTTTGTTTCTGGTTTGTGCAAAGCTGGGTGCTTGGCTTTCTACAAATCAAGCACACCAGATGAGATTTCCCATGAGATTTTTATACAGAAAACTGTCGATTTAGTAATTTTCCAAATCTGCCCTGTATACAACAACTGGTTTAGCACTTTACATATAGTTATAATATAATTACATCACTATTTCTACTGTCATGCATGCTCAGGGAGAGGTTCTTCACCTGGGCAGGGGTCTTTTTGACCTGGAGGTGTGTTTTTTTAATATTTTAATGCCATAATAATGAACTAAGTTCAACCAAAAACCCCAATGTTGCAGGGTGTGTAGCTTCAGCCACCCAGGACTGGTTCAGCAGTCAATCTCTACTTGATTTTAGTTCTTTTTATCACATCCTGCATTCCCTAGACCCTCTTATCTGTATAGACCTTGAGTCTTCTCTGACAAGTTAATAATGTATCCTCAAAACTGCTGCATTTCAAGGCCTCATTATTCCAGGATGCCCTTGCTCATTGCTGGCTGTGACACTAATTGTGTCCCTTTCTGATTACAGCTTGAACTTGTGTATATACAGAGTACATCTTGCACAAAACAATCAGATCATTCTAAATTACTGTTATGTTTCAACAGTGGCATAAAAAATGGAATAATGAGCATGGATGACTGGAAATACTTCTGTATATGGGGAAGGATGCAGGTTGTAAAAAGTTTTGGAAAAAAGCTGAAGGGAGAAAGGTCCAAAGAGAGGAAGGATGATCTGGGGAGAGCTGATATTCTGCTGTGCTGTAACTTTTCTGTGCATTGCAGTCATCTGCTTGGGCCACAGTCCTGTGAGCAGTGTGGCAGCAATCTTTTTATCTGAAAACTTCTTCCCTGCTCCCCTTGGTGTGGCAAGTGTCTGGCTTCACCTAGAGCTGCCCCCAGACAAACTGGTTGGGCCAGCTTGAGTTTAACCTGGGCAATTCTCTGAACCAGTTTACCAGATGAGAAGATGAATATTTTGTTCTCCTGCAGAGAAAAATAATGCCACCAGTCATGGCATAGGGAATAAAAAACTCCTTGGTGCCAGTTTCCCATGCCAGGGAAGCTTTGGAGAAGGGTTTCCCATGACTTCTGTTTCCTATCTGTAGAAATACCAATATAATTGTATTATTATAGAAATACCAATTTAATGATAGAAATACCAATATAATATACACATGAAGAAGAAAGATTTGGTGAAAGACTCAGAGATGCTTCAGATGCAGGGACTATAATAAAGAAGTTAAGGACTGGAAGAGATCTGCCTTGCTTTTTTGAGCATTACCTCAACAAATAAAAAGTACAAGTATTCAATTTTTCTGAAGTTAGGAAACAAATGAACTCATTATTTGTTTGCTAAACTGTTTTATAAGGTGAGGTCAGACAGTGAGCAGGATTTATCAGAAGACATCATGGTTCTTTCAGAAAATGCTGTATGTGAGAAAATGGAAGCAATGGCACCAAGTCTGCAGAACTCTGAAGAAAGTAAATTGCAACCAACATTTCACATGGCTCAAGAGAACAGGTACCAGGAAATCTGGTCAGTCCTTGAAGCTCTGTGGAATACAGTGAACCTCTACAGGTACAGTGTACTTTTTGTTTGGAACTTCTACATAACCTTGCAGAATTTTCAAAGAAATCCACTTTAGAAATTGCTGAGCTTTTCTGGTATTGGTGGGGTTTTTGGTTAGGTTGTTTTTTGGTTAGTTGGTTGGGTTTTGGTTTTGGTTTGTATGTTTGTTTTTCCTATCTTAGACAAGAAGCTATCAGCTATTAATCAAAATTGACCAAAAAAATCACACAAAGAGATTAGGAGAATGCAGATTGTTTTGTAAATGCAGTCAGTGATCTGTCTACTCTACTGCTCTTTTTCTGAAGAGAGGCTGAAATAGGTTACCTTAGAGAATGGTGTTGAAAACCCTGTAAGTTACAAGTGCAAGATGTGCATCTTTATTTTTTTTTTAAAAAAGATATATTCAAGCTCTATGTTTTCTTGTGGATATTTTCTCTCTAAATCCTCTGAAGGCATACTAACTTTTGCAAAATTATTTACTTTAAAAAGAAAAAAAATCTGAAATCAGTTTAAAATACAGTACATTTTATTGTTAAGCAAAATCTTTCACTCCACAAAATTCCAATGCAGAATCTAGTGAGAAATTTCCTTTCTCATACAAACTCAGCATAGCTGGAAAATAGCCCTCCTCCACCTGAATGTTTTACTATTGGTTTTTTATAGATTATTTTTGGCTTCTCACTGATTTTTTCAAGCAGGTTTTCCATTCTCTTGGATGTTATCACAAAATCTGAGTAGATACTCTGTTACATTTTCTAGTCTTAATCTGAAATCTTTTAGAAGGAGGTGCTCTGAGTTACATCAAGTACAGAGGAGCTCCCTTTTTGGGTGGTCACCTAATAAACAGTCCTAAGGTATTGAAGAAAAACCCTTCCAAGTGTACCACTCAGTAGTGAAAATGCAACTGAACTCTTGGCTCTTGCCACCTGTTAAGGACCACGATGTGAAAAGAGGATAAACTTTAAGAATTGCATGTGTCACCTCACACTCTTTTTGCTCACATCAAGAAAACAGAGGTTAACTCCCAGCTCTGGGGGTAATTATCCAGGAGGGCACTTCATCAGTTCATCATCCCAACTCAGCTGTTGCAGGGAAGGTGTCAAGCCCATTCCAGTAAATCTGGAATGAAGCTGCTTGAAAACTTGCTGGAAAGCACTTTGCTTCTTGAGCTTAAATATACTTTTCTAAGTAAGTGTTACTCAGGGTGTGCACTTGAATTTCAAGTGAGTATAAATGATAAATCTATTTAAGTAAAAGATAAAATGCTGTGACAGAATGCAGTCATCAAGGAGAGTGTTAAATAGAGAAGTACAATTGTAGGGCATACTCTTTCTACTCTTTATTGGAAGAGTATTTTAGATAACATAGTTTGAATATCTTAATAGAGATACACATTTAACCTTGTTGGCTTTTTTTAGTAGTCAAAATACAATGCATACAATAGGTATTCTCTGCATTTTGAGGACTTTTATTAACTGCTTCTCAATGTCTCTTCTTGCTTTTTTTTCTCTCTTGCTTGTTTGCTTTTTCTTTCTTGCTTTCTAATATTAGTATTGAAATTTTCCAAAAGTTGGACCTCAGTGCACTAACTATGATGGCAAAGTCTTCATTTGAAGAAGCTTTTTTGGGTCTGCAGAAACTTTTGGCAGCTGTGAATGATATCCATGGAGGAATTAGTAGGTAAGCATATAAGCCAGTCATAAAAGCTACTGGTGTTCAAAGACTTGTCTTTCAAAGAAATGGTCTAAACATTATGAAAGTAGAAAAAGAAAAATATGGGTAGGAATGTGAGCTGGAGCATTTGGTGGTAACTGATTCATGTCCATTGCTGCTTGAGGTTTTTTCTCTAACAAAAAGGTTTTAATAAAGCAGGTTACTGCTAAACTTGGTTATTTTTATTCCAGTCCTGAAGCTCTTGCAAGAAGTCCTGTAATATCAGTTTATATGCATGGTGAATGAGATTTAATGGGAATATGGTGCTTCAAGATCACAGAATCATTTGGGTTGGAAAGGAGCTCTGAGAGCATCCAGTCCAACCCTTGATCCACTCCCACTGCAGTTCCCAGCCCATGGCACTGAGTGCCACATCCAGGCTCTTTTGAAATATCTCCAGGGATGGAGAATCCACCCCTTCCCTGGGCAGCCCATTCCAATGGCTGATCACCCTCTCCCTAAAGAAATTCTTTCTCATGTCCAACCTAAACCTCCCCTGGCACAACTTGAGACCTCTTGTGCCCTCTTGTCTTGCTGAGAGTTGCCTGGGAAAAGAGCCCAACCCCCCCCTGGCTCCAACCTCCTTTCAGGGAGTTGGAGAGAGTGATGAGGTCTCCCCTGAGCCTCTTTTCTGTTCCATGAAACTCAGTAATATTGATGAAATGGCTTTAAAAATTTCTCTCATGCTTCTAAAAATCTTTTCTGCCACTAAACAGAAATTTATTTGTGCATCCAGTAGTTTCTCTGCAGGGTTGCATTTGGAAGTTCCTGCTCTGAATTTATTTTGCAATAGAGGGCATCATGGAGTAAGAAATTCAGAGAGACTCTTCCTTTACATCTTCTGTTTTAGACTTCAAAATAGATACTTAAGTGAGTTGGAGAATTCTGAGTAGGTTTTCCAAAGAGTCCAAAACTGTATTTTTGAATCATTGTAGCTTTATGTAGATTACAGAGTATTAAAACAAGAGGTCTAAAGTTTTCCAAAGCAAAAGGGAGGCTCATTTTGTCTGAGGTCACTCAGCCTTATTAAAACTGCATTTAGAGTATTTATTTTTCTTGATTTTTGAAAAAAAAAAAATCAGTAACTTACAGTTCATCTAAAGGTGTGATTGCAGAGAAGGAAACATCTGGGATAAAAATAGTGAAAAATTGTTGCTTGAATATTTGGAAGTAATACAGCTCTTAGTGATAAAATACAAGTGTTTTATACTTTTAGCTTCTGTTCCAGAACAAAAAAGAGAGAATGTTTCTTGTGACAGTTTGGAAGTTTTACAGGTTAAGTTATATTGAAAGTTCAACTGCATTAAAAGTTCAGATTTTTAGAGTGTTAAAAACAACTAGAAGAGGACAACTGTGCTTCCTGAGATAAATGTCTGTAGTAATACTCTTCCTCATGAAGAAAATACTGCATTAGGGACACCACTACAGCTATTCAGAATTGATGACCAGAATGTGTTTATGACAAATACAGATATTAGAAAAGAAAAAAAAAAGGAAAGCTATTTCATGCAAGAGGTCTTTATTAACAGCTTTTTGCACCTTACCCTGTTTTTATGACTTCTGTCATATCATACAGATTTTTAGATCTAAATTTCTACAATTCACAATTTTCAAGTTCATGCCAGAACTTTAATCACTTTTAGAAATTCCTCCAGGGAACCTGCTGGAAGAGATTTGGTCCCTTTAACTTTGGAGAGAGAAGTTTGAGTTTTTATCACAGATAATTAATTCAGCAGCAGTGTTTAAATGTATCTACAGGGGCTCACATTAGGCAATGTTTTCACATAATGGTGGCTACAGAGATGAATGGAACTTAAATGGTTTAAAATAAGTAGACAGTGAAGGTGATGTGAAATCATCACCCTGAAGACAAAAATGTGTTACAGTTTTCTACAGAACAATGTGTTCTAGGACTTGAGCTTGTCCTCCAGTTCCTTCTGAGTTAAAACCAGCAATAAGCATGTTTTATGAATGCTGACCTGCTAAGAATTTGTGGGGGAAGTTACTGTTCAAGTTCTTTCACCAGCTTCTTCTCAGTATTCCATGTGTAGCAATGATTCTTCCTTGAAAATAGCAGATGTTTTTTATTGAAGATATTGTAAAACATTGAGCCAGGTGGCAGAATTCTCAATTCATGTCAGAAATCCAAAAGCAATAGTGATAAGCCAGCAAATACTATAAAATAAGCTACAGGATTTACCATTAAATGACTTACATGCTTTATTACACATTTTACTTTGTGTTTTCTTTCCAAAGTCAGACCTTATCCATCTGAGGTCTGGTTACTTAAAGTGAGCTCAACCAATAATGCTAATTTTGGTCAGCAGTACAACAAGCAGTGGGTTTTTCAATTTCATGTTTTCACAAGAAATTAAAACAATGAATGGTGAGGGTTACTTTGGTGAGTGCAGGGACTGCATAGCCTGGGAAAAACTCATGAAACACTTTGTAAGTCTGCAGTATCCTAAATTGTGTTAGAAATTTGAATAAATACATAGGGTTTTTTTTCCCTAGTAATGGTTGAGAAGTGTTAAATGCAGTGTATGTGGTGCTGGTGCTTTCCTAGTGTCAGGTTTGTGCAGGGAGAGGAGGTGGCTCTGAAGGGACCTTATAGTGGCTTTCTGTGCCTGAAAGTGGCCCAGAGGAAAGCTGTTAATAAAGACCTCTTGCATGAAATAGCTTTCCTTTTTTTTTTTTTTCTTTTCCTTTTCTAATATCTGTATTTGTCATAAACACATTCTGGTCATCAATTCTGATTCCAGGGATGGGGTAATCCACAACCTCCCAGGGCAACCTGTGCCAGGGGTCTCATCACCCTCACACTGAAGAATTTCTTCCTGATATCTAACCTAAATCTATCCTCTTCCAGCTTAAAACCCTCACCCCTTGTGCTATCACCCTATCTCCTTGTACCTTCCATCCCTGGAAGTGTTCAGTGCCAGGTTGGATGGGGCTTGGAGCAACCTGGGCTGGTGGGAGGTGTCCCTGCCCATGGCAGGGGGGTTGGAACTGGATGAGCTTTGGGGTCCCCTCCAGCCAAAACCATTTTGTAATTCTGTGGCTGTGACACACAGGAGAATTCAAGGTCTGAGCAAAACCAGGGGGCTAAAAATGACCTTGGAATTCCAGCCTTTTATTGCTTCAAAACTCACTCTCAAGCTGGTTTGCTTCAGATGTAGCCATGCTAAGAATGATGGAATGAAATAGGGAGTCTTTAGTCATCTCTCTGCCCCTGGGGTGGGGAATGAGAAGTTGGATGAACAGAATCAGCCATGCAGAGATGCCACAAAGCTCAAGGAAAAGGCAGCACCATGGAATCCTGCTGCCTGCTCTGCTCACCATTTCTTCCTTCATCTTTTCATAGTCCATACATAGATTTTTCTTCCCCAAAATCCCATCATTAATAACAGCACTTCCTTCACTCAGCACCCACCTCACCCCTCAGCCTTCCATCCTTCCCACAGGAAGCTTTCCCAGGCTGGCTTTCCCACCAGCAGCTCAGTGGGGGCTGCAGTGTCTTACCCTACACCCTTCCAGCAATTAAAATCCTGAGATGAACATATTTTGCCCCAGTTTACTGTGTGGCAACACGTAATGGCCTTCAGGTGAAGTCACTGCTTTACCTTTTGTGGTTTGTATGGTCTTGTTTTAGGAGAACACACCTGGAAACTTCCCTGCTTTGTCCACGGAAGAGAAATAGAGTGGTACAAAAATTACCAGTGTTGAATATTGCCCTTTCCCAGGCTCAGGTGTACTCATTTATTTAGGTTGCAGATGACTAAAGTGCTGCACTGTCCATGCAGGGGGGGGTTGCTGGCTGCTTAGTGGGAACTTGAGATGCCATCCAAGCTGCCAAGATTCCCAGTGTTTCCAAGGGTGCTTGCCAAATTGTCTATGCCAGTGTTTTATGCTTTTTTAGGCTTTTTTTTTTTTTTATAGCTTTCTCACTGAGGCAGCAGTTGAAGGCTTTGAGGTGCTTGTGAGGCAACCCCCCACTTGTTTGGTTCTCTTGCTGGCAAGTGAAGTGTTTCAGTTTAAGGACTAAATTCTGGGTGCAGCTTCTTGTGGCTGTGGGAAAGGCTGTGTGACTGATTTTTGTAACAATTTACAATTCCCACATAAAATCATGATGAAAATAAACTGTGGACTTACTGGTTATGATAAATCCTGTGGCATGGCTTGGTCTTCCAGCCTCTAAAAAACAATGTCTTTAAACTGGGATGTTTTATTTGTTCTGCAGTTGAGGGGTTTTTTAGGTTTTTTGTGTATTTTTTTTTTTTAAGTTCCTAATTAATTAATTTATAAAGGCTTCGAGCTTGCAAGGGAGGGAGAGAAGAATTTGGTCACTTTCCCATGGGAAAGTAAATAGAGCTTCCCTAAAAGATTCCTTTTCAATTTTTTTCCCCCCAAATCCAGTCATTTTCTTAATCATTATTTACATACTTAAGACTTGACACAAGGCAGAATTTTGTGTATTTCTCACAATGTCACCAAGTGTTAGATGCTTTTAAATGTAGATTTGCAATCTTGAAGAGGGTTCTGTTTTTCCTCAGTGAATGCAAATGTGGTTAGGCTGAGGTATAAATGAATTGTATCCCCAGAAATAGATCAGGAGGATTAATTTTTCAGAGAATCATTTCCTTCTTGGGTCATTTTTGGAGCCTTGTGGAGAAGGGTGCACATCTCAGCACCTTGGAGGAAGAGGCAAAAGCTGATGCTTTCCTCTCAGGTGACATCTCTACATTTAATGTGGGGGATAAGGACTGGATTTTGGGGAGGACTGAGCTATATGCAGTCACAGCCAAATAAAATACAATAAATAAAACAGTTTTTCACAGTGTGGTTCATAAAAACACCTCTCATCAGCTGCCAAGCCCTATTTTCCTTTTTCAGTTTTGGGTGGGAATTGGTTATTATTAGAAGTAGTGAAACAAGGGTGTAAACAAGGAGCATTTGAGTTCTGTGGTAGAAAACTGGAGGGAAAGAGTCAAAACTTGAGTTGGTCTGGGAAAATTCTGTGTTGTGTTTCTCAGGTTAATGCAGCAGCCTTTGCTGCTGTGAAACAAAAGGGTTTGGATTTTTGCTGGCTTTCTTCCCATCCATGGAGAAAAATGGCTCATAAAAAAAAATCAGTTGAATTTGTAATTAGGAAAACCTTCTTAGGAAGTCCTTACAGAAATACCAAGCTTGTTTAATTCTTTTAGTGGAGTGGAAGAGAAAATTCTTCAAAGATCAGCATTTTCTTTTTGGTTAAGAAAATTAGATTTTTATTTCCCCATGAAATACTTTTTTTTTTTTAAACTCTTCCATACAATCCTTTCATACTTTCTTTAAAAAATCCCCAAACCTCTCTTTTTCAGTATTTTGACACCAACCAGTAGTTTCCAAGATATTTGGACCCTCTATAACTTCCTCACAAGAAATGAGGTATGAAGTTTTCTTTATTGTGTTATTTTTTTTCCAGAGGCAATTCTGTTTTGATTTTTTAATTTCAAGTAGTTTTTATAGTTCTGTCTACACCAAGCTAGAATTTTGAAGATTTATTTATAAGTATTGGACATAAAAAAAGATTTTTAATTGGTACCTACCAGTATTTATATCTCTACCAGTATTTGGATTGCTTGAGTGCTTTTCTGAGTGCTCAATTGTTGTGAGTTACTGTGAAGAGTGAAAAGCCTTGGAGCTGAAGCCATCAGAACATCCCTGACTACATTTGAAGAGAGCAGTGGAGAACTTTGGGTGCATTTCAGAGAGGAAAAAAAAAGAATATTTGAAGTTATCTGTTATTTCTGAAGTTTTAACCCATTTGTGCTGGAAAATTTTAAGAGGAAAAGTTGAAATGAATGTTTGTAGTAGAACAGAAGTATTTTTGCCATTTAGGATTGCACATATTTCAGATGTGCAGTCTCCTCTATAGGAAGTATTTTTGGATTTTGGGCTGTGCATATAGGGTGACTGTAGATCTGGAGTTACTGAAAGCCAGGAAATTAATTTGCTGTAGAACTATGGGGTAAAGTTAGAAGGGATGAAGTATTATTTAAGATCTTCTAGATCTGTGCAGAAAGTGTTAGAAAATGGAGTTGGAGTGACATCTACCACTCCTGTTACATGCAGCCATGAGAGCTGATTTGTAATACTTTATTTTATAGTGCATAGCATGTTTTTTAATAGACTGTCTCAACTCAAGAGTCTGGTGAGGGGTACATTAACCACCTGTGCTATCCCAGCTGTACAATTTTAATTGATACTTGGCAAATTCCTCTGTTTGTTCTTTGTTTTAGATAAATAACAGTGTAAAATTCACTGCTGAGGAGCTCTACGAGTGCATTTCACAGGAAACATATAGGTAAGCTGATTTCTGGCCACACCAAATGGGTTTTGAGACATCATTTTAGCATTTTCTGTATTAACCAGGGTACTGAAAGAGAAATGGTTTGGATGAATAAAAAGTCACCACTGTAGGAGAGGCAAAGGGAAGATGAGTGGGGATGTTTTCTTTTTTTTTCTTATCTTTATATGACCTACTATTACAACAGGGTGGGAGAACACAGCAATTAAATTAGAGATGAGCAATTAGCAGCTACACAGTGATTTTTTTCCAGCTGCCTGACTTTGAGGTGAGATGTTGGTCCCTCTGTCCTCTGCCAGTTTTGCATTCCTGGCTCAGTGGCAGAGCCACACACTGATCAGTGGTTGTTGGAAGGTGGCTTAGAGCATGAGACTGCAGTTAGAGGAATTCAGTTATAACCCAAATTCTGCCTGGTGAAGTAATTGTAACAGAACTTGTTATTATCAGGATTTTGCTTAAATGAGCAGAAGACAAAACCTTGCAGTGCTCAAGGTGATTTAAGTGATGGAAATGTACCCTTAAAACTGAGCAGATTTGCAGTTGCTGTGCTGTGTTGTGACCATCATTACCAAACATAAATTATGTTACAGAGGCATTTGTGAGTACAGTTTAAAAAAAGGAGGAACAAGCTTAAGATTCCAAGTACTTATTTCTATTTTCAGAGGCTTTTTTTACTGTTCAGCTACAGGAAAATAAATGGTCTGTTGTACAGTTGAATTAAAAGCCTTGAAAACACAGATCTACAAATGAGTGTCATGCAAGCCTTAGCATTCTTTACTGTATTTCTTTCTGAATTTATGGCTCAAAAAAGATTTCTTTCTGAATTTATGCAATTGAGGGCCTCTAAGTCCAGGTTCTGTGAGGTTTTTCAAATGACATAATGTTAGGGGTTTTTTTAATAAATCTTCAGTGGGTAATAAAAGACAGGCAAATATTTTCTCTGATGTTGCTGATGTATGGATGTGAGTGAGGTCTGAATTGCCAGGCTGTGAAGCATGGTTCCCTCAGCTGCAGAAAAGTCTTGCAGATTGTGTTAATCTGAGTAGGTAAATTATTCTAAAAAGCTTTTCTTTTATGTCCTAATTCTTCTGTGAATTTATACAGATTGCTGGGTCAGGAGAGAAGAGTTATGCAGGGCAAGAGAGATTCAACCTTTGTATCAGTAGAGAAAAGTGGTTTGGAAGCTGTTAATTAGCTGGAGTTGGGGACCAGCACATTGATGGGCATCCCCATCATCACCTGGTAGAAAATAACTGCATAAATACCTCCAGCCTTGGGTGGTGTGCTGAGGTAGCAAAGGGAACTACTGTTTCTTGATGTTTGAAAGGTGTCCCCAGGTCCAGAGTTTATCAGAAAGCCTGAAAACTGGGACCATGGCTGTGAAGGTCCAACTGTGGGCGACAAACTTCACGGCCAAAAAAACTTTCTTGCCAGAACTTGTCTTTTCTGGATGAGTGGCACAGGGTGAGGGGACAGGTTTGTCAGACAGAAGTTGTGTCCCTTGAAAACATCAAGGAAATGAAGACAGGATTAAGGTCTTTTGCCATAAATTCAGGCCACAGGTTTTCAAAGTGCTTTTAATGTTCTCCTACAGCAGAGAAGCTATTTGGTATTAGAGCAGTTGAGGCTCCACCCCACGAAGCAGAGATGCTAAATGAGGGTTTCAAAGCAATCAATTAGAGGTGTTCCAAGCAGCCTGAATTACTTGTGCTTTGGCACAAAGTATTTCCCCAGGCTTCAGTTACCAGGAGACATTTTTACTTCAGCCTGGCCTCTGAATTCTCCAGATGAATTCCTGTCTGGAATATTTGTACTCTGACAGACCCTTTGTCAGGATACACCAAAGATGCTCTCATCCTGGTATTTTTCTTCAAAGGGTTTTTTTATTTGGAGAAGGAAAAGGACTGCTGGCAGCTAAATGGCCACATGCACAGTTCTCTCTGCTCTCCTGTCTCCAAGTGGAATGAGAGGCTTTGGTATCACAACAGCTTTCAGAAGCTGCTCCCCAAGGACTGGGGTCCAGATCCTTAGGATAAAAATGGAACATAAAGACTGACTCTGCCCCAGAGATCTGCTGTAGCTATTTTTTTGCCTCTTCAGCAAGTTCATAAAATAAATTTTTCCATCAGAAACTCTATGTGGCTTTATTTTAAAATTTGTTTTCATGACATGCTTGCAGATTCCAGGCTTCCTCTCATAGATATGAGTGGTGTTGCTGTAAGGCCTCTCATTTTTCTGATCTTGTCTGAACTAAGAAATGGGATAGTTTGGGGGCCTGGGCATCTTAGGCAAAGGCTTCAAAGCTCCATTGCCTTTCACATTGTTCATTTTACTGTTCCACCTCATCTTCTTGGAAACCAAAGTTACAGAATACTTGTTATGTGATCAGGTTTTTTTTGAAACAGAAGTATAAAAAAAGTAAAGCTGGTGTAGTCAAGAGATTGGTGTGTAAATACATCATGTATATGAAGGGCAGTTAGAGCTGAGCCATCCAAAATTCCTGTTCTATCAAGCAAGCTGATGCAAGTGACCTTTCAACACTTTCTACTTTTAAAAACTATCTTTACGTAATAAAGTGAAAAGGAAAAATGTGCTCTGCCTTTTGGTTGAGTTGTGGTTTGGCTCTTACAAGGTGTATAAAGTCCTTGGGTTTAGCAACTTCAGAGCTAAAAGCAATAGCAAGCATGTTTGGGAAAGACTCCAGCCTAAGTATAGAAATGAGAATTATTTTTTATTCCTTGCTGTTTACCATTTAAACATCTTATTCCAAGTTAAAAATAAAAAAACCAGCAGCAGGTGTTCTGGCAATTTTACCACTGTGAGAAAGGCAGACTGCACAGGGAGGAATGGTGAATCTGCATCAGCAAAATGCATCAGACCTGCAGTGGTTCAGGGTCTGCAGTGGATTTTAATTAAACAAGGTATGGGAAAATGACAGCCTGGATCTGGGAGTTTTGCCCACGTGGATGAAACCTCTCAGCTTTCCTTCACTGTCTTGCAGAACACTGTAGTTGGGAAGGTGTATTGGAGCAGTGGCTATTGAAAAATGCAGCACTGTTTGCCAGCTTGCTGGTTGCTCTGAGGCAGGAATTGCCATGGTTACTGTAAATGAACACTTAGGGAGTTTTTTGTTTCCTAAAAAAATGCTTCTAGTATTTTTATTTTTTTTTCTGTGCAGGTGTCCCATATTGAATACATGATTTCAAGTTCCTTTAGGAGTAGAAAGTTTAAACAGAATGTAACTTGTGCATGTAGAAGGTTGTCTGTGCTTGGTGACACTCTACAGGTTATCAGAAAAATTACAGGTGTAGGGCAAAGAAACAGGAGTAGCCTTTTACTGTGCAGATAAAATATCTCTGGATTTCTAGAGGTGCCAAGTATGCTGCTTTTGACTGTATTAAAGCCTGGTATTAGAACCCCTTTGAATTTGATTTTAAAGGAATATACTGAGAGGTTCCTGCCTGTGCAATGAATTAATTAATCCTGATAACTTCTGCTATCTCCTTTCCCTAGGAAGAGGCTGGAAGTGGGCTTTTGCCAGCTGGCCCAGCTGGAGCACACCATCAAGCAGTGTCACGCCTTGGTTCATGCAGAAGCCAAGAGCAGAGGCTGGCTGTGACACAGGGGCCAAGGTTTGGAGCTGTGGAAAATAGCTGAGGAGCCAAAAATCTTCTTTTTGGTGCTTTATTCTATTTGAGCTGAAGAAAAACCCAAGACAAATACAAATATCTATCCATTAAACCTCAGCGTTTCTCCCGCGAGTCGGAAGCTGCTGGAATGGTGTGTCTGGAGTCTGGGTCTCTGGGTGCACACTGCTGGTTTGGTGCTCAGGGGATGTGCTGGCTGCCCTTCTGAATTCCAGACATTCCCACTGGGGCCTGCTCTGCTACTGCTTGTCCAGGAAAACCCAGGTAAGGCATTTATTTGGCTGGTATTGAGAAGTGAGAAAAAAGAAGATGCCGTGGGAGCCGGGGAGCTGGAAGAAAAGGTGCTGAATGCAGTCAGATCCCCACCAGGAAGGACTGAAATAACCCAGCCCCAGGCAGGTGTGTTTGTCCTGGGCCTCTTTTCAGAGGAAAAGGATGTTTTTCTTTGTAAAATATCTCAGCTTTTGCTTCCCTGCTTCAACATCCCTTCCACGCAGCAGAACCACCACCACTCTCCTGGAAACTCATCAGTTTTCTCTTTTGCTGCCTCCTGCACAGGCAGGAATGGTTGTGACTTGGTTCCTCCCTCCTCTTTAAGTGACCTCTCTATTTGAATGTGCTTTGTTCTTTTCCAAAACTGCTTGGAGACCACGAAACTTTCTAAAAGCTCTTGTTGAGTGCTGCTCTGGCCTTTTAAAGCTACCTCTTCTGTGTATGGACTTGTACAGAGACAAGAGGGCTGGCAGCATTCCAGAAGCCTTTCTTTTGAGGTTAACTTTTGGATGTATTTGTAAAATCTTTATTGTAAATGCAATTTTTTTGTTCCATAAAGGGCAGCTGATTCTACACAGCTTTGAATGGCTCCATTTGAGTTTCTGACCAATCCCTGTGGATGCAGCTGAAGGTTGGCCCCAGCCCCTGGAGGCAGAGCAGTCACTGCTGGAGCACAGTTCCCTCGAGGGCTGATTCCATCAGTTGTTACCCCCCCATCCAGAGGAAACACCTTCTGTTCACAAAACACACAAAATGTGTTTTTCTTGGCAATTCATCTCTTAAATCAGGGAAGACAGATGCACTTGAGCAAATGGTGTCTCTCTGAGTTTGTATCTACCTGTGAAACAGTTCAGGGGCAGACAGCTGAAACAGCTTCTGACAGCCCCTCTGTTTTCTCATCCTGCCTTCTCCTTGAATTTGGAATCATCACTCCAGTTCTTGGGCCAGGTGTTTGCTTACTCCAGGGCAGAGCTGTGACAGTCTGCTCCTGCCCTGCCTCTGCAGGACTGCCTTGGAATCCCTTAGAGTGAGAATCACTTAAGTGGAATCACTTCAAGTAGAGGTCTGGTTCCTACTGCTAGGATCAAGACAGCTGCAGTAAATTAAGGCAACATTTGTGTCAGGACTCGGGGCTGAATTTCATGAAGTGGCTGAATTTCCTGATTAGTGCCAGGATCCATGGCTGAATGTGCAGACCAACCACAACAGTGTTGGGTCTTTCTTTTCCCCATGCTGTTACATTTTTTTTTTAGTTCAAGCTCACCTGGCTCCTATCACCTCAGGAGCACCACGTTTTAATTAGCACAGAGCTTTCAGTAAACTGAGCCCCAGAACAGCCTGGAGCAGCTCAGTCTCCCCAGCCAGCAGCTGTGGTGCATCAAGCCCTTCACCCTCAGTTCTGGAGGGTAACTCTCAGCATGGGCAGGAGGTGGACACAGCTTTTCATCCTACTTGGCCCAAATTTGATCTGGAGGGGCAGCAATTAACTATCTTAGGTCTTAAACCTACATCCATCTGTTTTAATTTTGTAAACTAAAGAAAAGGACACAAAGAGACATCATGGCAAGCCCGTGGTGCAAGGATTTCCCAAAATGTACCTTTAATGTGTTTGCATCAGCAGCAAGCAGTCAGTGCTGGTTTTGGCACTGGGAGTTAGATGTGCAGCACTACACATGAAACACCACCACATCATCCTAACCAGCCTCTTATCCCTATGACTAGACAGAGTGAACTAAATGAGCACATATGAAATTAAGTTTTCCATGTTCTGTCACACCTTCAGCTTGCATTATTAGAAAAATGAACTTATGACATGACTATTCAGGTGAATACATTTTCATTGCCAACTGGCAAGAGTTTAAAAACCACGAGAAACTCCCCAGCCCCACAATGAAGTAGTTTACAAAGGATAAGTCACCCAGTGTAACAAAATTGCTGTACAGAAAGCACCTGCTGCCCTTCTGTCCAAAGATTGGGAGCCTAAAGGATGTTTCCACCCTCCAAAGTCACAGCTGTTCAGTTCAGAAGCTCCATCCTGCTCTAGCAAAGGTGTTGCAGAGTAACTTTACCCTGCTGGAGCAGAGGACAAAGCTCAGCAGCTCACACACCTCAGTTCTCCCACTCTATCTCCACGAACTCCAAGGTTGTCTCTTTGCTTCAATAAATTTATCTGCTGTTTTCATGTCAACAGATAAAATACTCTGCTGAGCATATAAAAACTGTTATAAAAAGGCAATCATAAAAGATAAGGTATTGGCAGACATGTTAGCTTTTTTTTTAATAAAAAAAATAGCCAGTATATCTATTTAAATAAGGCTTCTTGTTACAGATTGTTCCAGTTACTGAAGGAAAACAAGGCTTCATGAAAAAACAGTTCCCAATAACCCTTAAACCTCCTGCAAGATGCATTCTTGGGGCAGGAAGTCATTTAGCATGCAGTGAGAAAACAAACCCTGGGGGAAGCTCCCAACACAAAATGCCAGTCTAGTTCCTCTTGCATTATCTTCAAAATCTTAGGAAAAAAACAAAAAAACCCAACAAAATCCCAACCCTTGAAACTAAGTTCTAAAATACACAAAAAACCTTTCATCTGATATTCTTTCCAAAACAAGTATGTACAGCATGTTAATATGCAATATGCAAAAGCTCTGTGTTGCTGTTGGCAACATCTATGCCCTCCCCAACCCTACTGATATTTGTACCTCTACTGAAACACAATTACATCACTAAGCCTGTTTGAAAAAGGGAATTTAATTCACTTCAGAACTTATAAAGTTTTGTGTAGGGGCTCCATTCGTTTGACTCAGGATTGTAGACTTCAAGTGTGTTCAAGAATTCGTTGCCATCAAATCCTCCAACTGCATAAATAGTGTTGGCCACGGTGGTGATGCCAGCATTGCTCCTGGGAGTTGTCATGCTGCCCATCAGCTTCCACTCATTCCTGGAGGGATCATACATCTCCATGCAGCTCACTGCGTGGGACCCATCAAAGCCTCCACCCACAAAGAGTTTTCCTAGTGAAAGGAGACACAAGGATTTCAGCCCTAAGCACGGGGGTGACAGCAAACACAGCCCCCTTCCAGGGAGGAACAAGCCAGCAGGAAGGAACTTCAGGTTCTGGATCAGAAACCTTTGCCTTCATTCAAGTCTAAAGCTACAGCACTGACCTAATTCTTTGACCTTCTCTTGATCATTATTGCTGACTGGAAATTATTTCAAAGTCAAACAGCAGCTGCTGAAGCTGCCTCATGTTTGGGAAAGAGGCAGCAGGGAGTGCCCCTAAAGTAGGTTTTTTGTTTTGCTTTTTCTTTTCTATTGGAGGCACAACCAGGTTCTTCTGGTACCATCTCCTCCCTGCTTTGTGTCCTACTTGCACTGTAGCTCAGCATGACAGCTCTATGGAGCACAAGCAGCTGCAGAAGCCACACAGCATCCTACCATCATGAACAGCCACTCCAGCTCCCCGCCGAGCCACGTTCATGGGTGCAATCAGAGTCCAGGTGTTGTTCTCTGGGTTGTACCTCTCCACACTGCTCAGACAGTTCCAGGACTCTGCTCCTCCAATGATATACAAATATCCCCCCAGCTCACACACCGCAGACTGGTGTCTCCCTGCAACCAAGGCCAGCAGTTACAGCCCTGCACAGACACCATGCTGTAACTCTGTGCCACAGCAGATGAAATTTAAAACACCTTTTTTCTTGGGTTTGCTTTTAAACATGCAGTTTTGCCCTTGCCCCTCCCTCCCAAAGCACACAGCAAACTTACGGATATTAAGGGGAGCACAGCTTGTCCAAGATTTTGTTATGGGATCAAACACATCACAGTTTTTAAGTCCCTTTTGGCCATAAGGATCTGAACCACCAACAATGTACAGTTTACCATTCAGGGCACATACTCCTATTCACAGAGCAAAGAATAACAAGTAAGCTCATGAATGAAGGATTTTAAATGAACCCAGCAGTCAGCCCAGTGCAGATGTGTTACCTGCATTGCAGCGATTGGTTCTCAGTTCAGGAACAGGAGTCCAGTCATCAATTTCTGGCTCATACATTTCTCCACAGCTCAAGTCATCTGAGTGACCATTTGACCCACCCACGACATAAAGCTGCCCCTAAAATGAAAGAATCCACATGTAAGTACACAACAGTTCTAACCAGCAGCACTTCAGTAACCGTGTAGCAATTAAACAGCAACTTCTGCCATTTTGTAAAACACGCCCCGTTGGTCCTGTTTACATTCAGTTCCTGACATACATTCCATCTGATTCCCACCCAGTACACACCATTAACACTGCCATCTGGAACCGAGCTCTTGGTGTTCTCATTGGAGCAATGAACGTCCACGTGTCCTTTTGTGGATCGTAGCACTCCACGGTGCGCAGACACTCCTCCCTGTTGTAGCCACCTGAAAGGTCCAAGGGGAGGTTTTCAGAGCCCAAACGCTGTAATGTTTAACAACTCCGACACAAAGTGAAGCAGCCACTGCCCTCTCCTCCCCCCCAGCCCCAAGTTATTTAAGGAATTGTTAGAAGTTAGTAAAGGAATTGTTACAGTTTCTGTTACCCGCAGCAATGAGCTTGCCATTCAGCTCGGCAGTGCCCAGCCCAGACCGAGCATACTGCATTGGTGACATTGGCTTCTCGATGATGTCATTTGGCTGCAGCTCAAAGCTCAGACTCTTCAGCAGCCGTGGTGTGGTGGTGGGAGAGCTCTGGGGGCTGTTCCGTCCGTGCAGGAAGATCACGCAGAGCACCCCATCCAGGACAGCGAGACACAGGTAGGTGTTACCTGGCAGCAGGAGAGAAGGAGAGGCCACCACTGTAACACAACTTGAGGTGAATTTAAAGGAAAAGCTGAGCTTTTCTGCTTTTGTTTCTCTCCTTTCTAAGTGTGGAATTTTTTATGGTTAGTGTGGTTTTTTCTGGTTAGTGGTTCTAAGCGGCAGCCCAGCTACTGAGAAATATGAGGTTTAGATAATGAATGCAGTGCTCAAAGGACTCAAGGCAGCAATCTAAAAGATGTGCCAGGAGACTGAGTGTCTTGGCACACACACACAGCAAGTAGCTCTGTTAATTAATTAGAGACTGGCTGTCTCCTCCTTAGGACATTCTGGATAGGTTATACACACGGTGGGATGTGGGACGTCCCTGTTCGTAAGGAATTGAGATGTAAATTATCCCAGTTATGTTAGAAACATCCCACAAGTTACTGGGCAACTTACTTGATCTCTTTCATCAGTGAGAAAAACCACTGGTGCATTTCTTACAGATGCTGAAGGAAGTCCCAGGGAGCAGAAAGCAGGAGCTACACAATACCAGACACATCTTTCAGACAAACCCTGCTGCAGTTACTCACTTGATGTTTTCTCTGAAGCAATGATTTTCCACTCATGTTTAGGGCTCTGAAGAGCAGCATTTGGAGAAAGACTTCCAGAGGAGCTGCTACTGATCTGCTTGTGATCATTCTCACGTGGTGGCTTCTTCTGCAAAATCAAAAGGCATCTACAGAAACCTAGCCAGAGACTACAGCTCCTTCTACCTGTGCTTCTCTGAGCTATTATGTTACTGTTTGAGAGAATGCTTTGTCTACCACCACTGCAGAGCAGCATTTACAGCATACCTCAAGTTTTCAACAGAATATCTTGCCTACTCAGCAACAGTGGCCTTGATACTTATTTCATCCTCTCACTGCACCTTTATACTGCTGGTGTCTGACTGGAAATCAGCTCCAGTTCCCAGAAGAGAGAATGTGACCAGCAGGATTTAAAAATCCACGGTAAAATCCACATCCATTTGGAGAGAACTGACCTACAAAGAAAAAGCCTCATTCCCAAGCTCTGCTTGTAGAACTGGAGGTCATTATATGATATTTGGAAGTGAATTAACTACTCTTTTCATTCCCTGAAGACAAATTAATCTCACTTCAGTTCCTCTCTGTACTTGGATTAGCAGTTTCTTGGATTTCACTCCCTTGATACTTCCCGCTAGCAGGAGATTTCTGCTTTCTTTTCTTCAAATAAATTTTACTGAAGCTTCCACTATTTTGCTCGATTAAAAAAACCCCCAAAATTTCAGACTATACCTAACAGTTGGGTCAGGTTATTCAAGCTTTTTCTAAACTGTAAAAACCAAAACCAAGAAGTTAGCATCATGTCTATCCTGTTTAGCAGCATTTTTCTGACCACAGCACCAAGTCTGCAATGCTTGCCCAGTTCCAGAGTCCCAGCTCTGTGGAAACTGTCACAAGGCCTCTGAAAAACATCATCCAACTCATGGATAACTTCACACAGAGTTTGACAGCTACACTCAGCTCAGCATCCAAACCAATTCAATTATGGATGGCTTCTTCATTAGTTCTGAACCTTCATCCAATTAAGAGCTTATTCTCTTATCCTTAAATTGCGTTGACAGTCACAGAAATTACAAACTTTCACAATTCAAAAAATTAGTATTTTCTAAGGACTGTCATCCATGGGTTTCTGATTTTGATTCTCCTAACTATCCACAATTTCTAAAGTTGCCAATTCTTACTACCAGAAAGGATTTTAAAAAAAGAAGAAAGTTGAGGACACTTGACCTTATTTCTCAAAATGAACGTCCTGAAAATTCACCTCTTTACAGGTGAATTACAGGTGAATCTTCACACAAATTACAGGTGGAGTCCAAAGATGATGAAATTTGTGAAGGCTTACTAAAAACAACTAAGAAACTGGAAAATTATCTGGCTTTTTGTTTTCACTTCACTTCTAAAATCCATGTTCCAGGGTGGAAAGTGTTTTACATACACATTACCTAGAAATTTCAAGTGTACTTTCAAGTCAGCACATTCCACTATTATGACTTAAAATATTAAAATATATTTGCTTTTAACTAAGTGAATATAAATCCCCTCAGTTTGTATAAAGCAAATGATAATTTACATCTCTTATCCCCTGCTCATTCTTTGTTTCTTCAACACCCTCCATTGTGCTAAGCTATGTATTTCCCAAAAGTTGAGATTATTGTAAGTGGCAAAAACTAAGAAAAAAAATAATTAAGAAGTCATCTCAAAAAGGAGAAGTCTGATTTGTACACAGTCAAGACATGGGCTGTCTCTAGATGTGAAATAACCTAGTGCTTTTTTTTCATCTTTTGCACATTACTAGTGCTACTGAACAATAGAAACAGAAGCTGACAGCTGAAGGATTAGAACTTATGTCTGGAATCTTTTTCTGTGCCAAAAGTTAACAAGAGGCATACACCACTGTCCAATGCAAGCCAAGCAGTCCACAATTCTTTCACAGTCTCCTGAATATCTCTGCACAGCCAGAGCTGACCTGCTACAGGTGGCTGCTTTTCTGCCTGTCCTAACAGTCTGGGAATTGTTTTGAAGTCAAACCTAAAATATCCCATTTTGCAAAGGGTTAGAGTCAATCTGCCAGAAAAAAAAAAGAAAAAAAAAGACTGAGTCATCTCCTCCAGCAGCTTCAAGAAAGACCTTCTTGTTACATATTTCTTCATTACAGCTATGGCTGCTTTCTCTGCTGCAGTACACAAGGTGTGCTGTGAACTGTTCCAAGTCTACCTGGGGTTACCTGAGGCTGTCTGCAATTTGTACCTGCACAAACTGAATGTGGTCATCCTCACTGCCATACACCTCAGCCTGTCCATCTAGCAGATTTCCATCAAGCAGCTTGTGATCAGCTGAGTAGTACAGCGTTTGAACCTGCAAAAACAACAACAGAATACCCATGTGGCTACCAGCTCCAGTGCTCCTCAGCTACAGGTAGAGTTACAAAAGGCAGGAGCCAGCATACTTCTTGTCATCCCATCTCAATCTAGCAGAATGACAAAACTAAAAGGAAGCAGATGTCATGGTGGCACTCTTCAAATACGGGGTGAAGGCTCCTTACTTTCTCAGCTTGAGAGAAATCTTCGTTTTCCAAGGGCTTCTACTGTTTTTCCAGCACAGAAACATTAGACAAGCAAGAGGCACATTAATTTGCAGAATTACACAGATTCAGTCTCATGCAAGCATTTTCGTTATTCCCGCAAACAAGTTTTCTGCTTTGAGAAATACACAGATTTATCTTGATCAAAAAAGTTAGAGAAGTCAACAGTGGACTCTAAAAGAAAGGTATGGGGATGAGGGAAGACAACACAAAATTGCAGTTCCGGAGGAAACTGCTGCCCACAACTAAACACCAGATGCAACTGCTTCAGTGAAATGCATCTGAATTTCAACACGATCAAAGCTTTTAAAATTAGCCATTCCAAAAGGAGATACACACTTAAGAATACATGACAGCATCAACATCCACTTTTGCCTATACAAGTGTTTGAGGAGACCTCATCCTCGTAACAACAAACTGGGAAAAAACGTTGATCTTTCACGGGCTTTTTGTTAAAAGTCAATTTTCTCCAGCCAATTGAAAATTTAGCTTCCCCACTAACTTTTCCATTCAATACTGCCCAGTATTAGTATTCACCAGTAAAGCCATTTAATAACACACAACTTTTAAAAGAACGTATCCTGTAAAGGAGTAAGTAAACACCATTAAATCATCATCATCGTTCTCTGCCCACAGCGGATTTTCTTAGGAGAACTGGGGCAGGACTGCTGCTTCTGTACGTGTCAATACACTTGAGGTTTCTTCTTGGTTCTTCAGCCTTGGTATCCTAGTTTTGTTAATAAACCTATGGGGAGATAAATCAACGGGGAGGAACAACCATTAGAAGCTTTTACCTACTTTGCATTTACAAGCAAAAACCTGCAAAAGGAAAACATCAAGAATCTAAGGCAAGTTTTTAGTACCACCTCCCCAACTCTAAAGCAAGGTACACGCCACTCTGAGGTTACTGTACAGCATGTAGTGAGCAAAAAAAAAAGGAAAGCAGAAGACCAGACTGAACAGTTCATTCAGCTCACCTGAACACCCCCCCAGTTTCTCAGCTTAGGGGTACCTACAGTAAAATTTAAATTCTTTAGGGTCACAGTTAAAAAAGTGAAAAAAAAAAAAATTAAAAGGAAAAGGGATTGTCCTTCACATCGAGTTTTTTTTTTAAAAAAACAAAACAAAACAAAAATCATGTTTAATCCCATTTTCTTAAAGACTAACCTCTTCCATTAGATCTTCCAGGCTGCCTCCATTCTCCCAGATGCTGCGCTGTACCCAGTTGATTACCTTTGTGTACAGTTTGCCATTGCTGGGTAGGCCAATATTGTCTTCCAGCATTACTTCAAGCTTGAATTAAAAGAGGAAAGAACCCTTTACTGTATAGGTATTACCCTTGTATTTGCAGCACTCTGAACATTATGGTTTTTTACTCTACAGCAGTGCTAGAAAACACCCTCCACAAGGAGTTTTCAGCCTGTGCCACTGAAATGAGGAAGCATATTTAAGTACAATTGCAATTATCTGTCATGCTTAGAAAGAATGATAGTATATATTCTATACTGTGAAGGTTCACAGTAGCATGAACACAACACAGAATTTTCAGCCTGTTGGTAAAAGTCGGTACAGCGAATACTCCCCAAATGGAAGCCAGAATAGTTGTTCCTTGGGTTGTTTTTTGGAAATGATGTACCAGAACTAAATCTACAAACTTAAGCTAACCTTTAACCGTGGAAGTTTGAGAAATTCTTCCTGTTCTGAAATCCTTAAGAGATGTTCCTGAATGTAGCCATCAATCTTGTTCAACAGACGTGAATCTGCCATGCAGCTTGCGAAGTTCCGGTAAGAGATGCAGCTCTGAACATCCATCTTGGAGAGCAAATAGTCACCACAAACCTTTTAAGAAAAAAGGTAGCATGCAGTTCACAAGTAGACAAGGTTTTTATAGATTTAAATTATCCGTCCCAACATACAGCAACAGCTTTTTTCTAGCAGCAGAACAGTGTCTGTTGTCATTCCCCCCGTGCTAGAGCTGCAAGTGAAGTGTTGCCTTCCACAGGAATTGTTAGATTTTGAAAGTCACACCCACTCAAAAACTCCAGATACACACTGACCCCTTCAAAATTGCAACTTATCTGCAGTCAACTAAAGGTCAGAATCCCCGTTCCCCTGGCAAAGATAACCCTTTTTGTGTCAAAGAGTATTTCTGACTTCAAGCTCTACCAAACGCATGTTCAGGTGTTTGTGGATTCCTCTTTTTTCAGATACCACTGCCAGGGCTACAGGTTACATAATGCCCCCCAAAGCAACCAAGGACACAACATGGAGGTAAGGAAACAGCTGTCATTTCATAGGTTTTGCTTATGTGAATGCACAAATACAAAAATTTAACTTCACAGAACCCTTGAGCACAAAGATAACACAAGTAGAAGCAACACATATCACTCAAATCAATACAATGCTGATGAGCATCTAAATAAGTACTTTTTCCACAGAATTATTTTTTTTTTCCTCACTAACACCAAAAAAACCTGTCAGCCTGGCAAAGCAGAATGGACTGTTGGAAGAGCTGAGAACTGTACCTGCTTTACTCTCTCCATCTTCAACTTCTTTGCTGCAGAGTACACATCTTTCACCAATTCTTTATCAGCTTTTAACCTATTAAAGAAGGAAATTTATCTTCGTTATTTTGATTTTTTTTTTTAAATTAAAATCTGTTCTCTCTAGTTTCTGTGAAAACTACTTACTGAGCAGTATAAGCATAATTCAGCAGAACTTCAACAGCTTCTGGATTGAGATCATCAAATTTAACATGGGAAACTCCATGAGAATCACTGTCGCTGTTGAAGATTTCAAAGAGGTAGGGACTGCAGCAAGCAAGCACAGCTCGGTGTGCCAGCATCTCATGTCCACATACCTTGATTTAAAACACAAAAAAGATCCCCACAGACTGGTAAGAATTTTTTTTAAGTATGTTTTTATTATAATAGTCAACAGCCCTACCCAAGTGAACATCACAGTTCAAATCAATTTTTCAACTCAAGACGGTCTCCAGTTTATGTCAGTTGAAAAAAACGGTAGCATGTCTGATTAGAAAAAAAAAGTTGGCATTTCTCAGAAAAAAAATGGTTGTAGAAATCTTGTGCCTTACAATCAGGGAGGCACACAGTGTAACAAAAAAACTCCCACACCCAGCCAGAAAGTTACCTGGAGACGGACATCGCAGAACTGACCGCTCTTCCGTAAGGCGTTTAGTTTGGCAACAGATGACTCGATGAAGTTTTCATCTTCAAACATCAAATATCCATTAGGAATCATCTTGGAGTTGGTCTGGCTGAAAACAGGATGTATGAAGTTTAGAGATGCAGCATTTTACTTCAGTGCAGAAGTATTATTAACACGTTGTCTGCAAGCATTCGGGGAGAACTTAGAACTAATCAAAGAAAAGCCTAAAGGGTACTCACTGATGAGTCCACGTGGCCAACAATCCTGTGATTGAAAATTTTCAAGGAGTGAGGCCACAAATTCTAACTCATCAGCATCACTTCTGTGGGTACCAACTTCACAACTCCATGCAGAAGCTGTATTAGCTCCACAGAAGCAAGTGGGAGACCACAAGAAGCTTTATTTCCCCTGGTAAAAATCAGCTTTGCTACCTATTTTCTGCTCACTGCCTGAAATCTGTCATAACTGGTCAGTTTCATTTTTGCATAGGTCCAAAAGCCAGTTATTGAAAAATAATAACTGAGAATTTAAAGTAAATAGTGAGGTAGAAGAATAGAATAGCTGTAGAAACATTTTTTGTTTGTTTAGTTTTCTAAATATTGACTTAATTACAGACAGAATTAAACACATTGTGAACAATGACCGTGTACTGTAAGTCATCACAAAGCTAAACAACTTCCCCTGAAGATCTTGGTCATGTACAAACACACTGCCTCAGGTAACTTAGACCAAGACTGGAAAAAGGAGTTCAGGAAATTACCTTTTTCCTTTGGATTTTATAAATCATTTAACTGATTCCTTTTTTTTTTTTTCTAAGCACTTTTAGGAAAAGCCCACTTTACAAATAGGGAGATCATTAACTAAATCGTGACCCTAATGTGACTTAGGGAATTTGAAATATTAATTAATATATGTGGAATTCAAATTTGTAAATTTGAGCTGATAACATATGCAAAAATACACTTCCCTCAACAACTTCAGAGGAAAGAATGTGTAGAATGCTAATATTACCAGCAACAATTTATATTTCCATCTTAAGTTTAGGAAAGTTCCCAAAGAAGACTCCCAAAACAGAACAAGTGGGTAGCAAAAATCAGTACTAAAAATAGCAAGCCCCCAAAATTATAGCCTTAGCCTGTTTATCTTAAATTCACTGATTACTGAAAGCATTTGACCCTAAACTGGCAACAAAAATCTTAACTTACAAAGATTTTTATCTACTTGCATACACTTTGTTCTGATTTATGAAAAAGAAGAAAAAAAAAAGACAGCAAGGTTTTAAAGTCACAGATTTTTAGCAAAAGTATTTATTAACATAACTATTAACTGTTAACATATTACAGTTAACAGTGTTAACTTACCTAGCAAATATATTACTGTAAATTTTAACTGGGAGATCTTAAAATAATCCAATGGTTATCACTGTGTTGAAACAGAGCTCTTCAGTTTCTTTTGACAGGGAAGATGTTTGTTGGCCTGCAAAAGCAAAGGTGTCTTTGCAGCTGCAATATGGATTCCAAAACTATCAGGCTTGAAGATGATGTAACCAAGTCCTTAAGAGCTATAGACATGAATTTCTTCTGTGATAATCATGCATCATAACCTGCAATAAAGGAAAAGTTTTCAGGTAAGGAAAATATTTAATACCAGTATGTATCTCATATTAACCTTTAATAAAAGTAGAAGTTCCTGACCAAAACAAGTTTTTCTTCACAGAAAGCAAGCAACCTGGAAGCTTCTACTAAAATAGTTCAATATATTCTTTTGCTTAATGAGAGGTCAGCCACATCACTTTTTATACTCAGGGAGACAAGTGGCTAAATTAGTGCTTAGAAAAAAAGGCAGAATAGCTAAATCCCATTTTTAGGTTATTCCTCACCAACTTGAACCTTCAACACTTCCCACATCTAGATCATTCTTGCTTAAACAAGTAGACAGCTCTTAAGTTAACACAGCAAAAATGACTAATTTTAAAAAAAAAAAAAAAAAAGCAAACAGTCCACATGCCTCCTACCTTTTGCTTTTCCTGTACTCATCTACTTATATCCTTCTTCCACTGCATGCCTAAAATGGTCTGAAGATGAATTAAGGACAAGTCTGAAACGACTGAGCATGACTCCAGTACTTCCAAAAATACTGTAAGGCCAGAAATTGCTATTTCGATTATAACTTTCCTAGATGAAAAGTCTGTTTGTTACCCTGTGAGCAGAATCTGCTAAGTCCTGGTGAAGTTCTGCCCTGGAAGTGCTGGCCGGGCAGCTTTGTGGGGATGTTGCAGGTGAGCGAGCTGTTTATGCAGGGTTTTTCGTGGGAGGGGAGAAAAGGAGGAGGAGGAGCAGCAGCAGGAACAGGCAGAGAACTCCCACTCTGGAACTTTCCATGACCCTGATGCCACCTCAGGAAAACACTTCGGCTACTTGAGTTTCCCACTGCAGTTCCAAAACTATATTTGTGTCTACAAATTAAATGCCACACTGGGAATCAGGTTTCCTGGAAATAGGTGCAGCCCACTTCTCCTCCTCAGAAATTCAGTCACCTATGGTGCAGACAAGAGAGCCTCATGACCCCACTTCCACTGGGATCCCACTGGGATTATTTTGGGAGGAACTCTACCTCCCCTGGCCTCTAAGAAGCTCATCAGCCAGAACTAAGGTCAATTCCTAAGAGCAGCAGGGGGCATTATCCCACAACTTAGCATCACCACAGGAAAACTCCAGCATCAACAGCTCCCTGCAACCCTGAAGATGGGATACTGCAGCCAGCAGATAACCAGGCAGAAAGAATTAATATTAATTAAGTTTGGCTACTAAAACAGGCACAAACACATGTATCAAGAAGGAAGCAAATGCCCCAGACCAGGAATGGTGGCTGACTGGAACACAGTACCCCCTGATGCAGGGAGGGGGCTGCAGGAACAGAACCCCAGGGACTAGAACTTTCTACACTGTAAAGCTAGGAAAAAATCTCCACAGGGTTAGTGTATGTATGTTCTTTTTATAATCCTACAGGAAAGTTATGAAATGGAAACCCAGCTCTATTTACCAAGTATTTAACTAAGCATTCAGAAGTCAACACTCTTCTTGTAGGTACAACTGGCACAATCTTTTCAGTTTCTAAAGCAATCAAACCCTTCCAGTTCTCAAAACCAGAAGCAAAGACTCATCCAAACTTTCCCCAAAGATTAACCTCAACTGAAAAATTCTGTTGCACAAAGATGCAGAGATATAATTTCAACACAAGCATTGTTATGAATTAGCATAGAAAGAAGGTTATAAACATCTATTAGAAGTTATGCTTTAAGACTCCACAAATGTACAAGGAAGCTATGACAAGAGACCTCTGACTTTATCATTATTTCAGGTTTTAAATCTCCCCTTTCTGTAGGAATTATCCAGACATGATGGCTAGACATACCTAGCAAAATTCAACTATAGCAAGCAGCTAAAAAGGAAAAAGAAGGGAGAGAAGTCCAGGTTTCACCCAGGCAACCACTTGCCTGATTGTGAGCAGAAAGGGCACACATCCCACCACCAAACCCTGGTGATAAATCAGTTTTCTCAACTTCCAGATCTCTCAAAGAATATATCTTGTTAACTGAGTAGTGGTCCACAATTTCCAAAGCAAATTAAATGTATATTGTTACCACAGCTCAGACAAGCAGACAACTGGTCTGCTCAGGCATCCCATACATTCCCCTGCACAATAGTCACTGGGATTGATACTATTTACCAGTACTGAGGCTTTGGAGAGATTTCAAGTTACATGACCAGTCAAACAATTTTAGCTGAATTCCAGGATCACCCTCTTTCCGTTTACGTCTCTCTGTGTGTTTTTCCATGTTCTGCTGTAACAGAGGAACTTTATTTCAAGTGCAGTGTTTCATCTTGGTCTGATGTACCTGCTTATGACACTTCTGAGACCTACAAAGGACGTCCAAAATAATTCTGGGTTGAAATGGAAGATTGCTCTTTTAAAGCCCTCCTTTGTGAATGAGATCAAAACCATAAACTCTGCATTTATGCACCTAGTAGCATTGTCCAATCTGAATATCTCAGAATTAAAAAGTCTTAATTATTGACACAAATACTATCGTGTGAACCATGGCTAATATGACTATGGAAAATGGAATTAAATAGCACGAGCATATTCGTTACTTTCTGCCTTCTTTTTTGTTTGGTAAACTGCTGCAAGAACAAAAGCCAAACAATCAGGCAAAATTCAATTAAGAGCTAAGAATGCTGCACTTTCTGCTCTGATATTATAAACAAGTACTGCAAACAAACTTTTAAAATTATTTTAAGCATCTATATAACTTTGTCATTACCTTTCCACCCCTTCACTTCGACTCCCTTCTTGCTCACCACACCAAGTACTGTCAGTAGCTTTTTTTTTATCTTCCAAGTTCTTAAATTTTTTTAACCAAGTGTGATGCTCATAGATTACTGTCAGCCAGATAAAGTATGAAATCTGAAATATGCCTCTGAAATAATTACTTTGAAGCTCCATCAGAATGCAATTACTCAAACATGAAAAGCTACAGAATTAGCATTCTAGATTGGGAACAACATATTCATTTGAGAAAATTCTTAGTTGAGAGCAAGCCTATTTCCTGCACTTGTTTTTAAAATGAAGCAGAAAATAAAATTACATGTAAACTTTGGATTTTCATTCTAGTTTTAATATTCAGGCTTGGAACTGGTGTTGATCCTGGAGGCACCACCTTTGATTCAGTTTGATCACACCAGGTATAACACTACAGAGAAGCCATGCAGCATTCTCATGGTATGTTTTAATGATATGGCTGTACCCAAGCAGAGGAATGCCAGTACTCAAATGTCTGCCCAGTTCTCAATTTAAACTTGTGTTTAAATGTGTTTTCTAACCAAGGACACCAAATCTTCTCACCCTTCACTATGCTATCCTCTTATATGCCTTGCAATTGCAAATACTACCAAAACATGATTAGCTCAGATACATGAGCAAATAACTGTTGTAATTAAAACACTTCGAATTGTTAATTGTATCTAGCATTACAATCTGTTGATCAAGATTCTTTTTAAAACAGTTGTTCCCTGCAGAAAACATTCCAACATCAGAAAAACCTGCTGCCTGGTGATTACTGTTGGACTGCTCTGAGATCTAAAAACCCTTATTGTGCCCTAGGACTCTTCAGAGACACCTCCAGGAGACATGCAAGCTGTGGGCTCACAGCCATCACCTCACAGCACAGGTATTTATTTTCTTCCCACCTGAGAGGTCCCATCTTTAGTATAACCCATTGATACTTTCCACATGCAGTATTTCCTTTAAAAATGTGAACAAAGCCTTTGGTTTCTTGCCAATTTTGCACAAACTTTTGGGCAGACTGAAGCATTGCCTCTTGGACCCACAAGTGAAACGCTAACTCAGGGCAGATACTTTTTAATATTTTGAATAATAATTGATAATTGTCAATATGATGACGGATAGCTGATTGATATTTGTGATTCAGTGAAGCAAAAATGGAATTTAACACCACAACTGTTGCTTTGTAGTTGCTGTGGGCTGTCTGGCTTTCCACAGCCTCGCTCAGAAGAAATGTAGGTCTTATCTATGACTACTCACAGTCCATTCACTGTATCAAAAGATAAAACCAGGTGTACTCAAACTTTCCTATCATTTTTTTATGGTAAAAACACAAAATGTTTCCATGTCCAATTCTGCAAAAAATCATGAGCCAAAACATGTATTAACACATGGAGCATCCTCTACAGAGAGCAAGCCTAGAGAACGTTTTCAAACACACACTATGTATGTAGACTTAAAACAATTTTGGAGATTTAATTTTCAGGTTATGCTTGAATGTTACTGCTTTTTAAACTTCAACTCTCACTGTAACACCCTTTTATCCTCACCTCTTTTTCTGCCTTACACGCTCGCTCTTAAAATTCGAGCTCTTTCCCTTCCCCCCCCCTCTCCCCACCTTTCCATATAGGTTTTTTTTTTCTACCAATACACACTTCCCACAGTTTTTCAAGTATCTGTCACACAAATAGGAAACCAATTTGTGTCCTTGTCTGTCTCCCAACCCCTATTCGGGGCAGCTGTTGCCTTTCTTACCATCTCCTGCTCCTTAAGAACTCAGGACAAGGAAATAAAGCTGGACCTCTTTACAGCAGCTAAATACCATTTCCTAACTGGAAAGTATTCTCTCACTGTAGGAGTGCTGTAGGAGTTAGCTTATGGCTACAAAATCTGGTTTTTAAAACTAAACCAACCTCATCATCAAAACACAAAACATCCTGCTGGGTTTCTTATTTTGCAGAGATGAGAATAAATGGGTGGGACTCCACACCCATCACTGGAAACAAAAAAGTCCTACGCTTCACAAACCAGGGCAAATAAGGAGAGTGACAGAATACTGAATTTCCACTTGTCTATCACCACCTTGCTATCCTTCTCCTTAGCTAGAAACTCGGACACCTTGCCTCTACTTCATCAGCATTTTTCCACTATTCATGAAATTGCAGCAAACACTTTTGATCTCTACGGTATTCCTGGGTGAAGGAACAGTGAAACTGCCAAAGGGACACTATTCCTAGGTCGAAGTACCTGTGAAAAAAACCCCAACACTACACTTTTCTCCCCCCCCCCCAAAAAAACCACCAAACCTTCTGATGATTCACACCCTTTTGCCTTTCTCTAGAAGCACTAAGGTGGTGGACTGGGACCACTGCTTTCCCTGAATTATCTGTTTCCTTAAACTGGTATGGATGACACGGAGGGTCATGACATTGGTAACCAGCTGTTAGCACATGTTCTTCATCCAGAAACGGCTTTTATTTTTCAGCCCAAGCCCAGAATATCTGCGGGTTTTTTCTTTCCCCCTTTCTATCAAGGGTTTAAGGAAGGTGCCAGGAGGCGATTGCAGCGTGGCGCTCAGGGAGGCGGCCAGGCAACGCCTGACCTTGGAACAAGATTCAACTCGTGGGAAAAGAGGAGTTTCTGGACTAGAGGCTACAGAACATTCCCACCGGCCCCTGGAACCCATTCCGGGCCAAGGCAGCGCTGCCGATCCCCGCGGCCATCCCTGGTGGGCCGGTGAGGGGCTTCGCCCTCAGGCCCTTTACACAAATTCTCCTCCATCAACTCCCGAGACTCGGGCAGCTTTTGAGACACGGGTCCCAAACCAGCAACCCAACCCGCGGAGCCAGAGGAACTGCTCCTTTCCCTCCTCCAAGCTGAGGGCTCAGGGAAGCCATAGCACGGGAGCAGCCCACGGGCCACGCCGCCACCGCGGGGCCTCCCCGCGGCTCGGGGCCGCCGCCATGCCGAGCCAGCGCCGAACAAAGAGCGGCGGGGCCGAGGCGGGGAAGCGCAGGGCTCCCGATCTCCTGTTCGATACCCTCCCCCTCACAACCGGCGCGGAGCCGGGGGTCTCTCCGCCCCACCGTACCTGGTGCCTGTCAGCGCAGACGATGCTGTTCATATTGGGAGCCTCCAGACTGAGGGGGAAGCCGACGCGAAGACGCAAGCCCGGCCCGCCGGAGAGAACGAGCGGAAGGCAGAGGGAAGGCGGAGGACAGAGGGAAGGGAAGGCAAAGCACTGCTGAAGGAGGGAAGCGGGGAAAAGCGGAGCTGAACCAGACAACGCCAGTGGATCCTTGGCGGCCGCTGGAGAAACCCGGTTCGGCCCAAGTGAAAGCGGTTCTGAAGGGTGTAACCTTCCGCCTGCTGCAGGGCGGGAGGGAGAAAGAAAGAGGAGAAGGGGCGGGGGGGGAGAGAGGGCGGTGCTGAGGCGGCCGCCAATAAACGAGTCCGGCCCAGAGGGAAGCGGAAGGTGACGGGCGCAGGAGGAGGCACTGCGGCTCGGGCTGCCCCCTGAGGGGGAGGCGGGAAAGTGGAGCTCGGCGGCCAGGAGAGTGAGGGGTGTGTGGAGCTGTAGGCGTGGAGCAGGACTCGAAGGTGAAAGGGTAGCTGGGGATGTTCGCCTGGGATATGTTTCTACAACTCCTAGTGCTTTTGTTACTCTTAGGTCACAGCCGCAAACCCTCCTGCTGAGAGGAGACCTTACAGCTCTCTTCAGCTCCCTGAAGAAAGGTTGGAATGAGGAGGGAAAAAGCCTCTTATCTTTTGAACTCCCTCAAGGGAGGTTGGAGTGAGGAAGAAAAAGCCTCTTCTCCTTAGGAAACTGTGGAAGGAGCAGAGGGAATGAATGGAAGCTGCAGCAGGTTTAGGCTGGATGTTAGGGAATGTTTTCTCACTGAGAGGGTTGTCAGGCATTGGAATGGCCCATTAAAATGGAGGCATTAAAAGGCATTAGGGCCTGGTCCTTAAGGACATGGTTTAGTAGTTGACTGTGGTGTTAGTCAAAGGTTGGACTGGATCATGGATGTCTCTTCCAACCTAAACATTCTGTGATAATTTTGTTTTCCAGTCTTGTTGCCTTTTCTTCTCAACAATTGGTTCGTCTCAGTGCTCTGATCTGTAGTTCAAGGTGTCTGCATGCAAAGGCACCCAGTTTACCAGAAAAGTTTTATTTAATGCTGAAAACTTCATGGTGGGCTGTCCTGGGTGTAAGGGCCAGGCTGTGCTTCTTCCTGGCTGCAGCAACCCTGAATCCTTCTGTCACTGGTGTTTTCCTATCTGGATGAGAAATATCATCCTCCTCAGTTTTTATGATAAATCTTATCTTGCTAGACAAAGTACCTTTACAACATTGCTGCTGATAAATGAGGAGTGTTTGAAGTCTTGTTATGTGCATTCTAGAAAGTATAATGGGTTTCTGATTCATGGCTAAGGGCCCTGTGTGCTACTGCAATATCACCATAAATAAAACATGGAGCTGGATGAAATCTGAGGTTCCTTGTTTATGTCCTGATTTAAAATGCCAAGGTCACCTGGAAGGCAGCAGTATGCTTCCTTGTGCTGTTTCCCTGCCTGCTTTTTCCTGATCCAGAGGCAGACTTGGTCAGAAAGTAGGAAGCCTGGAGGAGATCATGTTAGATGCAGCTTCAGTGTCTCAGACATGTGTGACAGAAATGATATTTAAAAATTTCTAATGTTTATTCAGAAGATTTTTCAAGCAGAAAGTACTTCAAAATACTGAAAAGTATGGTCTTGTCTCCTCAGAAGCAAACAGAGGCATTAAACCATAGGTATTTTCCTAATCTACATGAATCCCTCAGTCTCTGGAGACCCATATGGTAGCACAGTGCTCATGGTGTGGCTGGACTCTCTCTTCAACTCCTTGTTTTGATGGCAGCAAACAGGACCACTCTGACTTCTCACATCTCTGAAATATTGCCACTCCCTTCTCATTTCTCTTTTTAAAGCAGCAGTCACACCTCAGTACCTACTTTCCCCCTCTCTGCTTTCTTTTTTTAATGAAGCCTCCTATTAGGGCCCTGAAAATCAAAGGCACTTGAGGTAGAGCTGGGAGGGAGGGGGAGGTGAAGACAAGAGACTGTGATCAAATAAACCAGTGCTGTAACTTAATTAAATACTTAATTAAAGTTAATTAAATAAATAAATTGCAGCTTTACACAACCTTCTGTTCCAGTATTCTTAGGAAAGGAGAAGTCTTTGTGAATCACCAGCAGTTTTCATTATCAGCCACTGCTAGTGACGTTAGAGAGGAAGGATCTTCCCCACAGCACTGAGTGAGCAGAGGGCTGTTTCCAGTTCTTTTCACATGTTCTGTGACAGGGGAACAGGTTTGGGACTTTGAACTATAGCTGGACTGGGAGCTCAGGCAGCATTTCCTTTTTCCAAACTCACCTTCTGCTGGAAATGAGGTTTTCTGTGCTTCTTATGTTGTGATCAAAATGAAATTAGTTCACCTCATTAAAACATCATTGTTCCAGCTGAGTTGGGACTATATTTCATATGATGATGCAAAATAATTCAATAACTTTGTTGTTATTGAATGCAGATAACTTTATTTCAGTTTGCTAGATACTTTGCAATCCTTTCCAATGAAACTTATGCTATATTTTAGTTTATTTCTGAGGAAGAACACTTTAGGGACTGAACTGATATCAGAAGAACTAGTTAGCACATATGCAACCACCAGAGCAGTGATGTGTTTATTAGGGTCTTCAGTCTCCTGGTTTGACTGTCCTACCCTGCAACAGTGTTAGTAAGGTGTTGAGAACACTTCTTTAACAAAATAATTTCTTTAAAAACACTGTATTTTAGAAAACATTAGTAAAGTGGATATTCTCTGGATATTCTGCATACCTATTATCTCTCATCACAAAAGATAGGCTTCCTAATTAGTGAATGGAAAGCCCTCTCCTGAAAAGCCCTCTTGCTTTTCTTCCAAATGGTGTGTTACTTCCAAACCAGGTGGATTGTAGGTGTCCCTGACTCCTTATGAAGGCCTCCAGATGGCTCCTCTAAAGATCTGTGTCTAAAGGAAAGGCTGAATTTGTTAACTCTGGATATTGCAAGGGCTCAATGTCCTAACATGAAACTATGCCAAAGCTTAGTAATGAAGATCACCTGAGATCACTTTATTTGGTGAGAGCAAATGATGTGACTTGGATTGCTGCATTAATAATGGAGAAATTGTAGAAAAAAGTATCTTAGTCCTGGAGTTAAGAACAAGACCTGTTTTCATGTAAGTCACTCTACAATATATCTTTGAATCTAGCATAACTTGGCATTTATTTTTTTTGTACACAGATCAGTGTTGCTCAGTGAAGCAAATTACCTGAGCAAGGAACATCAAGGATCTGGTCCTTGGTTTTCTTTTTAAAAGAAAATTCTTTTTATGATCCAACCAAATCATTGTTTTGTGAAGCCCAGTACAATTCAGTAAAACATCATTTATTATGTGTATGTTTAAAATATATATAGACAAGTATTGTCATTGAAGGCCACTTGTGTTCTCCATAATTTTCCCATATATCAATCTGCTTACTCCATAATTTGACCTTTCTGCATTTAGAAGGATTTTCAACAATTCATTATGGCCACAGAAATGCTTGTGTAGAACATGTTTTGTTGGTGCCCTGCCTCTCAGAGTCCTTAGCAGTGACATTTTAATGGTGTCTGGGTGTAGCAGCTGTGTTGGAATTAATAACCTGTGTTGGACTCTGCCCTGTAAATTCTGGCATGTCATTTGCCATCTGGCTGACTGATAACAGCTGCTCCAGGGAGGACACTTGGTCGTTTTTTTCTTCCTCTCTTCTTAGGCACAGCAATCATCATCTTGGATGAATTCTTTACTTGGGAGCAAAAATTGTAGGAAATGTAGAGGCAGTGTGGAAGAGTATTAAAAGGTCCAACTCTGGCCTTAAATTGTGAAGGCAGATTTCCTATCAAGTCTGTTCATTGTATTTAAACAAAGTAAACAACTTTCCTTGTGACTTTTCCCACAGTGACCTTCCTTGATTTTAAGTAGTTGGACTGAAAACCAGAGGCTTTGTTCCACACTAAGGCTATAAATTAAATCTTGTCTCATTTCCATTAAGCAAACAGTCTTTTTAATTAATTCTATTAGACAGAATCCATAGCAGGCATACAGAGGATTTGACAGAGCCACTAGTTAATGTCTTAAAAAACCCTTCTTCTACCTGTCCTTGGAGGACCCATCTTGTGATCTCAAAACCACATCTTTCAGGTGAATCATCATGGGAGCTCCTAGCTGCAAATATATCTTGCACAGAGAAAATAGCTACAATTCTTTTAAAATTATAGATTTTATAACTCACTCAAGACCATTCTTACCAGGAAATTGTCAGCAGATCCAATCTGTGCATGGAGATACTGCCTTTATTTATGGTGCAAATTATTTTTGCTTGGCCTGGGACAGTTGTAATAGCATTTAAACAGATGTAACAGCAGTCTGAAAGTATGGATATGTGTATGTAAAGTGCATAATAGCATTCACAAAGCAATATCTCTCTTATCATCATTCTCTGAGCAAACAAATCCAAAGTTGATATTCAGATCTGATTCCCCAGCTAATGTGGTGGAACACTTTAAGGAGACTTGTCTAAAGTTTAATTCTTTGGGCTATGCATGCTCAGGAACTTGTGATTATGAATCAGCCTTTTAAAAATTCTCTATGGTTTTGCTGTAGAACTTGAAATATAGTTATTGGTTCTTCAGGACTGGAAGCCCAGCTAAAGTGAAATGACCTCTCCAATGCTTCCCAGGTAAGTTAATTTATGGTTGCTGGATGGTGATATTTACAAATATATTCTACTTGCTTGGTATAAAAAACACTGGCTTGTCCCATATACCTGTATGTCTGCTCTGCTTCCACAAGGACAACAGTTTCTCTGGCTGAAAAATCTTGCCAAGAGTGCTACAATAAAAGGCTGTAACACAGTTTGCTCTTAAATTGTTTGCCTTCATGACCCTTGAGCTTTTTGCCAGCTTCTGACTGAGCATGCAAGAGTTTTGTACTATTTGTCCTTGGTGTTGCCTTCACAGACTGTGTTTGTTGGCTCTACTGCCGTCTGGTAGCTCCTGATTTGCTTTTCCATTTTTATTTGTTTGTTTTGGATTTGGCTTGGTTTTTTTCTCCTCCATGAAACTACATCATTACTTTCCATCATGGTCGTAATGAAAAATGAAAATTTAAAGGAAAATAATTTAGAAATGTGCAATTATAAGGATGTTTCTTCAGATATTTAGAGTGGTAGCACTTGGGAATCTCTGGGAAAAAACACACACCTGACTGCCTATAACCCCAAGAAAAGCTGTTTTAGTGTTGGGTCATGCAACTGAAAGGAAGGGAGATATGGAAGTCCCAGAGGCTGCCTCTTGGCCCAAAGAATCACTGACTCCTTTTATGCCACCACAACTGGTAAAAGCTGCTTCCCACCAGTGGTTTCTCACTGATGGTTCTGAAGTCTTTTACATCCCTAATCTGGTCAGGAGGTGGTGACTGAAATTGGAAACACCAGAACACAACATTGGTAGCAGGCACAGTGGCATCTGAGCAGATTGGGAGCTTGTGTTTGCAGTCTGAGATAGACCAGTTTCAATCCTGTGGCTGTAGGAATACACTACCTGTCCTCTCCCTCCCCAAGGCAGGTTTGCTTTTAGCATAAAATAAAAGCTGTGAGTGCAGGAATGAGCAGGCAGTGATTTATCTGCTTTTCTGGCAAAATAAAAGAAAATTAAACATCATGTTCTGCTGTGAACTCAGAAAATATTCCAGGTAATGACCAAAGAATTGTACTAATAGGTCTAAAGGTTCTATTTTGGTGCTTTTTTTCAAGCAAAGTTCTTTTTTCAGATTTTGCAGAAGAACCCAGTGCCCTTCAATTTTTAAATTTTTTTAGTTAATCCACCTAAAGCTAATGAGAACAAAATTGACTTAAGAGTTGGACTGTACATTTGTAATCTCTGCACAAGCAGAAGAGTATTTCCAAAGTCACTTTAACTCTGTTTATGCTTCAGCCACAATAATATTAATATTTTAAAAAGCAGAAGAAAAATGTAGGAAACCCTCCATGTCCTTTCTGGAAAAGAAAAACTTTTCTGATTGCTTATCCGTGCTAGCAGGGAAGGCAGAGGTTGAAGGGGAAAACCACCTTTAGGGTTGTTTTTCACTTGTGCACAGGAACAAGCCAAAGGTGAGCCACATTGTTTCTTGATCAAGACCAAAGAATTGCATTTTACAACCTCATAAGTTATATCTAAGAAGACAGGAATTATACTACCTTATATTTGTGCTTTTATGTTCTCAAAGCTGAGTCAAGAGGACTGATTTTCCTGAGATCACAAACATGCAAGAATTGGCAGCACTGAGAGAAACTCAGTGTCCCAGCTTTTGAATCTAGAGAGAGAATAAAATAATTCAGAGCAATTTGCCTTTGCTTCAGGTTTTGCTGTGACAGGGCTTAGCAGGGTTGGGCAGCAGTGAATCTTTCCTGCTCACTGCTGCTCTCCACAACCTCCCACAAAAATAGAGCTGTAAAACCTGGTTTTAGAGCTTGACTCATCATTTTGGTTTTCATTTTCTCAGTGGTAAATACACTATTTCAGTGGGTGACAGGCAAGCCTGGGAGCAGGATGAAGCATCTCCCATTAATTAGTCTCAGTTTAGTGCTGGAAATTCAGTGGGCAACTGCATTTTACTCCGGTGGGCTGTGGAACAGCCCCTAAATACTAAATGTTACATTCTCTTCACTTTGCTTTTAAAATATAGGCTGCTGATATTGAGAATTAGCTACACAAATACATGCATTTTCTGTTCAACATAATGGATAGCTGTCCTGTGGTAAATGTATATGTTTGCATTAGAGAAAAAGAATGTAATTAAGGTTACTTGGTGCTGGGAAACTTAACATTACTTGGATTATTGTGTTAATCAAATCAATGTCAGCTTTGTTTCTCTATTTACTATGTTTACTAATAGTATCTAATTTCCCTTTCTTCTAAAATCACTTTTTACATTCCATGCTTAGTGTATAGCCTTTTAATGAAAAAAATCAAAGTTGAAGTGAACAGGGGAATTTTTTTCCTCCCTTTGTTGTTCCCAGTGAAGGGAACTGTCCCACTGAAGAGCAGCTGGTCTTAACAGCTGATTCACATTTTCACTTGCAAAACCAGATCAATTAACTTGAAAAAACATCTAATCTGATTGCAGGCTCAGCAACTTTATTTGCTCTAGTGGTGGCCACTAGTCAAATGGTGCTGTATTTAAGCAGATTCTGGGTAAGTGTACTGCTCTTTTTTAAGTATAAAAGTATTTGAAGCTTTAATAGGCTCTGCTTTAATAGCTCCTCATTGGTGATGCTTATTCACATTCTAAGGGGCAGCTTTGGTGCTGGGTGGTTCTAGACACATGGTTATTATCCTGTTAGAGATTAATGCTGTGGAGAGTTTCAGATAAGGAAGAAACAAAGGGGTGCCACGCTCACTGACTCAGTCTGAAGCTATCAGAAAGGGTTTAATAATTAGTGACTGGCAGCCAAAAATGCCCAGTCACACACAGTCTGAACAGCACAGAATAATTTGACTTCTTCAGCTGTTATGCTTCCCCCTGGAAGGTCCCAGGGAGCAAGAACAGCATACTAGAAAGTTCAGGAAGACTTTTTTCTCCAATTTACTGTATGCAGAGCATATGAAGACCACTGGGCCTCTACTGAGGTGGCCAGGGCTTGTTTCTTTTTGTTTATGGGGTATCCTTGGGGGTCAGGAACTCTTTATCACTGCATGAAGTACTATTTGCAGAATATGAAAGCTGCAGCACGATGCAGTACTCCATGAAATATATGCTCCCCATAACAGCTCACAAAGTCCCTAAGCATGGAGTACAGCAGGCTTATTGGCTGTTAAGAAAACAAGGGGGTAGGAAACGTAGATGAGACCATAAATACAAATATAAAAGGAAAAAGCTGAAAATGTGTTCTCATGTCCATAAGTGCAGCAGAGTCTCTTCTCAGGCAAACCATTTTTATTTTATATCTTGATTTTTAACCTGAGGCTTTAACAGCTACTCTGGTTTTGCATCATTTGTCAGAATGCTACAATTAATCTGAAAGCATCTATATCAGTTTATCCCTGCTGATTTCACTGGCATTAAGTCTTTATCTCTTTCCTCTCTAATCAGAGATTCTGGAATTTTCATTCTCATTTAAAGCACTGAAAGAAACACCATATTCTCCTTTCTGTTTGTGTAAGCAGAGTCCTTCCCTTTTAGGGTCAAATCCAATGTTCATTAAGTCAACACAATGTTTTAAATTTATTTCTATGAGAGCTGGGTCAGACTTCTATGCATAAACTAAATTAGTTATCACTTCATAGTATATACATTGTAAATTTTCAGGAGGCTTCATGCATTCAGGCAGCTTGAAAGGTGAAGCTAACATAAGCCATATGTTTAGTAGATGTAGGAAGAGCTTCTTACTTAAAATGTATTAAAATAATTCTATGTGAAAGCAGCCTGGCTCCAAGTTATATCCTGGGCATTTCAAAAAGTTTGTGATACACAGAGCTTGTGTGACACCATGGTGGGGGGAAGAGAGGATGAAAATAAGTTGTAAATATTTTCAAGACTAATTTCTTAAGAGCTAAGAACCATTAGCTGTTACCACAGTCATTGGGAAGCATTATCTGTGGTGTGCAAGGGTTATTTTCTGGATGTGAATGTCTGAAAGAATTCTGCCTCTGTCTCTCCAGTGGCATAAGCATATAATTAGCTTTCTCTCTGTAAGTTTCTAAGTGCATAACCTTGAAAAGACAATATTTGGCTTGCTCCTTACAACATGAGCACTAACTGGGCTGGTAGGCCTTGTGACTGTTATGACAGCTGAATTTAGGAGACAATATTTACTTGGAAAGATATGATAATCCCTGTCCTGTGAACCTCCTCTAGAGATTAAGAACAATTAAGCAGAGCAAAACCATTTCAGAATGATGTTTTATAGATAAAGATTGCCCAGTGGGGCATGATGAAATATAACTGGGCAGAAGAGTTTGAAATTTAACTTAAACATTTAGCTTAAGATATTTACCTAGTGGCAAAGTTTTCCAGAATGTTTTCACTCCAAGTATAGTTAATCTGTAGTATAAATATTATCCATGTATTTGGGAAACAGCAGGTCTAATAAGTGTGTATCCAATAATAAGTACACTGCATTAGTCCTCCTGTATTTACTCTGCTTTATTTCAGTATTAGCTGTCAAATGAGTAATTTTTTTTTCTCTGAAGCTATGTAGTACTTTTTTTCATCTACAAAGGTACATATTTTTTTAGCTGGTTTTGAAATTCTTTTAGAGTGTCCCAGAAGATTTCTGTTATTTTGGCTTGTAAATCAGTGAAGTAAGAGATCAGCAGCAGAATGTCTAACCTGAAATTGCTATGGGCAAATGTGCAAAATCCAAAGATTTAATTCTATTAAGTAGTTGAAAATGTGATGTTTGATGGTGTAGAATCATGGATTTGAAGGATGAGATTTTTATTATTCCATCTATGAGGTTGTCAATTCATGCTCAGATTGGCATAGGGTAAAAAAATGCATTGTTTGGGCTGGCCAGGTAGAAATGTAATTTCTCTTCTATAGCTTCTACTTCCCTTAGGGAGAAAAGTATTTCTGCTCCCTGAAGTTTCAGTAGAAAAGACAAGGACTGAAGGGGTTTGAACTCTTCCTTTCTCCCCATGGCCCCCCAGTCAGCTTCTTGCATCAAGGCTGTGGCTGACAGCTCTGAGTAAGTACTGAGTAAGTACTGCTCAGTTCTACCCTGACTGCCTCTCTTTTGGAGTCAGAGAAATGACAGCATGAATGGTCCCTAATCTGATGCCCATGAAAAAAAAAAAAAAATGCAGTGGAGATGATGTTTGGAAGAAAGAGCCTGTCATAGGGAGTTATTTAAGAAAACAAAGCATAAATTCTAACACCTACTTGCATGGTAAGGCAGGAATGTCCTCAGTCATCCTATCAAGGATAAACAAAGCAAGGAGGTGAGAATAGTAGGAGTAACTGTCTAAATGATGAGAGGTTTGGGCATGTGGACAAAGAAGATTATTCAGGAACAATGCAAAGATATTTCAGAGCAGACTTATTTTCTTTTCCCATTTCCAGCATGCTGAGAGTGCAAATAATAATAATGGGAAGTGTAAACTGTGATGCCAGATCTCTTCTGCACTGTAATTCTGTTTGATGTTTTTAGGGAAGGGAACACCTTGTACTTTCCTGCATGGCTCAGCTTCATTTTTAAACTACCCTTCCTAAAAATCAATGTCACCTGAGCAAATGGAGGTGAGCAAGGTACAGGAGCATTAAAAGCAGAATTTTAGAGATGAAAGCAGTATAATTATCTGGATTAAAAGTGATTTCTAGGTAGTCAGAGCATGAGTAATAAAGGAGAAGGCAAGTGTCACTAGACCAGATCTGCCACACAAATCCACCCCGTTTCCTCCTGAATTTCAAGATCTGCTTCAGATGTCTGGCCACCTGTTTTTCTGTGCAGCTGTATGGAGAGCTGACAGGCAGCACAACTGCCTGTGAATGTGACCCCATTGTATGATTATCTGCATTTAGGGAAAATTAAGGCTTTAAAAAAACCCCAAACACACATCCCCCAAACCTCACATTGCAAATTCAGAGAGAAAGGAGAACCATAAATACGTTGTGGAGATAGAAAACAATACACAGTACCCCCCCCCACCCTGGCTTTATCCAAGGCTTCTTTTGCCTTCATTCTCCTCTAGCTCTGACATATCTAGGCCAGTCTGTACTAACTGGGAAATATTTGCTCACATTTAAAGCCTATGCTGATCTAACATGATCCAGAAAAAAATTTACTCAGAAGAACTTTAAGAACACAAAAAAACATTGCATTACTAGGTAATAGGAGCTCAAGCTGGGTGCATTATGTGGTAGCACTTACCAATCCAGCTGCATTTTACTTATTTACCCATCCTTCCAAGAGCAGAATGCAGTAATTGTTGCCACACCTTAGAAACTTCCCATGTAAAGATGTGAACTATTGTCCAGAATTGCATCAGATCTTGAACTTGCAACCACAGCAAGGAAGTAGTTAGAACCTGCCAGTAACCTACAGCAGAGAGAAGAAATTTTGAAGAAAGTAGAAGAAAAACTGCTGAAAGTTTACTAGAAATTAATCCCTTTTTGTCTTCATTTACATTGGGAAACAGCCTTAAGATCTTTTTTAGGTTACTAAGAAAGATTTGCATGGTGGACTGGAAATAGGTGAGGAGAGGGCTGCTGGCACAAGGTGAGGTATTAACAGTATGCAGAGTATGTGTCTAAAAGCAAGGTCTACTAATGCTCCAGGCAAAACTGGGAAGGGCAGGGAGGTGCTTGGGAGCAAGCAAAGCTCATGGGACTGGCACTGGTTTGCAGTCTTGGGGTCACCAGTTTAAATGCTGGTCAGGCAGAACCTTGCCAGCAAAGCTGGCAATTGATTTGGGCATGGTACTGTTAAACAGGTATTAGGTAAGTTAGGGCAAATGTTTATCTTGAATTTCACTCTTTTAGGTGATGGATTCAGCTGAAATACATGCATTAACATTGTCTAGTTCATGTCTGGTTTTGGAGATGCTTGTCAAATTAAGAACTCTTGGAGTACAGTAAGAAAAAAAAATGGTTTCCTACATCAACTTTAAAGATTTAAAAGGGAGTATATTCAAACTTTATAAAGGGGAAAACCCCACAAAGTAGCCTGCAGAATTTACTGTAGTGTTAGTTTTATCAGTAGATTTGCAATAAAGCCATGGGTTTACATAGAGGAACAGAACTGTATTAGTATTCTGTGAGAAAAAGGCTATTTTGGTCTGCTCAGCCACTAAGGAGATAAAGCAGACTGTTCTGGGAGCCTTGACAGCAACTCTGAGTATTCCTATGTCTAAGAGAAGGGTTTTATAACTACCACCATATGGAGGAATAACATGTGATGCAGCCTAAAGCTGTTTCCTTTGAAAGCAGAGCTCTAGGTTCATGTACTAAAGCCATGCATGTAAAAGCCTCTTGTGAACTTGACAAAATAAAGGTACTGGCATGAGTAAGTTACAGCACATCTCACTGAAGTTGTAATTTCCTTTTAATACCTGTAATGGGATATGGAAAACCATTTGTTACAATTTACATGTGATTTTTAATTTTTTTTTTTTTTTTTAAATTTCTTTCTGTCCAAGGATCTCTAAAAAAGAGTTGGATAACTCTTGCCCTTTGGCTGGTCCAAAGCCAGACAGTGGGACTGTGAGGCTATTTCAAGCCTTAGTGGGTTGAGAAAAGACAGATGTCTGGTAAAGTGTCTCAATCAAACAGTATTAGTTGAGATGACTGGATTTTTTTTTTTGAACAGAAGAGGCTGGTGTGCTGAGCTGCTCTGGAGCTCTGCCAGCTGCTCCAGGCAAAGGGGTAGTTCAGACAGGGTGCAGAATTTGATACAGAGTGCAGAATTTTTTCCCTTTATGCTAGAGTCTATTAAATTGATATATGAAGATCAGGCTGGTGGTTTTAATGGAGAAGACATCTACTTCTCCAAGTCTTTCTCCAGTGAGGTACATTTAAGAGTAACAAGGTTTAACTCCACACTGTGGGAATATCTTTTTTTTGCTGTATCTTTGTCCCCACTGCAAGGAAGCAAACTGCTGGGTGAAGTCATCTCCTGCTTTCTGTCAGAGGCTGCTGGAGTGGGGAAGATGCAGCACGAGGGTGAAACTTTGTGTGTGCTTTTTTTGCTTTCTGTACAGTTCTGCACATGTGCTCCTTTGTCCCTTTTCATACAACTCATCCCAGGGGCAGGGTGTAGAGCAGCGTGCAGCCACTGGTACTGGTGAACTCCCTCTCTATTTTAACTAGTGAGCAGAAGGGAAAATATTCACAAAAGCAAACACTAAACAAGACTGGTGGAAAGTATTGTGATTGCTGCGGGTTACAACAAGAAAGAATCTTAGTTACTACATGTTCTAGCCAGAGCTTTGTGTTTGGTTAAAATAATATGCATTTATGCTTTGAATAAAAGACAATAACGTATTTAACATGAGCAGGTACACGTGCCAGGGCTTACATTCAGTGAATAATGTGAGTAAAAATAGTTGTTAGCTCTCTTTCTTGACCAGGTGTTAGTAATATGATTAACTGTGGGATGCAGGTTTAAGCAAGATGTCCTGAGTAACAGCAGAGGTAATGACTGACAATAATGCTGCAGTGATAATGAGTAGGCTTTTTAATCTTAATTTTTTAAATTATCAGTCTCTAGAGTTTAAGAATCACTACCATGAATTTGGAAGCATTTGCAAGTAAGTGTACTGTATGTAACTGAAGTAAATCTCCTCAGCCCTGTGGAGCACAGCAGAGAGAAACAAGTGGTAGAACTCAGCCTAAGGAGATGGGGCATGATTATTTCCATCTCTGCATCAGAGCAATGACAAATGTTAGATCACCACAGAACAATCAGTGGGTCAACACAGTTTTATCAGACAAAGCTATTGCCACAAAAACTCAGGCTGTTTGGCCCAGGTTTTCTGCAGCTCTGGATGAGCCTTCTAGAGAGCACTAGTTTGTGTGATTTGCAGTGTGATTAATTGCTTCTGCTCAGTTTTTATTTCTACACTTACAGTACTTGACACAGGAAGAATTCAGTGGTAAGAGGCACAGGAAATATTTGTGAATAAAGTAAGTTGACAGCTATAGACATTATGGATGATTTAGGTTACAAAAGTTAGGGTTGTCTGGTTGCTGTTGAGGCAGTTTACCCAGGGAAGATTATAAGCCTGTCAATAAAATGTTTGTAAAACATTTCAAATCCCACTGCTTTCACATCTAGGGGTGGTAAACTGCCCATTTTTTTCTGAAAGATTTTGTTACAATTAACCAGACTTGCTGCTGAATTATTTGAAATCACTCCTCCACTAAACAGTTCCCAGTAGAAACACAGTCCAATTATTTCTCTGTTGTGCATAGCTCTCCTGCAAGGACAGCAGGAACACTACCCCTGAATAATCATCCTGCTTATATATAGATGCTTTTTTGCTATTTGTTGAAGAAATTCTGGACTCTGCAGAAGAAGCTAAAATGTTTTCAGGAGGCAAGGTTCACTGCAGAGTAGCCAAGAGACTACTTCTGATCTTTATTTTTTTTTTATTTTTTTCCTGAATATTAGCTTCTCTAAGTGACAAAGAAGTGACAAGTGTTATCATCTTCTACAGAATGTTAAATGCCTGGCAGATGATGCCTATAATTACTGGGAGCACCCTCTAATTCTGCCTTCTTCAAGGGACACTGGGAAAGTGAAGAGCAAGCCTGTCAGTTGTTGAGTTGGATTTCAGATCACATGGTGAAAAGGTCAGTGTAAACTAGACACGTGGTTTATAATTAGTTTCTGGACATTACTGGTGTGGTAATGACCCAAATTCCAAGAGTTGTTCTTAAAGCACACGAAGGGCATGCAGGTGTGTTGGATTTGTAATCTCATCAGCACAATAGGAATTACAGACTCTAGAAGGAAAGAAAACAGAGCTAGAGCTATTTTAAGAGAGCTTCTAGTTTTGAAAGTTGAAAAGGAATATGATAGGAAAATAAAAATATTAGGAAAGACAATAAATAGTAAATAAATAAATTGCAAATAAATAAAAAGTGACAAACCAAATGAGGAAGATTTTACAGGTATATTGCTTTCTCCTTTAACCTTAAATTATCATTTTCTATGATAAATTCTCTCCCAGTCCCTTGTACCTAGTTTGATTATCCAGTGAGATTACCACCATACCTGGGGGGTGCCCCTGGACCTGTTGCTGAAGTGGAGCCCAGTGTTGTGTTGTTGTGTTGTTGTGTCAGCCCCAAGTGTTCTCCTCCCTCCCTTTCCAAAATGCATGGTGGGGGCAGAGAGGAAAGACAGCCCAAAGGATTAGATCTGTGTCAGAGCATTAACACTTAGTTGATGACAACTCTAAGGATTAATTCAAGCTGCTTAAATCCTTCTTAGCTAGAATAGGAACCAGCAAACCATCTGGTGGAAAGAGCACTATGACAAGGCTAAAAGGAAATACTGTCTGAGTAGTCAAAAGAAACATAAATTTTCCACACAATTTTGGGAATATCTGTGTTTCCCAGGTGTCTGACCACAGCAAGAGACAGTTTTGATTACAGTTATTTAAATAAACAGTGTGGCAAATACTTTATTTGTGCTAAAAAAAAAAAAAATTACAAGTTTTTAACTTTGCTATAACAATGCATTAACAGAGTATGCAAAAAAACATACATTCTATGAAAAAATGTTAAACTGTACAATCTGTTTTCCTGCTGTTCTGTTGCATACATTATTCTATTCCTTAATTACTGAATTCTCTTAACAGCAGGGAGGAACAGATTTACCTGTAATCAGCAGCCCTTTCCTACTTCCTTCCTTTGAGAGAGGTGCTGTTGGTCTCTGTGCACACATTACTTTTCTGTGAAGTGAAATAAATGAAGGGTGTTTAATCACAAAGGGAAAAGATGAGTGACCCAAATTTACAAATAAGGTTAGTGTCACAGTTCTTGGGGCTGGTAAAGATGGGCTGACCTACAAAGACAAGGTGATCAGCCTCATAAACTGCTTTGAGGTTACCTCTCTAGGAATTAAGAGTATTTGTCACTGGAGAAGATCAGACAATGATATTAAATTTCTGGGAAGTCTCTCTTCTGTGAGGTCACTCTGCTGATTGCTTATACTAGAAATAAGGTCTTGCTGGTTCTAGACTTCTATATAAAAAAATCTGATAAAACCTTGTAAGAATTCAGTGTACAGCCTCTCTTTGAGGTTCTTGCTGCTGCCATTGTCAAGAATGTCCATTAATTCACTGTGAATGATTAGTAGTGACTGCATGGAAGTTTCCAAAGCCCATGAAGTAAATACATTTTCATTCATTTTGATCTGTTACTTGTTTCCTTTTTAAACCTTGACGTTTTGTTGCTTGTTTATCAGTCCTGATATGTAAAAGCTCATGCAGGTAATGTTGCTGTTCCCTGGGAAGGTTTTACTGACTTCCTGATTAGAGAGAGCTTGTTTGTCTATGGAAAGCTTTCATCCTGCTGCTCCTTAAATATTGCCATGTGAAGGAATTTAGAAATGCAGCAGACTGGCATGGGAGCTAATGCAGCAAATGGCTTTCCAAATATAAGAACTGAGCAAAAGTGTTTGATTTCCTGATAGGAAGGAACCAAAGCATTGCTGCACACTCCTCTTTTGAATGTGTGAATTCTTGGTGTGAAAAAGTCAGAGTAAATCTGAATAGTCCTAAGACCTATAAGCTTGGTACTTGAAATGAATCTGTTCTGTGCAGGACTAGGGGCAATAAAGTCAACATACTCTGAGCCTTTATTGCTATAACAGGGAACCAAATTCTCCCAAATGCTGTTTTTGAGGCCAGCCTTTCCCTCTGGTTGCTGGTGGGTTAGAAAAAAAGTTTTTAGAATACACTTTTTCATCACTGCTCAGAGACTTTCAAGTATTTTTTTGTCTCAGTGGAGCCTAGAATAAAGGTAAATTGGGAAGTTTTGGATCCAGATTTGAAATAAGAGGATCAAAGGAATCAAAATATCAGCAAATATAAAAGAATGTTTGTTGATGTCAGGTTTTACTGCTGATACTGAGGGCTCTTTCAGTCTTTGCAATATCAAGCAGGAAGCATCTGTGTGTGCTTATCTTTTGTTACAGCACAAACCCACACATTCCTGGCCTTTGTCTTATCAAAGATAGGGAATAAGATGTCTCTTAAACAAGGTCTGTTTGTCAGCATATTAGACATACCCCAAAATCTGGAGTGACTTGGTTTCTGTCTTTTAGATCTGCTTGTGGGCAGTTTGTGCAGTAACATTCAAATTGAGTGAAAGGTTAAAGCTATCCAGCCCCTTTGGGTTTGATCTTAAGATAATCCATCAGTCTGGTCATTTTTTCCTCACGAAACAGCTGTGCCCATAGCATGATAAATAAATAAGAGACATCACAGCAAGTTTTTAGGAGTCCTGGAGGTAAGAATGATTCTGGAAAACTGAATCATAAGAATGCATCTTCATAAAACACCTTGAGAACTCAAACTGTACAGCAAGATTCCCAAGCCTATCAGTAATTGTTTGCCAATTAGGAATTATTAACTAATTGCTATGACTCCAATCATATCCACTCAAGACAGAAAAATCCATGATATAAATTTTGGGGGGTACAAGTACATTATTAATTATTATTTGTTTTTAATTTTAATCTGATTTTTAGCCATCATAAGAACAGACATTCTGGTTAGGACCACGGGTTCGTGCAGTCTGCTACTTTGACTCCTGTACTGGCCAGAAGGATGCTGTAGGTGCAGAAAAATTACAGGAGTTTGAAATTCAGACATTTGTTTGAACAAGTGCTTTGGAAAGAACTAACAATCATGGTTTGTTCTGAACCTGACTTTTGCAAGCTTTGCTTCCTCTTCCAGTGCATGAGTTAAATAGTTGGATCTTATTCACCCCCTCCAGCCTATTCAAGAGGACAGCAACATCTACAATATTCCCTTTAGGTCAAGTCCTTTCTGTGCTGTAGTGTTCCCATTCAATATGGGAGTTGCTTCATATATTTGATAATCTTCATTACTCTCTCATGAACCATCTCTATTTTTTATATTTTATGTTAATGCTTTAATGTTTTATGGTTGTCCAAACCTTCACAGAGTACTGGGTGTGAAAGAGCCATGGATGTATATAGTGGCACAATGCTAATTTCTCTTTCATGCTCTATTACTTTCACAATAACTTGTGAGACTTGGCTATCCTTTTTGACAGCTGCCAAGCACAATTTGGTGATTTTATGGAAGTCTTCATCTAGTTCTTGCTGTACCCATTTTTCCTGTAGCTGTTCATAATGTTGGTTTAATAATTCCAAAACTAAGGAATAGTAATTTTCGTTACAGGTATTTTTGCAAGATCATTCTTGTATATGCATGATTAACTTAATTAGCTTTCATAGTTTGAGTGATACCAATCTGCATCTTAAGGGATCTTTTTCACATTTGGCCTTAAAGGAGTGTTAAAAATCCTATTGTGCTAGTTTGAGGTCACCATAATCACAGCTGTGTAATGCAGAATATGTGAAACAGAGCTATGCCATCTGCAATTACACATGCTTTGTCATGGAAAATTAATCAGATACCATCAAGTAATTGAAAATACATTCATGTGCTTATGCTTAATCATAGAAATATGAAATAGAAAAGCAGGAATAGTTTTATTTTTTTGTCCTTCTGTCACTACAGGATTGATCGTAACTTTTCCTTCAGTCTAACTCCCAGGATCTGGGTCTCTTTTTTTCATAGCAAAAACTTGCTGAGTGGTTTTAGGGAAGAAGCTTTTGCCTTTGACAAAGCTTTAAGTCAAAAGAGATGTTCAGTTCTCAGGCTGTGTTCTGAGGCATGAGGCAGACCACTGCAAACAGTCCAGAGACAAGTGCTGAGGGTTATCAGGGATATGGAGAATAAGGTGTATGACACACCCTGAACATGCTTAAGGAAAAGGAGACCAAAGAAGAACATAAGTTTTCAAGAGACAATTTTAAATTTACTTGATATTATGGCATCCCTCTGCAGACTTCTTGTATGCCAGGTGAAGCTGATCCAGTTTTGAATATAAGTATGTACTGGTTTAGATTCTTCCCAGCCTTACCTGTATCTGGCAAAAGTAGTCAAATAATAGTTTAGAAAGGCATCTTAAAGAGATAAAACCCAATTGCATGTCTGGACTTACTGTCTGATAAGAACATCACTGTTTTTGGCCATTTTTTTTTTATTGTATCTTTGTATTATAATTCTTTTATTTCAAATGGATCAAATTCCCCAAACTTTTATTTTTAATGTGATTTAAGGATTATTCTACAAATTTTTGTGGTACTTTGTTCTGCACCAGCTTGGTATTGTTAAATCCAGGAGTAAAGTCTCTTGGGAAGGTGAAAAAAAGATCTTGGGCAAGGCAGCTGAAATTCATTTCACTGTCTGGAGCACAGTGTTCTTAAGAATATAAATAGTCTAATGCATATAATATCTTGGAAATCTTCCCAGTTTGTCAGCTTCTGTTAAAATACTCTCACAAACAAGTTCTCAAGAAATTAATCAGGATGAAACAATTGTGACTTCTGTGATAATCAAAGCAGTAAAAGCATTTAAAGGAAAGTGATGTGCTTTTAATGAACTCATTTTATAGAAGTTACATCAGAAAATGTATGAGAGTAGTCTCACTGTGTTAGGCTATAGTAATGCAAAGGCTTATGCACATATTTATTTAATGTCATGCTGCAGTCAATGTAAAAAATTACATGTAAATCTGCAGACAGCCTTCTGTGAGACAGGTTATAAAACCAGGAAAATACAATAAGAATCTATTTAAGTTCCACAAAGTCCTTTCATGATCTGGCTCTTACATTGCCTGGTGAAGCCAGGCAGACTTTTGCCAAAGTGCAAGTGAATGCACAATGACAACCTATTGCCTAATTACCCCCAACAGTACTTGTGAGGAACCTGATTTTTGGGTAGCTATTTTTAGCACCATGTTGTTTTGATTTTTTTTTTTAGCATGTTCATTTTTACAACTTTGTTCAAGACCAGAGAAGTAACAACTTTTTGGAGTTGTAGAATTCCAATGACTTCCAGCATTTTTAGCCATGGGCACCCCATAATTTTCTTGTGGACTTCAGAGTAGAAGAAAATTGAAGTAAAAACACATAACAGCTTCTGCTTGGATGTTGTCTGTTGGCCAGAATACCTGCCTGGGTTGTATGTTGAATACTGACACAGGATTGCCACAGAGGAGAAGATTTAAGGTCCTTCAATACCCTTTTTTCCATTCCAGAAACAGAATTAAAGAAAATACAAAAACTCAAAAGACTGAGGCAAGAATTTTGATGCAGCTGAGGAAATGGGAGAATGAATTATTACAAGCAGAGAATGTCACAGCTTGATGGAAGCTTATCAGGATGGTCTCATGACTCAGAGCAAATGCAAGGACTGTTGGGCCCTTTGTAAGACATCAAAGTAGTGGCAGATCCTGATGTTTGCTACAGATTGGGAAACCTTAAAGGAATTCAGAGAAATTCCCTAAGAAAGGGTCAGTGCATAATTATTTGAAGCATATGGAGGAGATGTGACTGTAGGGGCATACTGGACCAGTGAGATGGTGCCATAAGATAAATGGGATCTGAAGGGCAGTCTGAGCAGTGGTGGCTGCTGGTGCAGGAATATTCCTTCCCCTGGGGAGTTCAGCAAGGGCAGAAGTTGGGGAGGTTTAATCTCAAGTCCTGAACAGTGCAGCAACCCAGTAAAAGCCAGACCTGATCCTTGGGTATGCTGGTGGTCTTTTTACACTACAGCTGCTTGCTGAAATGTGAAAAAGGAATATAGCAAAGAAGGAATCTCATGCTTCTCCTTGTGTTGGCTGCTTGAACTTGCATGCAAAGAGATTGTTCATGTCAGGATGGATGAAAAAAAGCTGATTTTGGACTGCTTAAAAGTTGTTTGACAAGCTCATTAGCACTGCTGACAGGAATGCTTCCTGATTTCACCATTCTTTTTCTGGATCTTAATTACTCTTATTTGGAGGAGCTGTTTTCCAATATTAAATAGTCACAAATATCAAATACTGAATTCCCTTCTCCCTTCCCATTTTTGCTTTTTGAAATCTTACTTTTCATTTTGTACAAGAATCAGCATTAGAAATTCCATAGCAATAATTACATGGGTTTGTGTCCTGAGAATAGGATCAAAAAATGGAAACTCAGTAAGTTTTCATCCTCCTGCTGGGCTAAACATGTATGAAATAGTCAGCTTTAGGGCACAGTTAAAATGCTTTGCAGAGGACAGGACTGAACCATGGCTTCAGGGGTACTTCAGTGTAGGTAAACTTTCTCACTGCTGCATTTGTTTTTCACCTTTGTAATACCTCATGGGTAATCCTCTGTGTGCCTTAGAGATTATTGTGTCTTATAGAATATGTAGCATTACAAAGGAAATCACTTTGAAGAGCCAAAACATTGCCTGCTATATAGAAGTCATATTCTGATAGTTGGTCATGACATTGGCTTAAACTCCTGCTTCACATCTTGTGTTTTGTGCTACTCATTTGCAGTTCCCCAGTGTGACCACCAGCACCAGGGAGGTGACCCTGCCCCTGTTCATGGCCATAGTGAGGCCATTGCTCTCTACAACCTGAAAGGAGGTGGTAGTGAGACAGATCTTGGCTTATTTTTCCCTAGTGACCAGAGGAAATGGGGTAAAGCTCTGCCACAGGGGGTTCAGGTTGCATATTTGAAAAGATTTCTTCACAGAAGGAGTGTTGAAACATTGGAACAGGCTGCTTAAGGAGGTGATGGAGGCACCATCCCTGAAAGTGTTCAAAAGATGGGTGGATGAGATGCTACAGTGGATGGTTTAGTGGTTAGGGGTTGTAGGATGAACAATAGGACTTGATCTTAGAGGTCTTTTCCAACCTTGATGGTTCTATGATTCTATCTGCTCTGTTTATGCAAAAGGGTCAAGAAAAATTATTGGAGATTGGCTTTTTGTGTCCCTGGCTGCCAGATGGAGCATTTCCAGCTGTCATTGCTGGTGCTGCTCTAAATCAATAAAAAGCACTGCTATTTTCTCTGTGTCTGTTTCCTGGGGCATTGTAGGGCTTGGAGTTACCATCCCATCAGGAACTATTTTGGGAGATGGTATGAAGAGCAAGGGATGTACACTACTGTTTGGTGTACTAAAATCATTCTGTAGTAAAACTGTTTCCCAAAATGCCTCGTGACATTCATAAAAAAACCCTCATTTAGATTATTGAAGTCTTATTTGCTGAAAATGCAGCACTTTTACCCTGGATGCCATTACAGTTACAGTGAAACAGGTAGCACTAATATGGGGATTTTATCTATGGTTTTCAAATCAGGAAATTGTTTCATTCAATTTTTTTTTTTATTTATTTACAAATCTAGATTACAGTATTTCCTAGGGACAGGTTAAACAACTTTCAAGTTGCCTCATTTCACCTGGAGTCCCTGCTTGAATAATCTTAAGATAGAAGATTTAAGAGCCTCACAAGGTGATGTTTAGGTGTCTTACATGTTTTCCTTTCATGGTTTTCCTTTTGACATCATTACTTCTATGGATTTGAGAAGACAGTTGGAAAAGTTTTTTTGGGAAAGGAAGGGGAGGTGAAGAAATGGTAAATTGACACTTTCATTATATTTGAGGGCAAGAAACACTTCAATAGAAATGGGAATGTAGTTGTTTTTTCTCAAATCTTCTTTGTTACCAAAATGTATTTGGAAGTGCTTGGCAGCCTGCTTTCCTGGGGGAAAGCTTTCAGCTGACAAACCTGCTGAAGCTCTTCCTGTGATTTATATTGCTCCTCTTTGGCAACTGGAGAGAGTTCAAATGGACATGGATGCTTTAGCATGGTTTTCCATTTCCTAAGTCATTAGTGACTTAGCATGCATTAGAGCTGCCTCTACTCAGTGGGGGATTACTGGCAGCCTGACCTTATTTCAGCCTTCCCTTTCCTGCACTGGTAGCATTCCCATTCCTTTTAGTGCTTTCACAGACAAATTATTCCTCACCTCAAGCTGACAGCAACTCAATTCCTCTTTTACCTCCAAAGGTTGGACCATAACACCAGGTTAATAGGGAAATGCATCTGTTTATATCCATCATCTTCCTGTTGAGGATCCAAAACGTGTGTGGTCACATTTGCAAAGTGTCTTTAATAATCTATGCAGGGTTTTTAGCAGGAATAGTGGGAGGGGATGGCGTGACTTGGGCTTAGGGGTGGGGGTGCTGTGCAGTTTTCTGTGCTTGTTTATTTCTAATTGACTAGAAATCCCATCTGTAATGGGATTAGAGTCCATGCCAAGAATGCCTGGGGGCTTTTAAAGCATTAACTTTTTGACATCACTGAAAATCAGAAATGGGATGCTCACTTGCTGTGGCTCGTGGAATATGTCTGAATAACTGATTCTTTAGCATCTGGGCTTATAGATGATATATAGTACATACATGGTGGGTATTTGCAAGTATAAGAAGGAAGAATGAAAGAGAAGACTAGAGGGGGGAAAAAAAAGAATGGAAGTGCAGGAAAGGAAGATAAAACAAAGGAGAAAAATGCATCTTGTTCATTCTTTTGTATGTTGGAGGCCTGGGCAAAGGGAGGAAACTTCTCAGGCAGTGTAGTGTAGGGAGCCTCCCAAACAATGCCTTTGGAAACACCAGCAAGGTAAGAGAGGTAAAGACTGACATTACCTTACTTGACCCAGGTGATGTAGCTGTTTTGCCAAGGCTGGGATCAAAGGAGACACTGGCTGAAAAATGGGAGGGGAGAGGCTGTTGACTGCATCAAGATGACACGTACTGATTGAGTCAAATTCCTTGGCAAGCAGGGTGTTACTTAGATGCAAAAAAGATCAGGATTGGTCAGTTTTATGCAGGTGTTTGAAGGAAATAGAGGAAGGTGCTAGGAGTGTGCATCTTAGGGGGGTTTCACTGTCTTTGTTTTAGCAAATCAACTCCATGTTGCAATAATTAATCTGCTTTTGGGAAACAGCAAAACTCTCTGTCTACTGGTACCCACAAGTAGCAGTATTTGCCAGTCCTGTAGCACATCAGATCTATGCCACCAATGAGGCTTCTAACTACCTGTGTCACTTGGCTTTCCCCTGGTAAAATGTGACCTCTGACTTCAGAGCCCTCAGCTATTAGTTTGATTATGAGAAATCATTTAGTTTGATCACATGCATTGAGGAAATTCTGCAGCAAAGGAATTGAGGCTGGTAGAGGGAATCACAAACTGAGTGCTAATTAACAACACTGTGGTTAAAATGGTAAATTTTGTATGAGGGTGGGAATAAGGAGCATTATTAGAAAAGTAGTAGTAGTATTGGAGTAGTAGTAGTAGTATTGTATCTGCTCTGCTCAGCATTAGTAAGACCTTGACTGGAGAGGTGGGTACAGCTTTGGGTGCTCTACTTCAGGAATGACTTTGGTTTGATTGGGACTTGGGTTGAAAGGGTTGATTGGGAGGGAAGCAGTGAGAGTGGTCAGAGATCTGGAGAGATTTCTTAGGGAAATCTTAAACCAACCCTGATTCTTTCAGTTTAAAACAACTGAAAGGGTGAAGGATGGGGGAATGTAAATCTGTCAGACTTTGAAAGGCTGCTGCAGACAGAAAGAAAATCAGTCTGTCCTGCCTGTCCACAGTGGACAAGACAAAAAAAGGCTCTAATTACATAAAGGGAGATTTGAGTTGGGTTTTTTTTTTTGAGAAAGTTTTTCTAGCAGTAAAGCCTTGGGAAAAACAAAACAAAACACTTAGAGAACATGTGGAAGACCACTGGGGGATTTTAAGAACAAGTGTGACAAACAGCTTGAATTGTGTTGACAGAACTGGTCCTGTGGGTCAGAGGGTAGATGAGATCCTCTCTTTAGGGCCCTGTTTATTTGCTTTGTTTCCTACTTTTCAATTTGTCAAGACAGCTTTTGAGTTCTGATCCTGTTGTCCAAAGTGCCTTCAAGTGCTTCACAAATTTTATAAGCAAAGGTTCTCCTTATCTCAGTCATTACATTAAAATACAACTTCTAGACTCACCCTAAATTATATCCTTCAGATTTGAGAATAAATCCTGGACTTGTGGCTGCATTTGGAGATGAAATTTGTTCTGCAAGTTGCACACCTGTGATTTGGCAGCAATAGTTCCTTCAGAGAATGTCCTGTGGGAAAGGGCCTTATCTACCACCCACTTGTCCCCTCCAAAAAAGGAAATGTATTATTTTGACATAACTTGCCTTCTTTTTTTTTTTTTTAATTAAACTGTCTTCTTTTTTCATATTTGTGGAGACTTTTCAAGAGATTAAAGTCTGGCTGACTGATACCTCTGTAACCTCAGATTCCTTTTCACTTTTTTTTTGAAGACAGTGATGTATTTGCTCAAGAGGCTGCAGATGAAATCCTGTTTTAGCAAGTTCAGGTTAACAGCAAGGACACAACACGTTGTCCATTATTGGAGAGGCCCCATCCAGTGGGCTGTGCAGAAAAGGGAGTGGTTTAGCCCAGCTCTTTGCAGAAAGCTCTGCACACAGAGCTGTGTCCTGGGTGGGAGACAAGTCCAAGGCTGCATAAATGTAACTGCATGTTAATTTTACACATTTTTGGGGCAATATGACCAAAAGTTGTGCTGTTTTCTGATGTAAATATTTCAAAGGGAGTATGAGTGTTCACAAGTTTAGGAACAGATCTGACACTTCCAAGAGGGCCAAACTTGATCAAACTGAAAACAAAACATGAAGAGGAGGGGCAGTTTTTACATATCCTCCTGATTATGGGAAAAATCACCTTTCCAAAGGACAAATCTCTGCCTTCTTTACTCCTTTCCCCAGGCATGTAGCTCACTTGATAACAGCCTCCAAATGCCTGTTGACTGTAAGTACATTAACTGCAGAAAACTCTTGGGCAAGAAGTCTGTGTTCAGGCACACCTGAAAGACCTCTGCAGAGAAACAGTGACTGAATTCAGCCTGGATCCAGAGGAAATCATGTGAGGCACAGCCAGATTTAACTGCAACAGAGAGATAGAGGTCCCAGAGGGGATTATGGACCAAACTCAGCTAGAAAAGGTAGTTACCATGCATGCTCAGGATGTTTTTCAATATAATCCACTGCTGGCAGCATATGCCTTTGGCTAAGTTTCAGATGGAAACACTTCCATGGCTCACTGATGCTGTTCTGGAGTGACCTATCAATATGTAAACCAAGCCTGGGTTGTACTTTGAATGCTCTAAAGGAGGGCACTAAGACTGCAGTTGATTAAAAATTTACTTTTACAAAAGGCATAACACGTTATTCAGGACAAGTGTAGGAGTCACATAAGGCAGAAAGACAAAATATATGACGTTTTCAGTGTTAGGAAAGGGATTGGTTTTTACAGAGGAAAAGCCTTTTTTGCAGATGGACCCTTCTTTTAGCTGCTGCTGCTGCTTTTAGCTGTTATGCAAATAACATTGGGTAGTAAATCCTTGTTAACACCCCCCCTAGAAAGGTATTTTTGTCATATGTCATTTGACATTTGTATTCAAAGCTTTGTGCAACTTGTATTTCTGCATTTAGGATGTAATTTGACACTGGAATATTAAGCAGCTCAAGATAAATAGCTATATACTGGAATTGCTTGAATTCAGTGAGAGACAGCAAAGAAACTCTGATCCTTTGTAATGATGAGCCAAAACCAAGCTTAAATCAGGAGTTTATTGTGTGGTATTCTTGAAACCAGGTTACCTTATATTGCCATATTAAACCTTATAATAATCATATTAAACCTTAGGTCCCTGTTCCAGTCATTATGCCTGCAAGAAAATTGCTAAAAACCAATGGGCAGGTAATAGACAGACTAGAGAAGAATTTATCAGAGGGCATTTCAGTTGACTGGGTACTTTACAAAGGGCAAAATAATTAAGATAATCTTGGACACTTATGAGGACTCTGGAAAAAAAAGTTTGGACCTAATCCTGCAAACCCTTGGTCACATAAATTGCCCTGCCTTGCACAGGGAGTGTCACCTGACATCAAGAAAATGATTTGCAGGGCAAAGGCTTCCTCCCATGACAAAGGTTTGTGTGTTTAATTAGTCTCTCTTTTTATATTATTTTTTCAAATGTCCAGAGTAACTTCCTCAGTATTTTCATTTCCACCTTTTTTATTTTTTTCCAAAATAACAGATGAAATACATACTGTAGCAGATAAATTTATAGTGCATTTTGATTCTGTGCTATTAAAACCATTTACACATAGCCACGGGGTGACTATCAAGGGATCCAGGTGCTCTCAACATCCTGAATGTTGCAACACTGATCTTTTGTTGAACAAGTTTGTTTTTTTTTCCTCACTCTGTCAACTTGTTGCAGTCAATCCAAGCATCTCAGGAGAGATGCTACATGCTGTAGTCAGTAACCTGTCAGTCACATCACTGATTCCCTCAGAATCTCACCAGCCTCTTGGATGAACACAATCTGATCCTAATGTCAGGTCACAGTTCAGTTTTGTTTTTGTTCATCAACCTCTTCTTTGACTTTTACAGTCTGTTCTGTAAAAAATTTATTTTGGCCTGGCTTAATGGTTTTTTTGTTTGTTTGTTTTGTGTTTGATATTTAACCTGCCAGGGTTTGCAGTGCTTCCTGCTATCTTCACTTGTACTTGAAGGAGCCTGCATAGTAACTTCCCTTCATCTCTTTGGCCATGCCTTTTCCTCTTACTTCTTTCTCAAACTTCTTGGATAAACATTTGCTTTGTACAGTACTCTAAAGTTGTCAGAGAAGCTTCAAGTTTTTCCCTGTGAGCTGCTCTTTTGGCAGCTTTACCCATTTCTGTCTTGTCTCCTTTAAATTCATGGTGGTTACTTTGGTTTTCCCTCCTGGAAGAATGTTGACTCTTGTCTATAAACTGCTCCTTTGCAGCTGAAATGCACTCTTAGGCATTACTGGGGAGGCAAAAAAGTTTTTTCTCCTTCTCATGGGCTCCCTGTGCTGCTGTCCCACAGATGTGTTAGTATTAAGCTGAGAGTTTGGGTACATTTCCAAAGAGAGAAGAACTTCTGCAAAATCAAAGAGCTCCTGCAGAACTGGAATAACAAAATTTCTCTGAGAATTGAAATGGTACTTGCTGAGTTTTGCTTTGGTGCCTCAGCTTTGCAGATAAGGCACAGATCTGCTTCACTGTCAGCTTGTGACATTCTGGCAAATTATCTGATATTCTTAAGAAAATGGAAAAAAAGCTACCCCAGGCTTTACAAATCCAAAGAACAGGGATGTAGGAGGGGAGATGGGTTTTGTTGCTATTGTTGCTTTGGGGTTTTTTATGGAGTTCCTGCAGTCAGCTCATAAGGCTTCAGGCCTTCTAAAAACACCCAAACAAAAAAAAAAACAACCCTCAAGAGCCCCTTAACCCTCTCCAAGAACACTGGCACGTCTGATGTTTGTGATCTTTTCAAACAGGTGAGATAGGGCTTGTGCAAACAGCCATACAATGGGAATTTCTGTTGATTTTATCTTTTCCCTTATCTTGGTTTAACCTTTCTGTGCTGGTTTTTTGGAGAGTGTAAAGGGAAAGAAATGTACACTGGGGTCTTTTTTCAAACAACCTGTAAGACCTCAGATAAGCTATGAGTCTCTTCTGAAGCATCAATTTTACTTGACAATTTTGAAAAAAAAAAATAAATTATAGTCTGTCAGTGTTAGTATCTTCTTGCTGGTCAAAATCAGGGGCCCAGGACTCATGAATACTTCATTATCAGTTGATGGCTACTCTGCCAGCATAAGGTATTAATATTTCTTTTTAAAAAGATGCTTTGAGTAGCTCAGGAGACTGTAATGATTATACAGAGTGCTTCAGCTCCTAAATTTAACATAGACAGGCTGGTTTGTGTAACAAGGAGATGTTCTTCCTATACTTGGTCAACAAGTAGGGACTTTCTCCTCATGGGAAGTTCCTGTAGCAAAGCTTGCACTGGGTTCTGCTATGGTATAGATTTTATTTTTTTATTTTTATTAAGTTGAGCAAGATAAGGAAGTGCATTGTACTGGCAATTCAAATTACAGCAGTGTTTTGTTGTTTTTTTTTAACCCACTTGTAGAACTGGTTAGTAATTCATCACAGGCAGGAAGTCTCTCTTTCAATTTTTATTTTTTTTTTCAAAATTTTACTCATTGCACTGCAGTGTAAGTAATTTATTCTCAAAGCCATAACAACAACATCTCTTTGTCAGTTGTAGCTACAATCAACTTGAACTTTATTTTTAATGAATAATGAAAGTCAGCAGAATACTGGGTCTTGGTAATCTGTAAAAGATTAAAAAAAAAAAAAATGGAGAAAGGTTAAAGAAGGAAAGCACATAAAACCAGGTAATAGTAAGTTAAAGAATCCTGTTATTACTAGTTATACTAAGTCTTGTAGGTTTTTTTTTCTTAACTAAAGGATGAAGATAAGCAAAATGGAAAAAATGTCCAAAGAAGGTCAGAGATGTAATCTGATATAAAAAGAAGACAATTCAGTAGGATATTGAACACTGTGAGCTGTGAGAGAGGGATAGGGTATGACTCAGAGTAGAAGTGAGGAAAACCATAAAAACTTTATCAGAATTCTTTTCTTTATAAACTTGCTGTAACATACCTGCCCATTTCTTGCTTTCTCTTCATAATCTAGGTCTGACTGGTTAATTGCTGTACATGGTGGTTGCCTGTGGCTTTTTTCTTGTGGTCAACTGCATTTTAAATTTTCAAGGGCACCTACAGCACTGTGTAGGTACTGGTTTGGTCTGTAGTTACAAAACCAGATAAGCTAAGTGGAAGTTCTGCTTGGAAAAACTCTGCTGTTCACAGAAGGAGAATTTTTAAACTTCACTCTTGAATAAGCCTGAGCAATTAACTCTGGATTTGCATTCTGGAATATTTCTATATAGTTGGATGAGCTGTGCAGTAAGGATTTCACTGAGCTGTATGCATCACCAGGCATGTGGGAGAATCTAAAAACTGGCTGGACCTTTTCAGAATCTCTGTGCTCTGCAGCAAGGACACAGCACAGCAAAACACAGCTTTATGGCTCTGCATGCTGTGCACTCCCTCTTCTGGATAATCTTGTAGTGACTGGGGTGGTGGAATTACCTCCCTGTTCTCCTGAACCTAGAAACTCATCAGGGCTGAAATTAGTGCTGTGTCCAGGCTGTTATGGGACTGGGATTGCTCAGAAGAGGAGTGAGCAGAGGAGGAGAAAGCAAGCAGGAGAAGGAAGCCTGGGAGTTCACAGACTTTTTGATGCTCTTATGAGCAGGTCACAAGCATCATTGTTGTTGCTATCATTCCTTTGCAGAGCTTGTGTCTCTTGGAGGTCATGGTGGCACAAAGGGGATCAAGCAAGTTCAAGCAGGTGCTGTCAGAACCACTTAAAAAACTGAAATCCTGGAGCTATGTGGTGGCTGCCCTCTTCCTTTAGAGTCAATCATTCTGAGCTGATGTTTTGAATGCCCCAGATGCCAGGCATCCAGAGCTTTGGTCACAATTTGAGCACTGCAGCTTAGACTCATCACTATGAAAATATGATTTTCATTTAGGAAAGCACCTGGGATTTTTCAGTTATGTGATCTGAAGAAAATATAACTCTGCCCCTTTCCCATCTCTGCCACAGACTTTGTGGGTGACTCTGGACTTGTCTCTCTTTGCCATAATTCCCTTTCTGTAAAACAAGGCTGACAACATTTCTGCTTATCTTGTGATCTCACATCCTGGAGGTGGATATATGGCATTAGAGCTGTATGGAGTCTTGTCAGAAAGTGAAATATAATGTTTCACCCATTACCTCTGTCACATACCTACCAGTCTTGCACACAAATGTGTCTGAGGTGCCATGTTAGTGGTGGCTTTGGCATTGGTGGCTTAAAAGTTGGACCTGATGATCTTAAAGGTCTTTTCTAACCAAAACAATTCTGATTCTGTGTTGGTGTACTGGGTTTGTACACTTGAATCTGTGCCCCCAACAAAGCTGCTCACCTGCAAGCTTCAAACTCCCAAATGGAATCCCAGGGGGCCTGTAGGGTTTTCTGTCATTTATTTCAATCATCTGCTTCTGTAAAAGTGTTTGTTGATGTTTTGTGCCTAGGGTAGAAGAAGGACAAGTGTTACACATGCCAGCCTTGAGAGGCCTTGAAATATTTTCCAATAGAGAGCCTGGTTTGTTCCATATTTACAAACATCTCATGCTTTTGTTGTTTCCTGTTACTAGTGTTTTGAACCATGCTAGCAATTTTAAAAATAAATGTATTTATTTTCTTATTAATTTAATGTGTGCAGAGGTAACAAAAATAAAGGATAGGAATAACCATAGTCAGTCAAATGTATGCTGCAAATCACACCTGATGTGGTCATGGCTGCAAGGATAATATCCTGGACTCCTTCCTTACTGACTATTTATTACCTGAAATCAATTTTTTTTCCTATTTTTTCCATATTTTTCTTCCCCTTTCCATCCTCCCCTCCAGCCTCCAAAGGATTTCTGTTTTCTTCATTCTGTTCTGCCCACAGGGTCTTTCCCTGTTTCTGCTGAGGAACAGAATGCTTTGGCAGAGCTGAACCATTCCTCATGCAAGGAGAAGATAAAACTGTGTTTGGAATCCAGTCTTTCTCCAGTGAAATCAGTGGGATATTAGCTACTGAAACCAGCAGGACTGGATCTGGACCTCTTCAGGCTCTCCTCATCTGATCTTTTGCATTTTGTGAAACTCAGATTTAAAAAAAGGGTGTTTACTGCTCCTGCTGCAGAGATGTGCAGGGAGTTACTTCACCCTCAGGTCCCTGGGAATTCAGGTGATTAACAGCTGACTTCCTGGCCTCTCAACATCTGAATAGGTGTGAGGGGAAAAACAAAGCCCTGTGCCAAGGAAGGAGGAGGAAGCTTGGACTGTTTATGTGTAGTTATGGTTTCCTTTGTTTTTTCCTATTCTGTGTTATACCTAATTTTTTTTTCCCCAAGTTGCAGAAAGCAGACTTCACAGTGATGTCAAAAATATTCACTGAATATGCTGGGAGCTACCATTAACTTATTTCCTAAGGATGCAGGGCAGTGCTTGCATTGTTCTGAAATCTGGGCTGCTGTGGAGAATACAAATAGAATACAATTGTATAGAATATAAAATAAGCTTTGGTGGCTTGAGTGGCTCATTTCAGCCCATCATAGCAGCAAAGGCTGCTTTCAACTGGTATTATCTTGTTCTCAAGTGAGTAAATCAGGCTGTGTGGGAGGGGTGAGGTGCCCTCTTGCATGGACTCAACTTTTCTGCTCAGCAGGCTCTTCCTTTGCTGGGCCCAGCTTCAGATGTTTTTCTTTCCTGGCATACTGTGTGTTTCTAACTCTTCAGTACCAGTGGTCAAAGACTTTTCCTCCCACTTTGCTATCTAGTCCTTGTCACACTTAGTTCCTGATTTCCAGAGACTCCCTGACTCTGTTTCTCCAAATGGCATCTAGAATATCTCAAACATTAATGCTGGTATTCAGTAAGCTGTGTCCCTTTTTTCTGGGTTATTCTTTGGGGGAGAGAGACCAAGCATTCCTTTCTGAACTGTTGAAGCAAAGTTCAAGGAAAATAAGTCACTTTCTGGGATGCACTGAGCACACAGTGTTATCATTGTCTTTATAGATCTGGTTTGCTCTCTCTCAAATTGGTATTCATGCCCCTCCTTGAGTCAGCAGCACTAACAGTGATGTGACTTAATTGCCAGTCAGATGAGGGAGTTGATCTGACTGGAAAACAATTTATACTTTTTTCTCAGTTAATTAGCAGATACTGAACTGGGGCAGGAATTGGGGAACATGCCTTTTTTGCATTACAGAATTTAGATTGGCTCAAGCCATTTATCAGTAACACATCTACTCTCTCTTGTGACTCTTCCCTTTTTGAAGAAAATTATGACCAGAGGAAAATGTCTTCTTGCAGGTGCAGTCACAACCCCTAACTCAGAAATCACCTTGTGTTTATTCCCTACATGGAGGAGAAGGAATATCTGCACCCATTATTGATGGCTGACAAGATATGGTTGCTAAGTCAACAGGAATGTAAGTCCTGTAGCTCTTTATGTTATTTTCATGCTTAGGTCTTCAGCTATGAGGCTACAATGTTTTATTTCAATGAAAATTAAGATGATATCTTCAAAATGTCAGGAGCAGGTGAAAAGCAAAAAACATTGCAGTACCTAGAAGGTATAGTAACTGGGGTTGTTGCACTGCTTTTGGTGAGCAGCTGTGGTGGAAGAGACTTGATCTTGCTGAGAGCAAGAGACACAGGCACAGCCATCTCCTCAGAGCAACCTTGTGAAGGGCCACAAGGCTGCCTTCCTCAGGCTTTAGAGGTATTTTCCCTAAGCCAGTGTTTAGCAGACTTCCAGGGTTATCCAGCAGTAGGCAAATGTTTAACTAAATACTTTAAATCCACTAAATGCTTTAAAAGTAGCAAAGCACTGGCTTCTGGGCTTTGGTCACTGTGATTTTTTTTTTTTTTTTTTATCTCCTTGTCAGTTGTAATTGCAGGGCACATCAGGTTTGATTGGTGGGGACAAAAAAGTTGCTAATTCAGTTTCTTTTATACCAGAAATGAAAAGCCAACTTGAGTCTGTGTATCAAATTTATGATCACACAGCTGTGGGGCAGTGTCATGTGTTGTGTGTGTGCCCCTGGCTGGCTCAGGGCACATTTAAGCAGCTCCAGAGAAGGTGGCTGCTCTGCACTAGATAATATCTTGACTTTGCAACAGTTACATGCATAACCAGTTGTGCCCAGTAGCTGTGCAGGAGGCTGTTCAGATATTCCATCAATTTATCTTTTTCCTCTGGCAGTGAGAGTACATTTGAAACTGTTCTTATCAGTGAGGTCCTGCATACATAACCTGGTAAAGACATTATTTGAAACCAGGTAGATGAAAGGAGAAACACCAAATATGAGCACACTCTCTGGCATTTGAAACTCCTCTTCCATTGAGCTAAACTCATCTGCCTTTGAAAATCCCTCTAGAAGAGATCTCAGCACATAAAATGATTTTAAAATTTGTCTGCTGTATTTGCAATTCCATCAAAATGGAATTGATGGGTTGTGTTGGAAAAGAAATACATCTACATGGATTGAGCCAAAGTGTCACCCTAACAAAGGCTGGGTAGCATCATTTACTGATTAAGAAGACTGTTCTAAGGCTGAGATGACTTAGATCTAAGTGAATATCTCTTTTTTTTTTTAAAAAAAAGGAATGTAAGTGGCTTTACAGTGTACCATGGATTTACACAACCCCCATTCTGCTTGTTGAGGTGTGAGGTGCTTCTGTACAACACATAAATGTATTTGTTACATAAATATATTCAAGAAAGTCCTGTTGTGTTTGTCTAATCCAAGGAATGTGTGAGTAAGCAAGGGAAAGGGGGATTTCCTGTTCCTCAGAATACCTGTCTGGCTGAGCCAAACAATCTGGTTTTGCAAGTTTGATATTGTGATGAAAATAAACAGGCCTCAGGGAAAATGACTGATGGAAGATTTTCTACTCTTTCTGCTCTTTTCCATCACAACTTAGCATTTGTAAGAGACTGCTTAGAAACCAGATTGTGTGGGCCTGTGACAGTCCTAACACAGGGGGAAAACAGGCAAAAGGTTTGGTCAGACATGCAGTTCTTGGGGTTTTTGATGAGGCAGAGCCTGCTGATTGCTTTTAACTCATTAAAAGCATTAGCTGGCAAGAGGTGCTCCAGGAGCTGAGCAATTTTGATTCAGGTTTGACAGTTTGGGCCTTTAAATGGTATTGAATGAAGACAAAAGGCCCTCTATGGAGTCCATGAAGTGGGAATAAACACATCCCTTGGGATATCTGTGGTGGAGATACCTGGGGTTTATGAGGGCTGCTGCTGGAAGAGAGGAACAGGATCTCAGGGGAAGTGGTGTAATCCCTTGCTAATAGAGCTATCCTGAGGAAGACTTGAGTTTTATGTGCCTAGAATTTTGACCTCTAAAGATAAAAAACCCCAAGTACATGTAAATTGTTTGCTCAGACTGAATGGAGATTCAGGCTCTTTTTTTTTTTTTCCAGTAAGAATCTGTGCAAGGAGCAGGAGATGGAATTTTCTTTCACCTTCTTGTTACAGATGATAACTGGGCCATTGGATGTACCCCCAACTCACCACTCTGCCCTGAAGCCTCAGCTGTCTGCAGAGGTCCTTCAGTCAGCTGTGTGTATCAGCCAGATGTAAAAACACCTTCCCTTTTACTGATTTTGAGCAATTTAAAAAAAAAACAACATATTTTTGCCTGTTGATGCCTAAAAGGTTTCTTTGCTTTTTTAACATGCTATGCTGAAGAGATTTAAAAGTTAAGATTTTATAAAACAGATAAAGACCACGTAAATGCAAGGCCTCCTTTCTTTTGGCCAACTGGTACTGGTGAGATGTAGGATGTGTCTTTGCAGGAGCACTCAAGCAATAAGCTAAATTAACTAAAAATGTGATTTTAACATGGATTAGTAAAACTGCATTAAGCCTCTGCCTACTTAATCATAGTCAGAATTAAACTGGCCATAATTTGATATATAGATGGCTTAACTTCCTGAGTCAAATTACAGTGACTTGGCTTCTGAATAGAGATTTTAGTAATCTGCTTTAAATGTTAATTTCCTGAATGGCCCTGTTTTCAGGAGCTCTTGAAAAGCAGCTTTAGTAAGGGTTACTCATGTCCTAGCCTGGTTGAACCCCTGGCATGGGTTATTGCTGCGTTCTGAGCTTCTTCTCTGCCTCTATGGTCATTTTCAGCCTCCTTTAGGGGTCAGGGAGGGGGAGGATTTCTACACCTAAATTTTCCCCTTTTATTTAAAAATGTTTATAAGCAGATGCTCAAAATCTGTCTTCATTTTATGTTAATTTATTTAATTCTCATTTTAAATCTGTCTTAAAAATCCTGCATTTTCTGGGACAGTGCATAATCACGATACTCTTCTTCTGATAGTATTTCTAAACTCTGATATTTATTGATTTTTTTTTTTTTCTCCTGAGCCATTTGGCAATCTCTGCAGCATCACTTGTTGCACAGCTTCCTACCAACGTGCACTAATTAATGCTTTTGCACTTGGCTGCTGAAAAGCACAGCCTTATCACTGCAGCCTTCAAGGTGCAGCCTGCTGCCAGGATGTACTCAAGGTAGTGCTGATGGGTCAACTTCAAAACTTCCAGATCCTCAAAGAGTTTGGATGATCATCAGAAAGTCTGGATGTTTATCTCAACCATGTTTAAGCCATTCCAGCCCCTTGGGTTCACAAATTTAGGTTAGAAATATTTTACATAAGACTCCTGGTATTTCCTGTTTCTGACAAGGCCAGATATGCTCAAGTGTTTCTTTGAGGTGATTTTTGTCTCCTGTTTTTACTATCCTTACAAGGTTATCAGGTCACCAGTTCTTGGATCTGGCTCAGGAAAAGACTCAAATATGTTCTTGCTCTTAAGGATAAAGCAAAAAAACAAAGCCTAGAAAACATGCTTTAAAGGAGTGAGAGAGACAATGGGGAAATACATCAGAGACAGAAAGGAGTTATGACAGCTGGGGGGCATGTGGCTGGTTTGAGACAGCAGACATCTGTGGATCATAAGCCTTTGTTTAGCTTGTGAGAGAAGAGGAAAGTTGCTTATAAAAGACAGAAATGAATTAGGAATGTAAATGGACATGAGAAAGCACACTAGTGTTGAACTTCTGGTTTACATTAAGCCTTACCAGGAAAGGTGGAATACAAACTCTGTACACAGAGGTATTGAAAAATGCAGTCACCTTTTTTTGAAGATGAGAAAGGAAGAAATTTGGGGAAGAACAACACGATGTCCCAGTATAGGTTGGGGGCTGAGCTGCTGGAGAGCAGTGTAGGTGAAAGAGACCTGGGGGTCCTGGTAGACAAGAAGATGCCCATGAGCCAGCAATGTGCCCTTGTGGCCAAGAAGGCCAATGGCATCCTGGGGTGCATTAGAAAGGGGGTGGTTAGTAGGTCAAGAGAGGTTCTCCTCCCCCTCTATTCTGCATTGGTGAGGCCACACCTGGAGTATTGTGTCCAGTTCTGGGCCCCTCAGTTCAAGAAGGACAGGGAAGTGCTTGAAAGAGTCCAGCGCAGAGCTACTGAGATGATTAAGGGAGTGGAACATCTCCCTTATGAGGAAAGGCTGAGGGAGCTGGGTCTCTTTAGTTTGGAGAAAAGGAGACTGAGGGGTGACCTCATCAATGTTTTCAAATATGTAAGGGGTGAGTGTCAGGGAGATGGAGTTAGGCTTTTCTCAGTGGTGACCAGTGATAGGACAAGGGGTAATGGGTGTAAATTGGAGCATAGGAGGTTCAAGTTGAATATCAGAAAAAATTTTTTTACTGTAAGGGTGACGGAGCCCTGGAACAGGCTGCCCAGGGGGGTTGTGGAGTCTCCTTCACTGGAGACATTCAAAACCCACCTGGACACGTTCCTAGGGGATGTACTCTAGGGGGCCCTGCTCTGGCAGGGGGGGTTGGACTAGATGATCTTTCCAGGTCCCTTCCAACCCCTAGGATTCTAGGATTCTATGAAGAAATCTAAACCTATAGTATAAAAATGTAGGAGCTCTAAGGGCTATATACTACCCTCCTTTTTCTCTAGAGTGAGCTTAGCTTCTTAATCAGGCCTCAGCATTCAGGCTGTTGGATGCTGAAAATAGGTGTTTTCTGGGATTTCTAGAATTCCATAATTTCTGTAGGACTCACCATAGACTCAAACTGCCAAAGAGCCAGAAGAATGAGCATGATGACATCCCCCAAGACACTCAGATTTTAGGGGGTGCCTTGTGCAAGGACACTGGCATCTGAACTCCTAATGCATCCATCCTGGCTGAGGCTTTGTGGAAGATGCAAAAGGACAAAATATTCATCTCAGAGTCAAACTGGGAACAGCAAGGAGAGAAGTTTTCTTGAAAACCTAATGCAGTTTTAAGAACAAGCTAATTATTGAAGAAGTATCTGAAATTTGCCTTTGAACTAGAATAGCTTTCATGTAAACTCAAGTCTCTGGTATGATAAAGTAAATAACTTTTTAACCAAAGAGATACTATTTTAATCTTTGTTCTTGAAGCTAACAAATTAACTTTCGCTGTGATTTCCCCATCTGTGACAGCCTCTGGCTGTGTTTTTACTGTTGTAACAGCTTCTGGCAGACTGTGTGTCTCTCACATTCACTACAAAGTAAACAGAATTTTTGTCCAAGGGTAACTGGCTGGTCTCCAATGGAAGAATCCAAATTATTCATGAGTTGCTGGTAGGCTCATTTCTGCTTAATACGTTCTGGTTTTATTGTGGATTTTAAAAAGAAAAGAAAAGGTGTGATTTTTTTTTTTTTTTTTTTTTTTAAATTCTGTGGGAGTATTCTCTTCAAATATGTGGGAAAATACACTCCCCTCTCAGCACATAGATGAACATAGTCAGGACTAATAGCAGTGTAACTCTTTTTTACCTTCAGTCACAAGAAGCTGCCAAAAGGTTACCAAGTTACAGCTAGGACGTGTCATACTATTTTGGGGACATAACTGAAGTTGCAGTTCTGGTGACATTTTCTGGAGTACCAACAGGATTGTCTGCCCTGCAGGTTCCTCTTCCCAAGCACTGGTGGCAGCAGCAGCAGTGAAGTTTCCTTATACCTGGCATAAACCTGCAAGAAAAGGGAGAAAATACTTGGGGGGTTGTATTATTATAACATTAATATTAATATTATTAATATTAATAGTAACAAAACACCAAGGTCAGGTGGGTCCCACTCAGTCCCCATGTCATTTGTTATCTGTGGCACCAACATGTCCCAGGTACCCATGAGAAAGCCTCAGATATTGGGGTTTTTTCCTGCTTTTCTTTGGTTTCTTCTCTAGAGCTGCTGGGTTTATGTTGTGGTTCTTTTTGAGGGAGCTGCTCAGCCCTTTGGGGCTTTTCCAGGGATTTGGAGGGGCACATGGGATCAATCCTGACTACAGCTGGAGATGGTACCAGCAGAAGCAAAGCTCTAAAGCTGAAGGCAGATGTTGACAGAGGTTCAAAGGGATAGGAATTGTCCAAGCAGAAGCTGGAAATTGGATGGAGGCTTCTAAATGGAGTAATGAGGCTCTCTGAAGATTTCCTGCTAGGAGGAGGGAGAGAACTTGATGCATGATTAAAGGGATGATGCAATAATTATATAGAAATAGTGTTTGTGGCAAAAGAAGAGTGAACTGGGTGAGCAGGGAGGTCCATTTCAAAGCAAATTTCCCCTTTTTTTTTCTGGGATACAGGAGAACAACCATAGCACTAGGCTCAAACTGAGGACTGTCAGCACTTCGTTGACTTTGCAAAATGGGTGGATGTTTGAGCTAAGTGAAAGTGCTGTCATGGCTCCAGCCTCCATAGTGTGTAAGTCAGCTGGCTGTAATTGGAAAGAGTGCTACACTCAGGTCAAAGGGGTTTTGTATGGTAGTGGGTGTAGAATTCAGGACATTGAATTAAAACCAATAATAAGTGAGGTATTTTATTGTAATATCTTATTTAAGAATGAAGAGCAAGTCCACTTCTAAGCCAATGTTCATAACTGAAGTACATGATGTTTCTATAAAACCTTTTAATTTGACTTTTCAAGCTGGTTTACCATCAAATCAGCCTTAAATATCACAAGACTCAGGATCTAAGCTGTATTTTCTCCATTTCTGTGTGTGAGGAATGCATAGAAAGGTGATTTCTCCCAGGTTACTCCAGCAGAGCTATACAAGGGCAAGCCACAGAACCTTTTAATGCTGTAGCAACTGCATGCAGTGGATGATGGAAATCAAACTTATCATGGGGTTGGTTAAGGCCTGCTGGGATGTACTGTGGCTAACATGATAGCAGCTGAGCAGAGAATGTTTCTCCTGAGCTCCCTTTTGGATAGAGTTGAGCAGAGAGGTTAACTCATTCCAATTTGTTCCAATGGTCTCTTCCCATTTTCTGTTTTTCCTTTGACTCTTTGATTCCCCCTCTTTTGTTTCCACTAATGCTCCCAGAAGAAGAGGTCTTCATTTCACATGAAAGAGCATTTTGATGTGAGGTGCCAGGGATTTACATCAGCATTGCTGGCATACTCAACTTTGTACTTTGGCTGCCTGTATGTGTTTGGGAATCAGGGTATTGAAAGAAAAGGGAGACTATTCATCATAATACTTCCCATTATGTGGTTCTTCTAAACGTTCAAAGCACAGTCCAGACATCATCTAAATAATCTCATGATCTGCCCAGGGAACAGGAATGTAAACAGAATTTATCTCCTTCTCTAACACTGAAATGGCTTGAGGGAGAGGCTCTCCTTTTGCCTGCCTTCCCCAGCCACTGGTGCCCATCCATCCATCCCTCCAGGGCTGGTGTGGACAGCAGGAGGAATGAGGAAGGGATGCAAGGGGAGAAGGCAAAGTGCAAGCAACTCAGACATAAGAGTTCCATATGGGTGCACATGTGATAGATTAAACATTTTGATACATACAAACCACTGCTAAGTCATGCAAAGCAAGCTTTCTTTTTTTGATGCCCTTTCTTTATCAGGGGGTGAGCTGAAAGGACATGTAATACAACTATAGCTCATTTTCAGTGCAGAAGTATGACCAATTATGTAAAATGTTTCTGATGGTACACAGCTGGTGAAAATGGGGGCAGCCAGGAGAGGAGGTGAACTCAACACATATTGCAGGGCAATACTTTATTGCTTTTCAAAGAACAAAGCTTCCCCTATAAATGCTGCCTGTTGATAGGCAGGTTCTGCTCCTTAAGAAAAGTGTGGGAAGACTTAGGTTTCTTCTCCAATAATAAAGGCATATAGAGTTACTTTTAAAAATATTTCCTAAAAAAAGCCTAAATTGTACCACTGAATTTCCTGAATCTTGAAAGGCAAATTTCCTTCGTAAATTCCTCAAGCAGAATAACTTTTGGGCTTGTTCCTGTTACTTAAATCAAGGTAGAGTTTAGAACAAAACAACAAAAACAACAGCAAGTCCCACTTGAGAGCACCATAAACAGACTTGTTTAGTTTCTCAGAGTTATTTCACACAGAAGATAGACACAATAGAAGATAGTGGTGTTTGTTTCTCAGCACTTTTTGCACAGTTGCTGAATGTTTCGTTCCCTGCTTCCTTGGGGATGTCATGAAGGAGCAGTTCCCAGCCAGTTCAGTTCCTGTTTGGCCTTTAATGCATTAATATTTATGTACACAAACACACTGACCTGCAAAACAATGGCCCTGCAGGCTCTGCACCAGCACACAGGCAGATGGGCTGCCAGAATATTCTTTTCTACATGGCAGGAAACAATTCTTAAACTTACTTTGCAGTTAGCTGGGAAGGAATAAAGAGTTTTGTATTCTTCTGCTTCTAAACTCACCCTAGGTGGGGTCAGGAAGATATTTCTGACTTGTTTAATGGGGCAAGTTCATCACTGGGCATAGGGACTGGGGGAGGGATGGTGGGATTTAGCTAGTTCTAGCTAAAAGAAAGAGGCTTTCTAATAGCACTGAGGGCTGATTTGGTTCCTTGTCTTCACAGCCTGTATTCTCTCCTGCTAACACCTTCTCACTGGAGGGAGAACTGGGATCACAGCAGCCACATTTCCTCCTGGTTTCCTCCCAGTAGTGTGAGTGCACTTTTTCATTAGAATCATAGAATGGGCTGGGTTGGAAGGGACCTCAGAGCTCATCAAGTCCAACCCTTGATCCACTCCCACTGCAGTTCCCAGCCCATGGCACTGAGTGCCACATCCAGGCTCTTTTGAAATATCTCCAGGGATGGAGAATCCACCCCTTCCCTGGGCAGCCCATTCCAATGGCTGAGCACCCTCTCCAGAAAGAAATTCTTTCTCATGTCCAACCTAAACCTCCCCTGGCACAACTTGAGACCTGTTGTGCCCTCTTGTCTTGCTGAGAGTTGCCTGGGAAAAGAGCCCAACCCCCCCCTGGCTCCAACCTCCTTTCAGGGAGTTGGAGAGAGTGATGAGGTCTCCCCTGAGCCTCCTCTTCTCCAGCCTCAACACCCCCAGCTCCCTCAGCCCTCCTCATAGGATCTGTGCTTGAGTCCTTTCACCAGCCTGGTTGCCCTCCTTTGGACCTTAGACAGTATTCTCTATTTTTAACACAAAAATTAAAGGTTAAATTCAGAATTGGTCAACTTTGGGGAATATTTCCAGTTTTTTCTCTTCCTTGATTCTCATAATGCAGCTTTGCCTATAGAAGTGCAGATAATCTGTCTTTATTAGTGGCCAGTGATGGGTTCTTTGTTTACCCAAGCATTTGGATTTTACTGAGTTTCTCTTCTATTTGCTCAAGCAAGAAGCTATTTACTGCTTTACAATATTTCAAGAACATGCAACATTTTTCAGTGCAGAGCAAACTTGACTGTTGTAAAAAGATGCTCAGTAAGTTTTGTCCTTAGCAGTCAGCATGACCCAGGGAGGCTGTGAAAGGATACATCCCCAGGGACAGTTCTGGGAATTGTTCCTCCTACATATGAGGAGAAGGCAAAAACCACTCCTGGGGGAGCCCTGCAGAAGCAAATCTGCTCTGCTGGAGGAATGACATTAACATTGGGTGAGACTGCAGCCTGGAAAGCTACATGACCCCTTGCAAGCTTTGCAAAGGTTGCCTCTTATTCCCCTTGCACACCAATCCAAAAGTTTTTCCTGACTGTTGAGGCCAGTACCTGTGTAAGAGGAGTGGGCTGAGGAGCAGGGAATTGGAGGTACCAAGTTGTATTAGCAATGAGATACAGATTGTGACTTTGGCAAGTTCTTTGGCTGCTTTTTTTTTTGCTTTTTTTTTTTTTTTTTTCATTGGCTTCATGAGCAAAAGGTACTTTGAGATCTTTAAATGAAACAAGTTCTATAATAGATAAAAGTTCTGGGAAGAGAGAGACAATGGAGACTATTTTAATACAAATGTAATCTGAAAGCAGTGAAAGTGTTATGAAATAGAATGTTCAGTGCACCTTGATCCAAGCAAATGAACAAATCTGTCTTCCCTTGTGTTTAATGACATGAGTCTTTGTGTTCATTATTGTTTAACCAGGTCCAAAAGGTAATCAAAACACCTCTACTAGCAAATAACACCAAAAATTCATTTAGTGAAAGTGGGTGAGTTGGGACTTCTTGCAGAAATGATCATAATTCCAATGTTACACCACCAAATGCCCCAGCTCACAAAGCTTAGTACTGTACTAGGAGATCATCAGAGTATGAGCATCCTTGGGCCTCTGGCTTTCATTTGAGTGGTTTGAAAAAAAGTCTGGATTCCCACTTAACTTTATATTCAGGGTTGGGCTTAGGCCAGTTCCCTCCAGTACCTGTGGGTGTATCCCATTGGGTCCCATGGACTTGAACACTTGAAGGTTCTTCAGATGGTCACAAACCTGATCTTCACTTAAAATTAGGAGTTCTTCCTTCCAACCTTTGCCATTGTCTTCTGTGACTTCCAGGAGTGTGTCACCAGCCCTTCCCTGTTGGTCAGAACAAGGTCCAGCACAGCACCTTTTCTTCTTGGTTCCTCTACCATTTGGAGGAGGAAGTTATCATCTATGTATTCCAAAACCATCCTGGATTGCTGATATAATTGATATAATTTTGCTGAGTAGTTGCCATTGAATCACAAAATAACTTAGACTGGAAGGGGCCTCTGGAGGCCAGAAGAGAAGATTCAATTACTTCTGCTTACTTCAGGCATCATCCAATTTAGGTCTGATTATCTCCAGTAATGACAATTTCAGGCACTCTGGACATTTTTGACCCCCTTCATTTTGGAAAGGATTTTGGTTGCATGTGACTGGAATTTCCCATGTTCCAACTTCTGTCTGTTGCCTCTTGCATTATCCCTATGCACATCCAAGGAAGTCTGGTTTTAAAGTCTGGTTTTATCTTCTCTACACTTTCCCATGAGGCTGATTGTAGACATCTCCCCTTAGATGAGGCCGAACAAACCCAGGATTTTCTACTTCTCTCCATGCCTTGGGTTCAGTTCAGGGGAATGTGTTACCTGGGAACTCATTGCTGAGCTGCTTCATTGCAGTTTGCTTGGAGATTTAAGACCTTTTTTTTTTTTTTTTTTTTTTTTTTTTGAGGTACTTTGAAAATTCTAATAAAAATTTCAGTTTGCCTTTATCATCCTCAGCAGAGCTGTAAAGAACCTGAGTCACAAAGGGGCTTAAAAAAGGATCACAGAATCACCAAATGCTTTGGCTTGGAAAGGACACTGAAGACCATCCAGTCCAACCCCCTGCCATGGGGTAGGGACACCTTCAACTAAGCCAGGTTGCTCCAAGCCTCATCCAACCTGGCTTTGAAAACTTCCAGAGATGGGGCAGCCACACCTTACATGGGCAACCAGTTTCTTACATCCCTCACAGTGAAGAATTTATCTTACCCAGGATCTAGGACTGAGCCCAGGATGCAGCAATATTGATTTTGAGCTGCTATCTTCTACCCTGTCCTAGGAAATGCTTTAGAAAATAAGCTTTTATTAAAGTGGTCACTTCAGTTTGGAGTGCTGGATCACTGTTTGGATCTGTCCTTAACAAAAACATGTCCATGTGAATTGATAAGATGAGCAGCAAATCACATGCTAATGCTTTGCAAAGAAAATAATCTTCATGAAGATGCTCCCCCTTTCACAGAGCAGCAGTGTGTCTGCTCTGGATTGGTGTGGACCATGAAAAGAACTGCTAGGTTGTGTAATAAGCTTTTGTGACAAGATCAGCTGCACAAAAATCAGAAGCTTTATAGATTTAACAGCCTCTGTGGGTATTAAACTGGGTTGACTGACAAAGGAGAGGAACAAAAGATGGCTCTGAATGGAATTATTAAAGTTTGAACTATGAGGCTACATACCACTGGGTTTAGCACACAGTAGATGGGTATGAGTCACTGTTTGCAGATTTATTTAGGTTTGTGTTGCATAATGGAGATATCTGGGTGATAAAGAGGAAAGCTGTATGGTTGTTAATTATTCATACTTAATATTCAACCCCAGGATGCTTAAGTCAGATGGCAGACCATTGCTCTTGCCAGGTGGTTTAACTCTTGCAGTGGAAATCTCTAAGGTAATTCCTGGAATAACTTTTTCTATTGCTGAGAATGAAAGATATTTCAGAAAAGGGAATGCTGCTCTGTGCCCATTGTGCTCCACCTGATAAATTCACAGAGAAATAAGAAATTCACTGCATAAGAAACAGTGTGACCAGCAGGACCAGGGAGCTGATCCTGTACATGGCCTTGGTGAGGCTGCACCTTGAGCACTCTGTGGAGTTTTGGGACATGGAGGTGCTGGAGAGGGTGCAGGGAAGGGCAACCAAGCTGATGAGGGGTCTAGAGAAGAGGTCTGATGAGGAGAGGCTGAGGGAGCAGGGGCTGCTGAGCCTGGAGAAGAGGTTTGAGGGTTTGAGTTGTATGTTCATGCCTTGCTATCTAATCCAGTCTCCACAACACGTGACACTTGTCTTGTTCAGGGTATGTAGAATTTTTGAAAGGAACTTCAAAAGGGGTGAAGCTGAAGCTTGGATATTGTGCTAATATTCATAATCAGTCAGAAAGAAATCAGATTTCCCTTTCTGTTTTGGGCATAAACATATCCATATCCATGCACAGGCTCTTTTTTGAATGGATCTCCTGGCAGTATTCTTTTCATCCTCTACCCTTAAGAATTATTCCTTCAGTTCAGTTATTCTGCATCTGGCAATATGCAAGGGTAACCTATGGATTTTTTTCTGAGTTCTTTTGTCTGTTTCCTACAATTTTTGGCATAAACTTTAAAAAAATTATTGCAGAAGTTACCTGCAGACTTAGGAAGTTCATCTGTCCACTGAATGACCAGAGTTAAGTTTGGTACCAGCTCATACTTAACTGGGATTTTTTACTTGGCTTCCTGCATGTTTTGTTTGGCTTTTTTTTTTTTTTCCTTTTTTCACTAATTTTTCCAAAGCTGGCTCTGTTAGTGATCTTTCTTGAAACCTTCCTTTTCTTCTGTCTTTTGCTCCTTGGACTAAAATAAACCCTGAAACATGCACATATTAAAGCTCCTGACTTTAGCAATTTCTGATTTCAGTACCTGGGGTGTGTGTGTGTGTGAAAACAGATGTGGAGGAAGATCCACTGGAGCACAAGAGTGTGTTGTACATCAACTGGTGTAGGTAAGGGAATTCCTTGTGTGCAGACACGTGCCTTGCTGCTGTTGCAGGCTCTTGGGCAGTGAGGTTTGCCTTGGGTTTATTAAATGTATACACCCAGCATTCCAGAAAATAATACTTCATTCAGCACAGGAGACCACATGTCTGTAGCACAAGCAGCATGGGAGAGGATGTACAGAAGTCACAAGAAAGCCCAAGAATCCAAGGATTACACAGCATCAACACGTGTCATCTTATTTTGCAGACTGTCAGGAGGCAGAACACAGCCTTTTCCTCTGGGATGGGTTTTGTCCAGGCAACAGATTGCTCGTTGGCTCCCTCTGGCTTACATCTTCGGTGTCTTTCAAGCTGATTCTGTAGAGATGTCACAAAGTTTCCAGGTCAGCCACTCGTTTAATACTTCATCAAGGCTATGCCTTAACTTCAGCTTTACACAATGTTTGGGTTCTGATGCAAAACATGCCCCTCTGGAGCTAGGGAGAATTTATGGATTTCTTCCCTGCTTAGTAGGAAAAAAATCATGAGATAGGACTTGCTTCCCACAGCACGTTGGTGAAGATTTTGCATTTATGAATATAGACCTAATGCAGCTTCTACTGAGAGTCTGATAAGTGATATCAGACTCTCTGATAAGGTTGAAAAACACTTAAGCTAACACAAGGTTTTAATCCAAAATAGCTTCTGTAATAAGCTGAGTAACTGTTCCTTGTAGTTCTTCTTATCATAATACTCAGCATTACAGCAAGGTAATGGCTTTAAGCAGCACAAAAGATTTTCTGTCAATTAAGCATGGATTACTGAAGTTGTAGCACAAGATTTTAAACTTGAAAGTATAATCTTAAAACCACTGTGTATGAGCATATTTGGCTTGATTTAAAAATGGACATTACAGCCTTTGATTTATCTGCTAGAGAAATAAAAGTCAATGAATAGAAATGAACATTCTCTGTTGCTTTCTGCTGCAGGTGCCTTCAAGATGATCTGGAAGGACTGTGCCTTGGAGAAGGAGTGGCTGCATTTTTGTCCCATGATATTTATCAGTTGTAAGCAAGAAACAAGTAAGAGATACAAATGTTAACATGTTTTAAAATTCAGTGATTACTCTTTTTTGCATTTTTTGTCTTAGCTGGGTGAGGGAGAGGATGAGTGGTTTTGTCTCCTTTTTCATTTCTGAAAGTTTTGATTCTTGTATGATCAGCTAAATGTGAAATCTGGAACTACTTTTAAAACATAAAGACATTTGGTAACTCTAAGTGTTTGACCAGCAACTGCCAGGTGTGCTAAATAGCACCAGATGTGGGGAGTTTATTAATGAGGACCAGGAAGTTGTGCTTGAAAGAGAGAGGAGATTGCTTCTAGGGCTGTGATGGTGCTGAAGAGCAAGGTTCCTGGGATTTGTAGCATAAATAATACCTCTTGTGTATTACACATATTTTATGGCACTTTATAGTCAGCTCGTAGTAGCTGCCTATTTTTTGTTACCAATTTGTAGGCTGCTTCTTATGCTTATTATGAAGGATATTATTTCTCCAAGAGGAGAAATAATATTGCAGGTGGGATGGTTTGCAGCCCCAGGTGCCTGTGTTTACAGCAACCATGCCTGAGCTATTGTAAAGATCTCCACCTTGTGGCTGCTCCGGTGAAACGAGCACCATTCATATCCTTTAACTTAAAACCTTAAAGTCGAGCTGTGTGCTTTGCCATTGCCCTCTTACTTTGGTGAACTGCCTTTTTGGAAGCCTTGAAAACATCCAGGGATGTGAAAAATGGCATTATAGTGGTGGGCTCCTGGGCTTTTCTATGACTTAGTCCTAAAATTCATCAGAGTGACAAAAGTATGGTGTCCAGCATCAGGGAGATGGGATGTGCTAGAGCTTTACACCATCAAACCCCCATTTTCAGTGTATGCTCCATTTGCAGGGCAAATTAGTTTTGCATCTGCTGATTACCCTGAAATAATAGAGAGTAACTGAGGTGTAATGAGGTCTGCAAGCCCTTAATTCCAGGATGATTTGCAAAAAGAAAAGATCCTGGAAGTAACTTGTAGAGCTGCCCAGCAGAAAAGCTGTGTGTGAGCATATTTGGGATCCAGTAAAGGACAATACATAAGCTGTGTGCAACACCAGTGGTACAGCAGTTTTGCTGAGTGGATCCTGAGTGAGAAACTATGCAGAAAATGAGAAGCCATTCACACAGAACCTGTCACTGAGATAGCTAAATCTATTTCTAATCAATACACTGCTGGTTTGGAGCAACCAACCATTGTGTTTTGTTGCTGCTACTGAGACACAGTAATTACCTTAAATAATAGAGAGTAACTGAGGTGTAATGAGGTCTGCAAGCCCTTAGTTCGAGGATGATTTGCAAAAAGAAAAGATCCTGGAAGTAACTTGTAGAGCTGCCCAGCAGAAAAGCTGTGTGTGAGCATATTTGGGATCCAGTAAGGGACAATACATAAGCTGTGTGCAACACCAGTGATACAGCAGTTTTGCTGAGTGGATCCTGAGTGAGAAACTATGCAGAAAATGAGAAGCCATCTACACAGAACCTGTCACTGAGATAGCTAAATCTATTTCTAATCAATACACTGCTGGTTTGGAGCAGCCAACCATTGTGTTTTGTTGCTGCTATTGAGACACAGTAATTACCTTAAATAATAGAGAGTAACTGAGGTGTAATGAGGTCTGCAAGCCCTTAGTTCCAGGATGATTTGCAACAAGAAAAGATCCTGGAAGTAACTTGTAGAGCTGCCCAGCAGAAAAGCTGTGTGAGAGCATATTTGGGATCCAGTAAAGGACAATACATAAGCTGTGTGCAACACCACTGGTACAGCAGTTTTGCTGAGTGGATCCTGAGTGAAAAACTATGCAGAAAAGGAGAAGCCATCTACACAGAACTTGTCACTGAGATAGCTAAATATATTTCTAATCAATACACTGCTGGTTTGGAGCAGCCAACCATTGTATTTTGTTGCTGCTACTGAGACACAGACTCCTACCGAGAGGACACTGAAACACAAGGGTTGTTTCCAGGATGGTGGCTTAGAGCTACTCAGAGAATGCTGTGTCCAAACATCCTGGTGGTGGTGATCCATGTGTGTATTCTTCAGAGAACAGGAAGGGAATGAGTTCAGCTGGAGCTTTACTGATACATTTCATGGCAATCTGAATCTCTGCTTCCTCACCACAGCCTGACCTTCTGAAGCAACTCTGCTGTCTCTGAAATGTGCTTTTTCCAAGAGAGAGACAAGCACATGCTTCAGGCCACCCTTTTAAGCAGAACCTGTCCTTTCATTCTCACCTCCTACATCTCTGGCCCCTGTCCCTGAAGAAATATGAACTGATTATCAGCACAGGGCTGCACACAGCTGTGTTTGAAATAGTTGTGTTTGATCATGAGAGCTGGTGTGCTGCTGGGATTTGTACTGATTCTAGCTGCCCACTTAATAAAGTCTTTGAATATACTTTGCAAAGAGAGCTTTGTTTAAAAAGTAAAGTACAATTCATCTTTGAAAGTCCCAAGGTACCCTGATCACATGAGTAGCTGCATCTTGAATGCATTTTCTTGCATACAAAAAATAAACCACAAGCTTCAAAAAAAATAAACCACAAGCTTCATCAAGACTCTAACTAGATTTAGCTTCATCAAAAAAATATATTCTTTCTTTGCCAAGACAGTTTGAAAAGAATGTGAGAAGTCTAAATTCTGTAATTATTTATATTAATTAAAAATAAACTGTGGGTCAGTTCTTGATCCCATCCACCTGAACCTTCAGCAGATTATATTCTTTGTTTCAATATTACCCTTCTGGAGAAATTCAGAGAGAATGTAAACAATTTAGAAATTAATCTGACTTCTATTTTTGTACAGATAACCCCCTTTTTCTTCCCAAACCTCAATTCTCTGGCAAAATTACCCTGGATCAAAGACAGTCACAGCACATTCTTTACCCACTGTTTCCATTTCAGTGAGCAGAGAAATACAAGACCTTAATACTGGAGTCCTGCCTTTGGGTTTATGCAAATGCTACTTTGTTGTAGACCAGGGGATGCTATAGAATCACAGACTGGTTTCACTTGGAAGGGACCTTAAAGCTCATCCAGTTCCAACCCTTCCTGCATGGGCAGGGACACCTCCCTCTAGATCAGGTTCCTCCAAGCCCCATCCAACCTGGACTGAACACTTTCAGGGATGGAGCAGCCACAGCTTCTCTGGGCAACCCAGGCCAGTGTCTCACCACCCTCATAGTGAAGAATTTCTTCATAAAGTTTAACCTAAATCTCCCATCTTCCAGTTTGAAGTCATCCCCCATTGTCTCATCACTCCATGCCCTTGTAAAAAAACCCCTCCCCAGCTCTCCTGTAGCCCCTTCAAGTACTGGAAGGCTGCTCTAAGGTCTCCCTGAAGCCTTCTCCAGGCTGAACAATCCCAACTCTCTCAGCCTTTCTCCAGAGTTGAGAATCTCCATCTTTATGATCCTCTGGACTCTCTCCAACATCTCCATCTTTGGGAACCCAGAACTGGACCCAGCACTGGGTGGAGTCTCAAAAGAGCAGAGCAGAGGGGGAGAATCCCCTCCCTGCTGGTGATTTAACTGGAATCAATGTTATTTCTGACACCTTTCTACTTAACAGACAACCTCTGGCTTTTAGACTCCTACATCCAGGAACTGCAAGACAGGTAAATCTGGCTTGAGAAATAACAGAATGGAGCAGTCAAACAGGAATTTGTTTTTAAGTATCATCATGATCATTTTCTTACAGAAACTCAGAAATTTGTCTTTCTGAGTCTAGGCCAGCAGCTGCAGTTTCAGGAACAATGAGTTCTCCCAGCTCAGCTTATGTTAGTTATTCAGGATATAAACTTATAAAGAGCTGCTGGGGTTCTTCAGAAAGGCCTTGTCATCAACTTCCACAAAGTAAGGAAAATATGCAGCTCACTTTTTTGGCCCAGAGACAAACCACAGGCAATGAGCAAAGTGTCACTTGATGCTCTACTGAGCTGAAGTAGAATGGACTTGCTTGTCTCATGTGCCCCTGTGGTTTGGCTTCAATCCAAATTTCTCTCTTGCAGCTCAGGCTTTCTGAGAGAAGCTGAGCCTGTGATGTGGCACTGCCAAATCTAATGTGATGCTGAGGTCCTGAACTGGTGACAGCAACCATTCCTGTGCCCTGGTGGCACCCAGTGACTACAAAACAGTCACCTCTGCTGCTTCTAACTGGTTTCACCTCTACACAGCTGGTTCCTGGGAGTTCTGCCATGCTGCACCAGCCTGAGGAGGTCCACATGGGGCCTCATTTTAGAGTCATTTTAGCTGCAGACAAACTTGTTGGCTTCAGTGTGTTTTTTGTAAGGTAAAGCTGAAAAGCCCTCAAGGGCTGTGCTGACCTGCTGCAGATTTTCTCCAGTCTCAGCAAATGAGTTGGAAATCTTGCTGACATAAATTTTCAGATAACTCCTGCTTTTAGTTAGGCTGGAGCCATGATACCATGTTTAAGGGTACCAGTTTAAGGGTACCAGTTTAGGGATACCTGTTTAAGGGTACCAGGATGAGAGTTCAGTTCTGATCAGATGCAGGACATGGTAGAGTGTGTGGAGAGCAGCAGCAATAGAGAGAAGAAGAGTTGGCTGACAGCTCTGGAGTAACCTGGATCCCACATGTCACAGCAGCTGAGTGGGTGGCTATGGGTAAAAACCAAATATTGAGCTTGACAGCTTTGCAGTTTTTCATTCAACTGGAACTTTATATGGCAAACCAGGTCCATTGTTTTAGTTTTTACTTTGGAAATACCATATTGTTCCTCCTTGAATCCTTCCTAAAAGGAAGGGAGGGAGTAACAGGTGCACAGTATGAGCATCCTTATCTCTGGAGTGGCAAAAAGAAAGCAAACAGAAAAATCTCTTTCTCATCCTAACATTTTTTACAGTTACATGTTTAGCCACTAAGCATAGGACATCCTGAAAGGAGGTTGGAGCCAGGGGGGGGTTGGGCTCTTTTCCCAGGCAACTCTCAGCAAGACAAGAGGGCACAAGAGGTTTCAAGTTGTGCCAGGGGAGGTTTAGGTTGGACATTAGAAAGAATTTCTTTAGGGAGAGGGTGATCAGGCATTGGAATGGGCTGCCCAGGGAAGGGGTGGATTCTCCATCCCTGGAGATATTTCAAAAGAGCCTGGATGTGGCACTCAGTGCCATGGGCTGGGAACTGCAGTGGGAGTGGATCAAGGGTTGGACTTGGTGAGTTCTGAGGTCCCTTCCAACCCAGCCCATTCTATGGTTATATGGTTATGCCATCCTATCTTTTCTATCCTGGCCTGTCCAAACAGCTGTGTTTCATGGGAAGAATGTGAGATTCTTCTATAGTTGTGCATGGGAGAGAAGTCTACAGAATGCTAAACCATGAGGTGGCTACTAAATAATACAGTGTGATCCTTAATGAGTCAGAGAATTTGCATTAAAAGACACTTGCATGCTGAAACAGCACAAATGTCCTAAGGACAGCTGTGTGTATGCATGGTAGCACCCCAGCTACACACAAAGTACTAAACTTACTTTGCAGAGGTGCTGAGTGGGATTTGTAGTGCTTGAAGAACTGAGAGTTAAAATGATGCAGATCAGGAAGAGTGGTGAGTGCAGGGGAACCTGGGGCTTGTGGTCTCCAACTTTTACAGCTGAGGGCTGTACCTCACTTGGGCCTTTTTTCCTTCAACAAATAATTCTCATGGTGCCCAAATAAGAGAAAACCTGAGTCACATTTCTGAGTGGCAAAGACATTTGTAATTGGAGGGACTGGAGTAGTGGGAAATACAGAGCTTTGTAAGGAATACTAACCTTGAACTTTTTAGCCTGACTCAAGCAATTTGGTTTTCACCAAGGAGCTCCTAATAACAGGGACCTGATGGCTCAGGTTGTCCAGCTGACTCCAGGAGGTCAGGATCCAGGGTTGTATCCTTGGAGATACTGCTGAATTCTGGATTATGCTCACAGCACCCAGACCCACCACTGATCTCAGAGGCCCTTTCTGTGGAGCATGGGCTGGGGTCTTGGCTGGCTCTGCCTTCCTCAGTGACCAAAGAGCAGCATGGTCAGAGGTACTGGTCCATTTGGGCTGCCCCTGGAGGCTGGGTTCTGTCTGGCACTGATGGATCATCCCTTTGGCACCATTTGTTTCCCTCCCTTGTGCTCTGCTCAGGTCGACTTTTCAGATCCATTCAGGAAAGGTCTTATCTGGGGCAGTGAGTGCTCTTGGGAACAACTGAGTTCTTCTGGTTAATCAAGAACAAAATTACCTCAAAGCAGATGTTTTATCTGGAAAATTCAGGCCAGACCATGAGTCTAACAAAACAATGGAGTCCTGAAAACAGGGTTGTAATGGAAACTGCCAGGAAACTGCCATGATAAATGAGGAATTAGCCAGAGTATGTAATGTGTGCATGGATATCACAACTGTATTTTATAAGGGAAAGTCTTTTTTATCCTTCTCTCCTATGAAAAGTTTTATATTCTTGCTTTGACTAAGAGCTCGAGTCCACTCTTATTTATCTCATCCCTTTAACCTCATCCCTAGAAAAAGTGATCTGCCTGACAGAAGTCTCCCATTTCCCAGTGGAAGGAGCAGCAGGGTCTGGTGAAAAATATTCTGTGAAAAACATTCCAAGTTGTGAGAACATCTCCATTATGCCAAGGAGAGTGTGACTGTGGAGAACAAAAACCATCTTGGTAATAAAACTGGCTCTCCAGCTACTTAGAGGTCTTGGAAAGTTAAACTTGGTAACCACTGGAGAGGTGCTAACTTACAGTCTGGCAGGATTTTAAAGGATGCCTTGGTCTTTATGGGCTTAAATGTAAAAACTGAAACTGGAGGCTGAAAAAAGTCACTCCAAAATGATGAGCCTATAAATTGGGTGCCCTTGGTTTCTTCAGGTGCCAGGGAAACAGACATCACATGGCTGACAATATTTAGGGCTCTCTTGCTGAAGAAATTCAAAGGAAGGTATTTAATAATGTGAGAGACATTTAAATCAGCCAAGTCTACACACACATGAAATATTGAGACCAGAACTGTGAGCTCATTCCTGTAGCACTTTCCTGGGGATGAGGACAGGTAATGGGAGAAGTGCCATGTAGTTTTCATCATGGGCTTAGCCTGTATAGGCAGGTGCCCAAAACCTGGGCTTAGGTTTGTTTTGAAACAAAATACATTTTTGACAGGCTTCAAAGGAGCAAAACATGTAATTCTGGAGAACTAAAGGTTTATTTTCTTATTTTTATCCAAATGGAACGAACACCCAAGCTTGTTGTTGAAGGGAGTAGTTTGATTTCCTGGTTTTTTTAGGGGATTGAGTCCATCATCAGCAAATTCACAGATGACACTAAGCTGGGGGGAGTGTGGATCAGCTGGAAGGCAGGAGGGCTCTGCAGAGGGACCTGGACAGACTGGAGAGTTGGGCTGATCCCAACGGGATGAGGTTCAACACGGCCAAGTGCCGGGTCCTGCACTTTGGCCACAAGAACCCCATGGGGAGCTCCAGGCTGGGCACAGAGTGGCTGAGAGCAGCCAGACAGAGAGGGACCTGGGAGTCTGGATTGCCAGGAAGCTGAACATGAGCCAGCAGTGTGCCCAGGTGGCCAAGAAGGCCAATGGCATCCTGGGCTGGCTCAGGAAGAGCGTGGCCAGCAGGTCCAGGGAAGGGATTCTGCCCCTGTGCTCAGCCCTGGGGAGGCCACAGCTTGAGTCCTGTGTCCAGTTCTGGGCCCCTCAGCTCAGGAAGGAGATTGAGGTGCTGGAGCAGGTCCAAAGGAGGCAACTGGGCTGGGGAAGGGACTGGAGCACAGATCCTATGAGGAGAGGCTGAGGGAGCTGGGGGTGTTGAGGCTGGAGAAGAGGAGGCTCAGGGGAGACCTCATCACTCTCTACAACTCCCTGAAAGGAGGTTGGAGCCAGGGGGGGGTTGGGCTCTTTTCCCAGGCAACTCTCAGCAAGACAAGAGGGCACAAGAGGTCTCAAGTTGTGCCAGGGGAGGTTTAGGTTGGACATGAGAAAGAATTTCTTTAGGGAGAGGGTGATCAGGCATTGGAATGGGCTGCCCAGGGAAGGGGTGGATTCTCCATCCCTGGAGATATTTCAAAAGAGCCTGGATGTGGCACTCAGTGCCATGGGCTGGGAACTACAGTGGGAGTGGATCAAGGGTTGGACTTGATGAGCTCTGAGGTCCCTTCCAACCCAGCCCATTCTATGATTCCATGATTCTATTCTCAAGGCAGTCTAGATCTCCTTTAATACAGCTTTATTGCAATACACTCCTAGGACAGCTCTGCTAAAGGGAAGTCCTTTCTGTCAGGAAGCATTAATATGATGCTTCCCTAACCAGCTCCTCCTGAGACATTAAAAATAGAAGTGTTCATTCCAAGGCATGAGGTGCAGTAATTAAGCTGATGGGCTGCAAATCTTCTGGCTGCATTCCAGAGGGTAGTGTCTGGTATGGAAGGAATAGGATGCTTTTTGATGTTATCTATTATTTGAGTACCTATAATTGACTCCAAAACAAGCTGAATTGTGTTGCCAGAAGTGGCAACAGACAATTATAATAATTGAAGAAATTTTTACTCTTCTTTCAGGGTCTTATTATTGGCATCAGCCAGGAAACACTGCCAGATTTTCAGTTTCAAAAGTAAAAAACAAACAAATAAACAAACCACAAACAAACAAAGAAAACCCCATATCAAAAGTATTTGGATAAAACTAATAACAAATGCTAGATTTTCTCTGGTCAAATTAATTAAACAAATGTATCATTGGGCCAGTTTTGAAAATTATGCACTGAAAAAATCTTTTTTTTTTTCCTTCCCAAATTTCAGAAAGTATCCTTGCTTTTTGAATTTTTATATCACTAGAATTTCTCTGTGCTACTAAACTTAATTGCAGGAAAACTGTTCCTGTATAATGGACCACTGTAAATATTATGTACAAAATATTTGCAGAAAGGGGTGGGGTCCATGAATGTTTTGGTGAAAATCTGGTTATATCTTAAGATTATTTTCAACCTGAAGTGTGAGAAAATAATATTTTATTATCTAGTTTTATTAAAAATACTAGTAAAAATCCATACTTTACTTTGTAACCAATTTTCAAAACATTTTGGTCTGGCATACCAGAAGAGGGAGGTAGTGTTCTTGAAGCTCAACCTGAGCTTCCAATTATTTTCAGAAGCCAGTGTGGTTGCCTAATTGTCTCTAAACTCCACTGAAAATCCTGACATGGCCTACAGAATATCTGGAAACCCTCAGAATAGAATCATTGGCAGTGATGAAATTTTTAGACTACCATTAAAATAGCACTGAAGAAGTTTTGGAAAAATCCTTGTATCCAACAGGCAATTAAGTGGTGAAAGCAGTGAACGTGTTGTAACATGATCTTATCCTTTTTGTTGCATCTCTACACCTCCTTCTCTGTATGTGCCACTTGATGGAAGGCTAGGAGTGCAATTAAATGTACATAAAGGGTGTATCTTGGTGGAATCAAGTGGGGGACTTGGTAATTCTCTTTAACTGATACAGGACACCTGTATTGTGCTGCACATCTCTGATCTGGGTAAGCTTTTTCTTGTAGTTGCAGGGAAACATTCTTGGTGGAATTTTATTATGGTGTTGGAGAAGTTGTTTCAAAATGGACCTTCAATACTGGTATTCTTTCTAAAATCCTGACTGAAAAGATGAAAATGCAGAAGCAACATGACCTGGAGGTTAAACAGGGGAGTCACACACAGTCACACAGGTGGCATTCATCACCCCCAGGATAGATGTAGGGAACTGCTGCAGAGATGTCCCTGTTTGAACTGGGCACCTCTCACACCCTTTATTATCAATAAATTAAGGCTGAGCTACCCCTCACTGTTGTTACCCTGATCTCCCTGGACTGGGAAAGGAACTTAGGGGTGCTTGGGCAGGATGGGGACACCTGTGGTCAGTGGAATTATTTAAATTTTTGGTGTGATGGAGCCCACACTGCCTTATGCACTGTCTGTAGCATTTGGCCACAGGTCAGGTCTGCATGAATACATGGCTGTGGGTGAAGTTATCCTGAGTTGTGGAGAGTCAGCATCTCCTGATTGTGTGCAAATTTACAAATTCAAGTAGAGGATTTCTGGATCTTCCTGAAGCTGAGCCTGAAAGATAAAACCCTCATGGTGTGGTTCTTCTTTTGCTTTCAGTGTATGGTACTATTGCCATTGTTTTCATAAGGAAATACATTAGCTTGCTCATTAGCTAATATTTTTAAATATTTATATTTATATAAATATAGCTAATATATATAAAAATAGCTAATATATTTAAGTATTTAAATATTCTAATATTTTTAAACAGCACTCTGGTACAGATTAAAAAGAAGCACATCTCTTTGTAGCTGTTCAGACCTGGTGTAGGCATCTCTAAAACTGGCAATATTTGAGCTGCAGTTAAAACCCAGAACTGGTGGTGAGTATGGGTTCTTTTTAGTCAAGGAAATGCCAACAAAAGACATGGCAAATAAGGACAAATGTAGTTGGTGGCAGACTGATTCTGTCAGGCAGAATGCTGTGGTCACAGCAAGTGAGAGGGAAGCCAAGTGGAGCACTAAAAGCAACCCCTGTAAATGTGAGACCAGTTGCACAGCTGAAAAAATAGAAGTCACTGCCTAGAAAAAAAATGTCACTGTTTACTTATCACTGGAGTCTCAACCCTCATCATATAATGGTATTCACATGACAAAATCTGACCCCCAAAGTAGTGCTGATCTTTTTATGCTCTTTGCAAATGAAATGTGAAGATTTTGCCACAAATAATCTATCAGTCCTTTCTGTTTTCTGTTCATTGGTCTTTCCCTGGGGGTCTGTTAGTTGCAGCTGTAGGGAGCTGCCTTACCTGGCTGCAGGCTCCTCAGCATACCTGCTAATTCCTCTTGTAGCATTCCTCTGCCAGGATGGCATTTTAACCCCACCTTTCCCCAAACATAGATTCTGCCTGCACGCTGCTTCAAAGCACAGAATTTGAGACCTAAAAATGTTATTTTTGGTTTTAGAGTAGTGAATGGTTTTGATAAATATAAAATTGTACCTCTCCTAGGCAGGACTAGAGTGTCTACATGCATGAAATACAAAGACAGGATTAAAGACCAGTGAAAAAAACCCCACTCTGTCTGTGAACTGGTGAGATCTTAAATACAATCCATGCAGTTCTCACAGAGAGAGCCAAAGCCAGATGCCCAAAACAAACAGCAATGATTCCCTCCTTTTCCACTACAATTAACCGAGTTCAAACAAAATAAAAAGGAGTGATGAGACTTTGAGGAGGAGTGGGAATAAAAGCTTTAAATGCTTATGGAGTTCTGATGGAAAAAAATACTGTCAGATGTCTGTGACAAAGCAGTTCAGAGTATCTGGCATACGTGCAGAACTTCCTGACCAGAACAGAGGTGTTGTGAGAAAAAGCTCTGGTAGATGCAGCCTGCTGAGAGTGGTCCCTGGAATCCCAGGAGGAGAAGGCATTTGGTAGCAGCAGTGGTAACATCAGCTTTCAAAACAATCATTTTGATTTCCTCTTCAGATGGAAACTTCTGTTTTTGCAGTGCCTGCTTGTTTACTGTGAACAAGGCTGAAACTGGAGCTCTCTTTTCATTAGCAGCCTTTGGACAGCAATAATTTTAAGCTTCAAATGATGAAATGAAGCAGATGCAGACACAAGCCCAAAGGCAAAAAGTACTTTATTTCCTTCCCAGTCTTCTAAACTGATATATTTTCCCCACACACTTTATGCTTTTTTATATTGGAGACAAGCTAGGAAAAGGGAAGTTAAATGACTTTACTCTTTACTCCACCTTATCTAACAATTCAGACCTGTCCAGGATAAACAGCCCAGACAGGTGACACTTTCCTCACACTCAGAGAGCCAGAGTGTGGCAAGAAGGAATTAGACAATCAAATCCACATCTGTTGAACTCTTCTGTGCTACCAAATTGCACAATCAAAATGTCAAATTCCAGCCCCAAAACACGCATGGAAAGAATGTCAAGGTGATGTTACAGATGCTCAAAATAAGGACATAAGTGTCAAAGACAGCTGTGATATCTGTGCATACAAAAAAGGATGCTGAGACTATCAGAAAGCATGAAGTTGGGAGCCTGCTGAGGCAAATCTGGGTGTGTGGGGTGGTGGTGGGACTTCAGACCCCTGGATGTATTCCCTGCCCAGCTTCCCTTCCCTCCCTGGCCCCCCCATCCTGACAATTTCCAGGTGTTTCTGCTACACTGGGCTGTGGCAGTGGCATGGGCCTGACCTTGGAGTGTTTGTGCTGAGTTATTGTTTTGGCATGCTGTCAAAACTTCATGGTAGAGCATGTCAGAATGAACAGTGGTATTTTTCTCTTCTTTTTTTAAACTGATGATTCTTTGGCAAACTATGAAAATAATTTCATTGAGGGATTAAAAAAAACAATAATTCCTCCTGCTGCAGTGCTTTCTTACCACCAATTTCAAAAACCTGCTGTGAATAATAGTGCTAGAGCTTCCAAAGTTCAAGGATATTTTATAGTGGAAAGTGTTAGGCAACCAAAACAAATATCAGTTGTCACTGTTAAGAAATTAAGATTTTTCTTTACATTGTACCTTAAATCCATGATTAAATGGAAACATTTCCAATGACCATGTCCAAATGGAGACATGTGAGGAGTGGTGTTCCTCAAGGCTCAGTACTTGGATGGGGAAGAGGGGAGATTTAGGTTGGAGATTAGGAGGAAATTCTTTAATTTGAGGGTGGTGAGACCCTGGCACAGGTTGCCCAAGGAATCTGTGGCTGCCCCATCCCTGGAAGTGCTCAAGGCCAGGTTGGATGAGACCTTGAGCAACCTGGTCTAGCAGGAGGTGTCCCTGCTCATGCAGGGGGTTGGAAGTAGATGAGCTTTAAGGTCCCTTCCAACCCAAACCATTCTATGGTTCTGTGATAAAATGACATTTTTCTTACAGCTGCAGCACTGTGTGTCTAAGAGGGTTATTTTTTCATAGGGACCCTTGGTTTGGTCTAACTTGTTTACATCTAAATGAGAAATAATTTAAGCCAGAAAGAGCATGATGGCATTCTTTGTGAGGAAAAATGTGACAGGAATTCATCCTCATAAATGGCTGAACAAAATCCTTAAATCCCCGTGCTGCCAGTCTCTGGAGTGTTAAAAATACATATTCCTGTTTTCCAGCTTGAATGCATCTCAACTTAAAAGATTTGTGGGCATGTTTGACAAACCTGGTCTGAGTTTGCTGCGAGCAGAATTACAGATGAGGCAAGTTTTCCATGGTTTGAGGTTTCATTTGTGAATGCTTTGCACAGCTCTGGTTATGTGCTTCCTTCTTATGACATCAGTGCTGAAGGGGAGAAAGAATGTAAACATCTGTTTTTTATAACTCAATTCCAGGCTTATAACTTGATTAGGATAAGCAATGTTTCTCCACGATTAATTTTCCAGTCACAATATGGTGGTTTTGAGTGCAGTTTTAGCACCAGTTTTAAGGTTAGTAAGATAAGGAGAGAAACTAATGAGGTAAATCCTGTTTCGTGCTCTGCCTTTCCAAGCTGCATCAAGTGCTGTGTGCCTCACCCACCACATCCATCCCACTGGAAACAAAGGATGTGATTTCCTTCCCACTTGGTGTTTAAGATGATGTCCTGGTTAAGATGATGGTGCAGCTGATGGAAGGGAGGCTTCTGACAGTGTCTCTGAGGTGAGCTGCAGCAATGTGGGTATCATTCAGTGATCTTTTTAATAGGTCTTTTAATGTGAGGGGCTAGAAGAGACTTCTAGAGATCATCTACTCCAACCCCAAAGCAGGATCCCCCAGGGCAGGCCACACAGGGATGCATCCAGGAGGGGTTTGGAAGTCTCCAGAGAAGGAGACTCCACAACATCTCTGGGCAGCCTGTGCCACTGCTCCATCATCCACACAGGAAAGAAGTTTCTCCTCATGTTGAGGTGGAACTTCCTGTGTTCTAGCTTAAGCCTCTTATTTCTTGTCCTATTATTGGGCTCTACTGAAAAGAGAACGGCCCCTTCCTCTTGACACCTCAGATATTTGTAGGCATTACTCAGATCCCCTCTCAGCCTTCTTTTCTCAAGGCTAAACAGCCCCAGCTCTTTCTGTCTTTCTTCATAGGAGAGATGTTCAGGTTCCTTACTCATCCTTGTAGCTCTCCATTGGACTCTCTCTCCAGTAGATCTCTGTCTCTCTCGAATTGGGAAGTCCAAAACTGGATCCTGTATCCCAGGTGCAGTCTCACCAGGGCAGAGTAGAGGGGGAGAAGAACCTTTTCCAACCCAAATGATTCTGTGGTTTTGCTTCTGGCTGTCCCCCCCAGGTCCTTTCATGTGGCCTTGGGTCACCCACTTAGGATCAGTAATTAAATGCCTGCTGAGATTGGGGATCCCTGAACTATATCATCTTTAATCTCTTCCATCACCTGAGCAGGGTTTAACCCACCACCCCTTGCTTTCTTTTATTCATTCTGCTTTCTTTTATTAATTTTAAATTTTTTTTTTCTTGCATCAGAGACTGTCAGTGCCTGGAGCTGTGGTCCTGAGCCCAGTTTGGGGTCTTTCCTACCCACTTTAATAACCAGTGTAACAATATTTTCACAGAAGCTGAGGAAAACAGGTTAAAAGAGGCCTCGGGAGGTCCATCCCCTGGGCTGCAGCAAATAGTTGTGGAAATGTACATCAGCTGAGAGGAGGACCAAGGCAGGAGTAGATGCACGAGAGATTTTAGCCTCGTATCATGCGTTTATAACAATAAACCAAGAAATACCCTTCCTAGGGATGAGCTAGAGCCAGCACATCACCCTCACCTCCCTGGCAGGTGTGTGACGGGGCCACTCCGAACCTCACCCCCTCCGGGAGGCAGCAGGCGGTCAGGTGCGAGGCCCGGTCCGGTCCGGACCGACCCGGGAGGGAGCTCTGAGGTGAGGGCATCGTCCCAGGGGATGCAGAGCCTGGGCAGGTCGGCGGGTTTCACAGCAGCGGCTGCTGAAGCCGCAGCTCCGGCTCCATGGAGGGGGCTCTCCCGTCTCTCTCGGGGCGGTGCTACCCCAGCCCTGCCCGGTGAGAAAGGCGGAGCGGGGCCGCAGCCGCGCCCAGACAAAAGCCGCGGCGTTTCCTGCCCTCCGAGCTGAGGGGAGTGGGCTCCAGGCGCGGGTCCCTCCGCTCGGAAGTGCCCTTCAGGGCGGCCCGGGTTGCTGGGGGAAAAAGATGGCTTTTTGCGGAGCTTCTCTGGGCACCGTGCTGCTCCTGCTCGCCCAGTGCTCCCCAGTTGCCCCCGAACTGGGCGGCGAGGCGGTGCCGGAGGGAGCTTCCACCCTGGCGTTCGTCTTTGATGTGACCGGCTCCATGTACGACGATCTGGTGCAAGTTATCGAGGGAGCATCCAAGATCCTGGAAACGTCGCTAAAAAGACCCAAGAGACCGCTCTACAACTTCGCCTTGGTGCCGTTCCACGATCCAGGTAGGGGGGGGGGGGATGCCCAGGAGGGACAGCCCCGGGATCCTGCTCAGGGCTGGCTTTTTGGGAAACGTTGGGTGAGTTTCCAGCGCTTCCAGGAGCATGAGTGTTTCTGTCACAGAAACTCTTCTCCCCGCGGCCGTAAATTGCCTGAAAGGTTTTCAGACCCCCCCCCCTCCCCTTCTCCATGCTGAAACTGAAGCGGTCTCTGAGAGCTCCAAGGAGTAGTTCAGAGGATCAGATACTCCTCTTGGTAATTCTCCTAAGAGCTGAAGTGGCTTCAGTGAGCCTTTCTTCTACTAGAGAACACGTATAGTTAACAAAATTACTACTAAAGTTTTTTTTTTCGATGCCCTTCTATGGGAATACACTTAAGAGCACACATAATACAGTTGCACTCTTCCTCCACTTTTGTTGTCCCTTGTTTACATTTAGAAACCTGCACTGAAATGATCCAGAAACTTCCCATGGTGTGTTTTTTGCTTTGGGTTCATATTTCTTTCCCTCATTTTACCTTTTTTTTTGTTTTGTTTTTTTGTTTTCTTTTGCTTCCCTGTAGATGGTGTGTTCTTCTTTTTCAGCATCTGTTTTCTATTCCCTTCATATTCTTTCTCTCTGACTTTCTTCCTCTTTTCTTGTCAAATAACTTCGGGTTATTTGAAGAGGAAATAGGAACTGGATGCCCCAGGCTGGTGATGTGTGCTGTACTATAGACTAAAAACTAACTTCAGAAAAAAATTAGGGAGTTGGAAAAATTACTTTTCTCGCTTAATTTCCATGGAATACTTCAGAATGTGATATTGCAGAAGTCAGTTCATAAAAGTTCAGTTTTTCCAGAGATGCAAGCAGGGGTGTCTGTTGTAGTTTGATGACAAGAGAAGTGTTTGCTGTTGTTATTAAATGCCTTAAACCAAATGGTTGGAAAATTAGAGAAAAACTTATCTTTGGAAGTTTGGCTTTTTTTTGTTATCTATAAGAATGTGTAGGTTCTCTGTGGTGTGTTGTGGTTTTTTTCTTTAACAGAGATTCTATCATTGTACTGTCAGGATGTTCTATGATAAAAGGGTCTGATTATGTACCTTACTGCTTTCACCTTTGGTGTCACTTTCTTTTTTCCCTCTCTTCACCTTTTTGTTATTTTATGGAACAAACGTATATGGGACTTAAAAATCACCTGGCCACAGATGTAAGCAAGAAGGAAAAATCTTCAGTCAAATGCAGAGCCTAAACTCTTTTTATATCCTTTCAGAAGATCAAGCAGGTAGTTTTTCCTGGAGCTCTTTCTACTTGGATGGGGGAGAAAATGATTATGATGGGTCAGGAGTATTTTGTTTTTATTTTCTCCCAATATTTACAGTTGCTGCATCTTCCTTTTTCACCACCAAAGTGATCCACTAGAAGAGTGGATAGTTCTCTTTTTCAGAAGGCTTGGTTGGTATCTACACCAACCCTGAGAGCAAGACTCTGATCTTGCATGGTGCATTTTTAGTCTTCAGGTTTGGGTAGGTTGTCCCTTGCTCTTGTGCAATGTCAGTAGGAAGAAGTTCAAGCTTTTGTATCACTGGTAGTTCCAATGCTTGGCTTTCACCATGGGCTACTTTCAACCCCTTTGTTTCAGTACCCACTTTTTTCTGTTTCCTACCATGCCTTTTCTCTTCCTCACTCAGTGTTTCTTCTGTGCACTTTCTATTTTCATTCCTTTCCCACCTGCCTGACCCTCCTGCTTCCCCTGCCTCTCCAGTGTCTTTCTGGTACCTTCTTGGTCTGTATATATGTCCCTAGCAACAAAACCACTGCCACCTCCTTCTGTTTTCTTCATATTTTTTCCCCTCACAGTCTTCTTGCTCCCTTGCCTCCTCCCCCATTCTCTCTCATTCCGTGGGTGATCCCCTTCCCTAGAAAATGTTAGATTTCATTTAGTAGAGTAACTGGAACCTAAATTATTCCAGTGCAGACCTACACGAGGAAGAGCTGCTGGCAAACATCCATAGGTGTGTCCTGCTACATCTCTGTATGGGAATTCTGCCTCCCTGCACTGCCAGGAGGGGCTGAATTTTTAGTATGATGGATAGCTTGGTAGATCATAAAGCTGTTTGAAAGTGGAGAAGAATTTTAAACTAGTTCATTCTAATTTATGGAAATGATATCTCTACATCCTTCTTAGAGTTAGAAGGACACACCACAGGACAGTGTCTTGAATTTTATGGCTGTAGCAGTTGAGAATGCTGATAATGTGGTATCTTATATCTGATGATGACCAAGTCGAGGCACTGGAAAAGAGAATGCAATAAATACTGTTGTGACAAGTTTTTCAACATCTTTTCTGAATCTACAGAGAACTAACTTTTCTTTAAAAATCTAACAAAAAAAACCATTGCTTAGCTTGTATTTCACAGTGTCCAATTTACCTTAAATCACCTGTTCTTTCTGAAGACTGCTAAACTAAACTGATGAGCATGAGATGTTTTGTTTTTTTTTTTTTTTTTTTTATTCCCCTCAAGTTGTCCGGTTGGCTGCTTAACTGATTTTTATTCTTCAAAAAAAGATCTTTATTTGTAGCTGCCTCACAGACAAATTCTTTATGATGTTTTTGTGAGCTACTCTGGTCCATGAGGCAAATGAGAATGCAATACATAGTTGGGTCTCAGTTCCAAGAACCATCTCTTTGTATAAAGCTATCCTGATGCAGATGTGCTCCTTGTTGCTTGGTCCTTACAATGGAAAATTGGTGGGGATTTGGCTTTTAACTCCATTGTTTTCCTGATTTATGTTGCACAGTGCATGCTGAACAGTGCCCTGGTCATTCCCTTTGCAGTGCTGCTTGTTTAGGACTAATCAGTGAAGCAGCTCAAGTGCTTTCTAAGTGCCATAAATAAAGAGTTATTGACAAGGAGAGTGTATTTACCAAAACCATTCAAGAATCTGTCTTGGAAGAGTCCTTGACATCACACAAGGTATATAATTTGAGTTATTTAAGAAGCTTCCTGTACCTACTGGACTAAAGTGCTTCCTATTAATGCTGCATTGTGATGTGCCAACACATTCTGGCCTCTGATGTAGATTAAAAGGCAACTGCCATGCCTGCTGGAGTGGTATTTTGCTCAGACTGTGATAGAACAGTAATAATTATAAACTATATTTTTAGTAGCAAGCCTGAAGTTTTTTGGCATAGAATTATAGCCCCCAGAAAAAAATTCTAATGGATTTCACATTCTGCTGCTGCTGTACCATCTGGTGGTGTGCTGAGATCTCCATCTTGAGAAAGCCTTTTGCTTTGGATTCCCCTCATCTCTAAGCATGTGCAACACTTTGAACAGATTACAGGAATCACTCCAGTTTTTCAGTGCCTAAACATGATCACAGAAGTTGTGTAGTCAGAAAGGCTGTTGGCAAAGGGCTCTTGCCACACTTGTGTTCAGTGGGAAAACTGGGGGGCAAGAAAAAGAGAAGAGTTGACACAGGAAAATTTTGAATTGGAGCTAAAGCTTAAAATCAGGAAATGCATTTGTGGTTCCATGTTGTGGGTCCTGATCTCCTACAACTCCCATTGTATCCTGGGGAAATGGGACTAGATTCAGAATGTCTTTCTTTAACATCTGTGGCCACCTTTGCTATTTTTTTTCTTGATGCCATTAAGGGATTTTGGAATGGAAAATCAACCTGGGAGGACAAATTAATCCGTAGTATTTTTCTGTAAAGCTCATGGAATTATAGCAGTAATAACTAGGACTCTGCATGGTTTAATTAAGCATTCATTTAGTGTGAATGACTGTTTTGTAAGCCAAACTCCAGCAATTGATTTTAATTACAAAAAAACCACCCCAGCTTCCTACTCCACAGGATGGTGTTTCCCTGTTAATACTCTGGATCTCTGCAAATCTCTGCAATGAGCATCTCCTGACCCTTTTTCTTAGAAACCAGGTAGGCAAGAGAGAGGAAAGGGAAAACCTTAATACTGCTTTGTTCAGATGGGGAAATAGCAGTGAACTTAAATCATCCACCTAGTGTCACACAGTGAATGTGTAGGAGAACTAGAAATGCAGTATTATTTTTTTCTCCTTGATACCACTCCACTTTTTTGACTAATTTTGTCATGGAGTTAAGGCACATAATTATATTTAATTTTATAACCTGGGGTCTCCTTTATTTAACAGACTCATAACAACAGCTGGGTTGCTCAGGATCAGTGGGTATTATAAAAAGGTCTGAAAATGTTGACTTTTGCAGCTTTGATAGTTTTGTTTGTTTGTTTGGGTATTTTTTTTTTTTGTACTTACCAAAATCCCATACTTTTTATGGGCAAGAAAGAAAAGAGTTGCCCCAGCTCTGTTTGGTAAGAGTAAGGTCAGAGAGAAAGAAAATTATTCTCTCTACTTAATTCAGAGAGTTGTCTTATTTTGAGACATGAGTGGGTTTCGTATTAGCCCCAAAATCCAAAGTGGAAAAAAATTGTACTGGTTTAACAAGTTGGATCTCCCTGTTCCTGAGCAGTAGCTCTACTGATGCATCACACAGTCTCAGGTTAAAGTTGTCACAGCTGATCTTTGGGGGCCTAAGGAATTTCTGAAAATCCTATCTGAAAAATTCAAGGTTTTGTAAGGTTTTTTTTGAGTGTTGCTGATTTTGGACTTCTTTAGATCCACAGTGACAGCAGGTGTTGCATGCATGTCCAAGTTTTGAGTTCTTCTTTGACATTTTAGGAGACACAATGCAAATTTATGACTGTTCAGTGCTGTCTTGGTATATCTGAAGACAAATGGTAAGTAGAACAGGCCATAACAACTCTTAAACCTGCCCTTTTCTGCTATAACTGCTCAAGTATTATTTCACCATCACAATTTTGGCAGGAAACACTGTTTCCTTATGGCCTCTTTATTGTTACTACTACTACAAAGTGCCTGTGGTTTGAGCCTGGCTGATAACAAAGGACCACACTCAGTTCTCCACCTCCCCATGGTGGATGGTGATGAGGAAACCAACCTAGAACCCCGTGGGACAAGACGAGGGCTGTGATGGTTCCACTCACCAATTAAGATCTCTTCTGCTTTGCATATTAATTATTTTTCATATTACATTTGAAATTGTTGCCTGCTGAACTTACAGAGTAGCCACCACTTGTTCTATTTTACTTTGTTATCTCCAGCTCCAAGTGGTGACAATTATCTGAAGAGCTCTGTAGCTCATTAATCATGCATCCCAGTGTTAATTACTACTGGTGTTGTTTTGGTGGGTAGCAGTGTACACATGTTCTCTGGAGTTTACATCTACTTCTCATGTTGTACCTCAAATGCAGTAACTCTTACAGGGCCATGACAAACTCAGCCATCAGATGTGCAGAAGTAATGGGCCAGAGTTTCAAATTCACTCCCAAATACAACAGTTTTAATGTGAGAGGTTTCTATCAGTTGCCTTAGAATCTTTACATTACTTTACTCCTCCATGGATCTGAAAAACCTGTTCACTTCTCAGTGCAGTAGGTGTGAATTCATCACACACTAGAATCATAGAATCCTAGAATCCTAGGGGTTGGAAGGGACCTGGAAAGATCATCTAGTCCAACCCCCCCTGCCAGAGCAGGGCCCCCTAGAGTACATCCCCTAGGAACGTGTCCAGGTGGGGTTTGAATGTCTCCAGTGAAGGAGACTCCACAACCCCCCTGGGCAGCCTGTTCCAGGGCTCCGTCACCCTTACAGTAAAAAAATTTTTTCTGATATTCAACTTGAACCTCCTATGCTCCAATTTACACCCATTACCCCTTGTCCTATCACTGGTCACCACTGAGAAAAGCCTAACTCCATCTCCCTGACACTCACCCCTTACATATTTGAAAACATTGATGAGGTCACCCCTCAGTCTCCTTTTCTCCAAACTAAAGAGACCCAGCTCCCTCAGCCTTTCCTCATAAGGGAGATGTTCCACTCCCTTAATCATCTCAGTAGCTCTGTGCTGGACTCTTTCAAGCACTTCCCTGTCCTTCTTGAACTGAGGGGCCCAGAACTGGACACAATACTCCAGGTGTGGCCTCACCAATGCAGAATAGAGGGGGAGGAGAACCTCTCTTGACCTACTAACCACCCCCTTTCTAATGCACCCCAGGATGCCATTGGCCTTCTTGGCCACAAGGGCACATTGCTGGCTCATGGGCATCTTCTTGTCTACCAGGACCCCCAGGTCTCTTTCACCTACACTGCTCTCCAGCAGCTCAGCCCCCAACCTATACTGGGACATCGTGTTGTTCTTCCCCAAATGCAAAACTCCCTGTTTCAGTGCTGCAACTTTCCTTAAAATGGGAATATCAGTTTAATTTATAAGTCACTTCCAGCAGTTATTCCACATGTGTAGAAGCCAAGTCTGTCCTATTCATGGTAATAATTGTCTGACAGTGGCCACATTGGCTCCAAGTCTTCATGGGAGTTCTGTGGTGTGGAAAGAAAAGAGAAATTTCTGGTGCTGTTTGGTTTAAATGCCCACAAGTCAAATTTCTAATGATTTATAGATACTTGATGCAGATCAAATGCAGCCTTTGATGCAGAAAGCATTTATTTTCTGAGAATGCACAATAATGAAATGAACAGGGAGGCATAAATATTATATACATCTTTATCTCACTCTTAACTGTGGCTTAGTGTTCATTTGGAGGTGAATTTTCAATGAAATGTGCAGAAGGAAGTTGAGAAGAAGTCTAAGAAGAAAATATTTGCCTCTTTAAATGCCAGCCTTGCTCTTCTGAAGTGGAAATACTAGCAGAGAACTGTGACAAGCAGTCTGTGGTGGGGAATTAACAGCCAACACCAGTAGTGAACAGGGAGGCTTGAGTTCTCAGGGGAGAATGGAAGGAAAAAGAACTGAGGGCAGCTGAAACTGAAACCCTGTGATGCTTAATGGTTGCTTCACTGCCATCCAGGAGGTCCAGCTTGGTTCAGATGAGGTGTGGGGCCATGTCCATATTCCTTTGGAGAGCTGGGTGTCCTGTGATGCAGAGCTGCAGGAGGGTGAACCATACTTGTCCTGAGCAGGGGGTAATGATGGGGCTTCATGTGCTGGTACAACTTGTGCTTGAACCTTCCTCAACCAATAGAGAGCAAAATGTTTATATTGGTTTGGTGTTTTTTTATGTGCCCTTCATCCCACCATCCCAACTGGTTTGGAATCTCAGAGCTGTTTCTCTTACCCTGCATTGACAGGAGCTGGATGTCTCTGTAGTCTTTCTGACTTGTGCTTTGTGCTTTTTTTGTGTGTGTGTATTGAAGGCTGCTTGGAATTTATACCAAAGAAGATCCAGTTCAGTCAGTTGAGGGTCTGGAGAAGCTGGAGCTTGGAAAAGGAGCAAATATTTCATTTAGTTAATGGATTTTGAATGTGGCCTAAAGAATGACAGGAGGAATCCTTCAGTTGGAGCAAGCCCTCAGGTGCCAGTTGGTATATATGTATATATATATATATGTTTTCCAATCAATGATTTGATTTTTGGCATATGCTGTGAGCTTTGGTTTTGATGGAGACACATACATCACAGAAAATATTGGAAACATATGTTTTTCAGCTTGCAAATGATGAAAGAATTTCCCTGTTGAAAGAGGCTGGTGGTGTTGCTTGATCTGCTCACATCTTGATAATCAACAGTTTTGGTAGAAGTAGAATGGATTTGATGAAATGTGCTCTAGGATGGCTGCTTTGTGTGCTTTCTTTACATATTGTCAGGGAGAATGTGTTTGGAGAATTCCTTTTACCCCTCAGTGACATTGTTGAAGATAATTAGTTTTTTATAACTATTGCCATAGGTTTAGATTTCCTGGTTTAGGTGCACTGCTCAGATCTGATTGATGAGATCCTTCAGTTCTGACTGTTCATGCTCTGCAGTGGAGAAGTATGTCCAAGGTTCAGATTTTGTATAGGGATAGTTTGCAATGTCATTTTTAAGTAGGATCAGAGGGGCTTAGGTTATGAAATCAAGTGAGAAGGCTTCTGTTTTCTGGCTTTTTCCTGCTCTGGGGTTGACTGCCCAAATAATAACCTCAGATTTATTTTAGTTCTGTTTTTCATCTTACAATATGGATACTGAGTGCTCAGATGAACCCAACTCCCATGGGGCAATAGGTGTGGTGGCCCCCCTGGTTCTGAGCTCATCCCAGAACATCAGCTCTGCTGGAGAGCTTCTCCTGGTAGGACATTTTGAGCTAAAACTGTGTAAAACTCAGAGGCAGCTTGTGCAGGGAGCTCCATAAAGGACTGATCTCTGGAGGGTGTTGGTGGATGCTGACTGATGGAGCTCATCTCCATGTGTTAGACCAAATTTGTTGTTACTGGAGGCTGTCAGCAGGATTTGAACCCTGGGAGCTCAGCAGAGGCTGAAGTCTGAGGGAGTAATTCTGGCAGCCAGCAGGCAGATCATCAGGGAGGGGGGGATAAGCCACAAATGGGGCTGTGCTGCACATTTTTCATGTGTATTGCAAATATAAACAGGCTGTGTGGCTGAGGAGCTGTGAACTTGCTGGTCTCTACCCCATGTTCTCTTCCATTTGGATTTTCTTTGGCATCTGTGGTACTCTGCTTCACAGGGATGCTGAGTGGAGTTCTCTGGCTCTGCTCCAGCTGTGGGCTTTTTCCTAAAGCAAACTCAGCCACGGATTTTAGTTGGCAAGACATTCCTGGTAAAATATATACATGTTTGGAAATGACATGTTCCCAGACACCGAGCCATGAGCTGCATCCATCACATGCAGAGGAAGATAAAGGAAAGTGTTGAATTTCTTTTCAGCAATGCTATCCCCATTAGAAGTCTCATCTGTTGGCTCTGGAGCAGTGGCTTCTTTCCCATGTGCTTTGGGTAATGCAGCAGTAAGTGTGGGATATTGGCTCCAATCAATCAATCAAGAGCATAACTGTTCAGAGCCTGTGTATAGAGCAGAGTGGGACTCCCAAATGGAACTTGGATGTGTGTACAGGGAGAATTGTAAACAGTTCTTTGGAGGTGCCCCCGTGAGCCTCTGGGGGCATTTGGAATTGCAATCCAAAGGAGTGATCTTTTATTTCAGAGTTTTCAGAGGAGCTGCAATGCTTCCTTCCACTGCTGCTTTTTCCCAGCCCTAGGAGTACAAATATGTAGATGGCTTTTAAAGGCAATTTTATGTAGCCTGATATAGATTCCCAAGATCAGTTTGATAACTAGAGGATAAATTCCAACCTGTAGAGCTTGGCTCCAATAAGATTTAACCAAAAGCAGAACAGGACCCTAGGTTTTTAGGCTGGGAATATCCTGCTAGAGTGAGTGGGGGGTGGGTTTGCATAATTAAATGAAAATAAAGGGATGTCTTGTGATGCTGTAGTCCCAGCTAAGTCTGGTCTGTTTGCTCAGGATAGCAGCTCTAACCTATAGCTATAAGTTACTGCTCAATTCTTGCCATCCTGTGATTAAATTGCTTTTATTGCCTGGGGGGTGAGGGGGGTGAGCAAGAAGCCATTGTCCTGTTCATGCTTTGGACAGCAGTATTTTCGTGAGCTGAAGTTAAGTGTCTCTGGGGATGCTGAATATCACTGAAACATTTCCTGAGTTCTCTTAAGCTGTGTAGTGGTATGGCAGAGGCTGGTTTCCTCAGGACAACGTTTTTTGTTTAGTTTGTGAGGTCTTAGTTGACTGAACTAGTGTGCTCCTGCATTTCTCAAGGAACAGAGGAGGAAACTTGTGCAGGAAAAATTAAGTCCTCTGCCTTGGGATAGCTAGGAATACTGCCATTTCTTTTATGTCCCCATATTAATTTATAGTTCTATTAACTAAAATCCTCCAGAGATTGTGTGTTACACCTTCTTTATCACAGCTAGGTTTTTTAGGCTGTAAATGGGTGAGGTGCTGGGGAGGCCACAGCTTGAGTCCTGTGTCCAGTTCTGGGCCCCTCAGCTCAGGAAGGAGATTGAGGTGCTGGAGCAGGTCCAAAGGAGGCAACTGGGCTGGGGAAGGGACTGGAGCACAGATCCTATGAGAAGAGGCTGAGGGAGCTGGGGGTGTTGAGGCTGGAGAAGAGGAGGCTCAGGGGAGACCTCATCACTCTCTCCAACTCCCTGAAAGGAGGTTGGAGCCAGGGGGGGGTTGGGCTCTTTTCCCAGGCAACTCTCAGCAAGACAAGAGGGCACAAGAGGTCTCAAGTTGTGCCAGGGGAGGTTTAGGTTGGACATGAGAAAGAATTTCTTTCTGGAGAGGGTGCTCAGCCATTGGAATGGGCTGCCCAGGGAAGGGGTGGATTCTCCATCCCTGGAGATATTTCAAAAGAGCCTGGATGTGGCACTCAGTGCCATGGGCTGGGAACTGCAGTGGGAGTGGATCAAGGGTTGGACTTGATGATCTCTGAGGTCCCTTCCAACCCAGCCCATTCTAGGATTGATTCTATGAAATGGTCAGGCAAGCACCTGGTTTTTGTGTAAAAGAGCAATAGCTGGAGCACCCAGGTAGAGGAACTATGATGTGGCACTTTTCCATTTGATGTTACTCAGCTGGTGCAGCACCAATACAATGGTTGTGTTGTTTTAATAAGAGATCTTCAGCATCTCTGTGCCCACTGGCTTTTACCAGAGTCTGGGCAAACCCAAACCTCAGAGTCACCCAGGTAAGCTGCTGAAGCACAGGATGCTGTGCACTGCTTGGGATAACATTTTGTCTGCTCTCCCACAGCATTTGGAGGCAGTGTTAAGGCAGTGATGCTTGTCCCAGAGTGTTGCATCCTGATTTAACAATGTTACTTAAAACCCTACATCTTGGTGTCTTAGGATCTTTCAGATGAGTAGGTTTTTTTGTTGTGTTTTTTTGTGTTGTGGGGTTTTTTTTGTCTGGTTTTTTTTTTTGTGTGTGTGTGTTTTTGTTGGTTTGTTTCTGGGGGTTTGCTTTTGTTTGTTTTGGTGATTTGGGTTTTTTCCTGGCTTTGTTTTGGCCATGTTTTCCCCTTTTAAATTTTACATAAGTTGAATCAAAGCACAGGGAATTCATGTGGCTTACTCCTGAGTCACAGCACTCTGGTTAACTACAAACCCACAAATCACTTATTTATCCCTGAAGTGTTTACTCCTTCTTTTTCTTCTATTTCCTAATCTGTCAGACTCCCACATATTTTTATCTTCTTCATCTCTGCCTTCGGCTCATCCCTTCCTCAAATTTTCCATTGACCTGTTTTTTTCTCTCAGAGGTTCAGGGTCCCTTCTTAGCACTCCCTTCATCTCAAGGTTTCTTGGCAGTCTGGAGTGTGTTTTGCACATACAGACTGGATCCTGGTGATGAAATGTGTTGCTGCTAAAGGCAATATATTCTTGCTCTCAAAGAAGTGCTTAGTTAGCCACAAAAAGGTTTGTGCAGGAGATGAGGGAAAAATCTTTCCCAGCATTCAGGGTGTCTCATGGCTGATTCCTGCAGGAATCAGGGGGGTACCAGGGACCCATTTCCTTCTCACTTGGCATATTGGCCATGTCAGTCACTATGTTTCTGGAGTTTGTTCTGGGTCTGATTTGCACCAGTGGCCTCTGGTATTTTGTTCCTGGAGGTTGTTCTGGGTCTGTTTTGCACCAATGGACTCTGATACTTTGTTCCTGGAGGTTGTTCTGGGTCTGCTTTGCACCAGTGGCCTCTGGTATTTTGTTTCTGGGTCTGATTTGCACCAATGGCCTCTGATATTTTGTTCCTGGAGGTTGTTCTGGGTCTGGTTTGCACCAATGGCCTCTGATATTTTGTTCCTGGAGGTTGTTCTGGGTCTGGTTTGCACCAATGGCCTCTGATATTTTGTTCCTGGAGGTTGTTCTGGGTCTGGTTTGCACCAGTGGCCTCTGATATTTTGTTTCTGGAGGTTGTTCTGGGTCCGATTTGCACCAGTGGCCTCTGGTATTTTGTTTCTGGAGGTTGTTCTGGGTCTGGTTTGCACCAGTGGCCTCTGGTATTTTGTTTCTGGGTCTGATTTGCACCAATGGCCTCTGATATTTTGTTCCTGGAGGTTGTTCTGGGTCTGGTTTGCACCAATGGCCTCTGATATTTTGTTCCTGGAGGTTGTTCTGGGTCTGGTTTGCACCAGTGGCCTCTGGTATTTTGTTTCTGGGTCTGGTTTGCACCAGTGGCCTCTGATATTTTGTTTCTGGAGGTTGTTCTGGGTCTGATTTGCACCAGTGGCCTCTGGTATTTTGTTTCTGGAGGTTGTTCTGGGTCTGGTTTGCACCAGTGGCCTCTGGTATTTTGTTTCTGGGTCTGGTTTGCACCAGTGGACTCTGATATTTTGTTTCTGGAGGTTGTTCTGGGTCTGCTTTGCACCAATGGGCTCTGGTATTTTGTTTCTGGGTCTGCTTTGCACCAGTGGACTCTGGTATTTTGTTTCTGGAGTTTGTTCTGGGTCTGGTTTGCACCAGTGGCCTCTGGTATTTTGTTTCTGGAGGTTGTTCTGGGTCTGCTTTGCACCAATGGACTCTGATATTTTGTTCCTGGAGGTTGTTCTGGGTCTGATTTGCACCAATGGCCTCTGGTATTTTGCTCTTGGAAATTTTGGCTGAATCTACTTCTTTTTTTTTTTTTTTGAAATCTGTACTGGACAAAGAAAATACTGCTCTGCACTGCTTATCTACTTCTCTCTTCTATGGGGCTGTGGCCCTTTCTGCCCCCCCATGAGTGCCACTTGGCAATTCCAGGTTCTGTCCCAGATGGCTCCAGGTTAGCAGATTCAGCTGAAATTCTTGGAGCTTGCTGACTCTGGGTGTTCATGAACCCCTTTGCTGCTGAGCTGAGGTGGTGATGGTTTGGGTTTGGGCTGGTCTGGAGGACAGGGCTGGCAGCTTGGTCAGCTGGCACGGGTGCAGGTGGCCCAGGATGAGTGTCCCTAGTGCTGGGAAGCTGAACTGAACTGGAAAGGTTGAGTTACACACATCTAGACAGGCTCTCTGAATGCTGACAGGGAGGAAAAAAAAAATGTGGCTGCTTTGTGTGTAAAGCTTGCACTAAAAGTTGCTGGTGTTGCTGATGCTTACAGTGGAGATCATGTCATAAGAGTAGAGCCCTCTCCCCACCCTTGAAAATGGCATGGAATATTGTTCTGTTACCTAAAGCCAAGCATAGTATGTGAAGATAAAAATAATGTGTGCTGGCTAAATTACACTTTAAAGAATTTGGCAATTTTATCACTTTGAGCAAATCTTTTAAGCTCCTGGTTGTTCAGGGTAGCCACCTCTACTTGTGGGTAGCCACCTCCACTTGTACCTATCCCTGTTTTTTCTTTTTGAGGGAAGGGACCCCAGAATATGGAGGTGTTTGTGAGCTTGTGGAGTGGAGCTCCAGCTTAGTGAGTGGTGGGAGAGGGTGAATTTGTCTCTGTGAAGGACAGGAGGGAATTAGGATGATGCTGTTGCATTCCTGCTTGATGGGGGTGAGTCTGATTTTGTAAAGAGAATGGTTTGAGATGAAACAAACAAGAAAAGCCTTCAATAACTGCAGCATGTTTTGAATTATCTCTTTAATTTGCATAAAGCTTGTTCAAAGACAAATTTAAATCCAGAAGTCTTTTCAAACTTGAGGAATTTTGACTGTAGATACTTACGTGGTGACTCAAGTATTCTCACCTCTTGTGTTGTAGCTACATAGCATTAACAGTTTCTTAGTTACTTCCAATGAAATTTCCTGTTGTGTACACAGAAAAGGGTTTTTTTCCACTTTGATATTCTGTTTCATTGAATAGGTTTTATCTTGGTTAACATGGAGTAAATCCACAGTAATTCCATTACAGTCAGTGAAGTTGGCTTGGATTTACCCCAGTGTAACTGAGATAAGACTCTGCCTTTGGTTGTCCCCCTCCTTAATTTGCTTAAACATTACATATTTCCTAAATATCCTTTCAAATCACCTCAGATCATGCTGAATCATCCTACTTTCCCAAATTCCAAAAGTAACAATGGAGGTAAAATTGACTTGATGAAAGATTGTTTAAGCAGGGTCTAGTTTCTATTAGCTCAGCTGTTTTCCATTTCTTTTCCAGCACTGTTTAACATTTCATTGTACTCAGGATAAGATCTGAATTTCTTCATGCTTTTCCTACTTGACTCAGTTTTCTCAATTAGAAGTGTGGTGTTTTAAATTATAAGGTGCTCTCTGACCTTATAGCTGACTAAGAATTGTATGGCTGGGTGACATTTCAAAGCAGTTTTTAACTCTGAAGATCAGAAGAAAGAAAAAGGTTGTGCCTCAAGGCATTACTGTTAATCAGCAGCATCACATGTTTAAAAGAGCTTCATAAATACGAGCTGAGACTTTGGAGAATGAGGTGAATCAAATTTTTCCTGTTTTTTTGTTTATATTTCCTGACCTTACACGAGCTTTGTTGAAGTGCACTCTGAACTATATTACAGAGTATTTTAATTTACCATGTGTGAGAGACATCTGGAATTTCGTGGAGGTTATTCTGTGAATTAAATTGGCTTTATTGTTAAGGTTAGGAGTTTGGACAGTTTTATCTGTGTTTATAGAGTTTACACTGGGGTCTTGGGCCATGCAATCCTTCCAGAAATGAATCCATAACATTTGTATTAACGTGGATTTCTACTGTTACAATGTTTTTACCCTCACATTATGATAAATAATCCTTCCTGGAAAATCCAGCTCTCATTCTGGGGATAAGGAAGGGATGGTAGATGGGAAATGCCACCTCCTTCACCATTTGGAGACATTGGGCATAAACAAACTCTGCCTGTAGTTAAGCAAAATGCTTAAGAATGCTTTTATTATATATATATTTATATATATTTATACAGTGTCTGCTGATTTTGATATGATTTACACATATGCTGAGATGTTTCTATGTGAGGCCCTAAAGATTTATCGTGGGCAAAAAAGAGATCCTTTGGCACAACTGGTGTTTTAAACCTCAGAAATACATTCTTAATCATTTGGGTGCTGTTTTGTACTGCAGTAACATGAAAGCTTATCAGGTACTGAATGATTATCTGTGCCTGTATCTCAGTCTCTTCCAAATCCCATGCAGTGACAGTCCCTCCATGGTTGTCTTCAGCATGAATAGTTAGATTATGGTCTTGGTCAGAGGTTGGACTGGATGATCTTGGAGGGCTCTTCCAACCTAAACATTCTGTGATTCTGTACCAATGGAGAGTTTGCAAAAACAGATGGTTCCTCAGGGGTTTCCAGGCTGTTGTTTAAAAAGCTAATCACAAAAATACTGTTCCTTGGTGTTAGGGCTGGAGAAAACCAGCCTGACTATTATGGTATGGTGGTCTGTGAATGCCATTAAGAACTCTGTGTTTTTGTTGTGTTTTTGCTGTGGTTTTGAGCCTTCTTTTGGATGTAAGACTTAAGGCATGAGAAGCTCTGAGTGTCTGTAGCCCAACCATCAGTTCATCTATCTGTGCTTCCTTAGGGAAGACTCTGCTCTGGGCTGGTTGGTGGTGGAACCCTCATGGCTGGAATGAGAGAGTTCTTGAGAAGATGTTCAAAAGCAGACAGGGGCTGGCAGGGGTACCTTCTTCAAGGGACCACTCTTTGAGGAGAAGCTATTCCATAATGCTCTCCTGTCCTGAGGCCAAGAGCTGCATGGGGCAGGGAAGTTCTCCTGAAATGGTGGCATTCAGAAGTCTGCTTTCTTCATACCTGAGCTGCTTATGCTGTTTAACAGTGTCTGTAGTTAAGGTGTTCCTTTTCTAGGTCTGTATTTCCTTGCTTTGCAGCTAGGTTGTACCAAGACAGCTTAACCTAGCAAACCTGAGCTCTCATCAGGCCTTTTTGTTGGAAAAATGTGTTTGGAAAAGTGTGTGAGTGGAGGTGAAATGGGCAGTGAGCTGAAGATTCAGTGATGAGCTGTTGGATGGCTGGGCTCTCAAGTCTTGCTGCCTGTGATGGATGTCAGGAGTGAGATTGGCACTGGAGGGAATGCCAGAGAGACCTGGCAGCACCAAGTAACCCACTCCAGAACACAGAACCCAATGTAGAAGGGTAAGATCAAGCTATTTTAAGACTACCTGAGCTAAAAGGGTTTATTCTGTCTTGGCCATTGGGCCACTGAGGTTACTAATGTGTATTGAAAATTATTATTTTTCCTTTCTATTTTTACCGATGTAGGGTTTTTTCAGAGTTACATTTTCTAGCACTACTGGGATGTTATCAAGCCCTCATAATTAAAAGAGAAATTAATTCCATGCTATATGCTAAGCCACTTGGCTTTGCCCTGAAGAAACTGAGGAGTTGTTACTTGCCAACTCTCCTAAGACAGCAGCAGTGAACTACTGGAGGGGGGACATTGCTGCAGTACCATCTGGAGCAACTCCTGCTTTTTAGTAAACAGAGCTCCTGGAATGTGTCCAGAGCAGAGCCACAAAAATGCTCAGAGGGCTGAGCACCTCCCTGGGAAGCCAGGCTGAGGGATTGGGGTTGTTCAGCCTGGAGAAGAGGAGGCTCTGAGGTGACCTTAGAACAACTGAAGGGGCTACAAGAAAGCTGGGGTAGGGCTTTTGACACAGGGGTGTAGTGGGAGGACATGGGGAAATGGTTTAAAACTTGAAGAGGGGAGATTTAGGTTGGACATTAGGAAGAAATTCTTTAATTTGAGGGTGGTGAGACACTAGCACAGGTTGCCCAAGGAAGTTTTCTTCCTCCAAAGCCAGGAAACAGCTTTCCTCTTGCCATTAACCTCCTGTTCTATTCAGACTGCACAGTGTGAGATGTTGTGTTGTGTTCCCTGCAGTCAGAGCCAGGGCTTTCAGCCCTTCCCAAGGGGTGATAGAAATCTGGGATAGAGTGAGACCCTGCTGATGCTGCTGACACCATGGCCCATTGCAGGCAGCAGGGATGAACAGGGGTAAATCTGCATGGATTAGTAGCTCCCCAGTTGAACTCTCATGAACCTTTTTGTAATGTGCTGCCTAGAGCTATTGCTTGTGTAGAAGAGTGGGCAAAACCCACCAGTGTGTTTGTAAATGAACTGCCAGTGAGAAGGAGATAAATGCCACTTGGGGGATTTATCAATGGCATCTGCCAGGGCCAGGCCCCATCCACCTAAAGGGGGATCAGTGTTATGTTTGTGAGCTCTGCTTTGGGGCCTTAAAAATTAATTTCTGGTGGCTCCGTTCTGAGTTTCTCCTGAGCCAAACCTGCAGGTTGTGCTGCCTCCTGGAGCTGACACAGGGAGACCTGTGGTGCTCTTGGTGTTAGTAAAGGCATTTTCTTTACCTGTTTAGGTGGGGGGACAGGGTACAGGCAAAGCCAAGAGTGTGTTTATTTTTTTGCAGTGGAGTCTGAGATGTGGGTAGTCCATTCAGCTTTAATCAACACCATATTTGAAATGGTCCACAGGATGGACAGAGCCAGCCAGCACGGGGTTAGGAAGGGCAGGTCCTGTCTGCCCAACCTGAGCTCCTTTTATCAACAGGTGACCTGATGCTGGATGAGGGGGAGGCTGTGGATGGAGTCTGCCTGGACTTCAGGACTATTAGGAAGAAATTCTTTGCAGAGAGGGTGATCAGACACTGGAATGGGCTGCCCAGGGAGGGGGTGGATTCTCCATCCCTGGAGGTTTTTAAGAAGAGACTGAATGTGGCACTGAGTGCCATGGGCTGGGAACCACGGGGGGAGTGGAGCAAGGGTTGGACTGGATGCTCTCAGAGCTCCTTTCCAACCCAAATGGTTCTGGGATTCTGCAATGTGCAGGCACCAGTAACATCTCTTCAGCTTTGTACAGCAGCAGCATCTACTTGAAAACTTCATGGCCAAGAGATTTTTAAGTACAGTACCAAGGAGGAAGAAGAATGTGACTGATAAACTTTTAGGATGTAGACTCCTGAGTTGGGGCCAGGTCACACTGAGCTGAGGGCTCCCCTGGCCCAGGTGGCTCCTTGGCTGGTGCCTCCAGTTCCCCCTGCAGTTGATGGAGTTGCTGGTGATAAACCCCAGAGCTGCTCTTTCACAACTGGAGAGGGAAGCTGAAATTGGTGCTTTCTGAATGAGTGCATGACTCTCTTCCAGCTTTGGTTCTCTTTTTTTGCAGCTGATTTTAAAATTATGATGTCCATCATAAGGTGTTTTCCTGTCTGGCTAAGATCTCAGTTTTAAACACCAAATGACTGTCAGCAGAAATTATGCTTATGACATGAATTTGGGGATTGTTTCTGTACTGTGGAGCTTACATGAGATTAGTGAATCTGCAGATTCTCTTTCCAGAGTGAGAAGTAAATATGTGTGGCTTCCAGCCAAATCCTTGGCAGCACAGCCAGAAGTGGGAACTTCTATGCAGCAGGATTTATTTCACAAATATTCTTGGAGATTAATTGCTTGACTGCCTTGGGGATGAGTTCTGGTTTCTGAGTCTTTTGCCAGATGAGATAATGGTTTAAAACTGGAAGAGGAGAGATTTAGAGGAGACAGGAGGAGGAAATTCTTCACTGTGAGGTTGATGAGACACTGGCACAGGTTGCCCAAGGAAGTTGTGGATGCCCCCTCCCTGGCTGTGTAACCTCATCTGGTGGGAGGTGTCCCATTTTTACATCCATCAGTGAAGATAGGTGGTATCCTCTTCAGAGATTTTTTTTTTAGGGGAGTTTTGTTCCATTCTGATTATTATGAGCAGTGAAATGATTGGTAAAAAGTAAACTTGAAAGAAAGACAACATGAGATGCCTGATGGGCCTCTAAATGTTTAAGACACATAAAAAGATATCATTCTTTTTTTGGTGATATTCTAATATCATATTAGAATGGTATTAGAGTCACTAGATTTGGAATCATGAATTTATTTGATGTATCATTCTCTATCAATCCTTTCTGTTAAATGTTTTAAGCTTGTTTTTTCCTACTAGATTTGTATGAATGTGAAACAGGTCTTCATTTGAAGTTGTCTTTTGGATAACTTTTTGTTTTCTTGTATTTTCCATTTTTTTTCATCCTAGAAATCGGTCCAGTGACAATAACCACAGATCCCAAGAAATTTCAATTTGAACTCAGGGAACTTTACGTTCAGGTGAGTAAATTGTTTTTTCTTTGCATGGTTGTCCTCTCTTTCCTCCTAATCTTTCATCCTGAGTTGGTGTTTCTGCTAGGATGCTCCATCAGGGTGTAGGCCAGTTACCTCTGTCATTTTATCTCCTCTGTCATCTTCCTGTTACCTGATAATCTTTATTTCTGATTACAAGTAAGTGCTTTGTCTTAGTTTACATCACTGGATAAGGAGTTTGTTCAATATCTCAGGAAAAATAGATAATGCTGACATATTTTTTGAATTAAATTGGTTCTGCCATTTGCTCACAGACACTTTTATGGAACGTTTTATTGTCTTCTGAAACTTATTTGCCATGAAAACTTATTACTAATCAAGGTACAAAAGGACCTTAAGACCTATCAAGTATGACATAGGTAATGCCTTCCCTGCCATACAGTACTTAGAACCCACTGGTTCACAAGCATCAGACTGACTCATGGACTCTTGCCTCCCACAAACTGTGTGAGAGGCTTCTGTAGCTGTGCTCTGGAGAAAAAAATGGCACTTTGGATCTCACACATCAGTGGATCAGCCCTTGGTGGAGTTTCCCTGGGTGAGAATGAAAGAATGAACCACAACTGACATCTGGATCAGGTCCTGGAAGGAAAAAGAAGTCTTGGAATGTAATTACCCTGACTGAAAGAAAATAGGATCTTCTTGTTGTGTTTTTAATCATGTAAAAATCCTCCTAACCTGTGGAGAACCTTGCTGGAGTTGGCAGTGCCAGACACTCTCCTGTTTTAAAGAACAATCTTCTAGAAACATGCATGGGGTGTAATCACTGTAATGAAAGATTATTTGAAAGCCAATAGTGCTAGTCTGGGAAGAATGAGTACTTTAAAAGTTGGCAGAAAGACAGAAATTGGGATAAAACAAAAGTAAGTTTTCAAGGAGGCAGAAAATGCCAACCATCATGCCTTTCCCTCCCCTTTAGAGGGAAATTAAGCTTTAAAATCCTTCCAGTCTTCAATTTTTGTCTTCTAAATAAATAGTCTGGAAATTAAATGCAGCTGTTTTATTATTTAGATGAAGCTTTTGGGAATTTAAAACCCTTAATTTAGAAGCAAGTTGTTTAAAAGTTACTATCTAATGAATTTAAGACCTCTCTAATTCTGATTGATTACATATTATGTAATTAATATCAAGATGTGCTCACTCAGCTAAATCATGACTTTCACTTTCTTGCATTCATACTTTATATGAATAAAGAACCAAAATACACATTTAAAAACTGATTAGAACAGGACAATAGGACATGATGCAGTAGTTCTCCCCCAAAATTGAACATCTGAATGTTTATTGTGACTGTTTTTCCTTGAAAGGCAGTTAAAAGATGGAAGAATTAATATTGTGGAGGTAGCTTCATTTTGAAAAAGCCTGGAGAGCAAATATTCTCACTAATTAAACAAGCTAAAATGAAGGTGAAGATAAAGTATTGTAGAGAGTTCTGTGTGTAAAAAAGATGAAAATATTGCACTCAGAAACTGCAAAAATCTTATTTTCCAAAAGATTGGAACCCCTGGTCTGCAAAGTGTCCATCTCTGCAGCTGCCTGCTCAGCAGCTCAGGGCACTGGAACACAGAATCTGTTCTGTCCCTCTGCTGATTTCATTCACTGCCTGCCCTGCACTCAGAGCTTTAGGTCAAGCTCTTGCTGTTCTGTAAAGGTCCTCCTGGAGCTCAGCACTGCTTGGCTGAGATGATTTCCCCCCTCTCCCTGTCATCATGACCCCCCATGACTGCTGAGTGCTACTGGAGCAGTGGGATTGTCAGCCAGGGAGGGAGCGTGTGAGTGTAGGAAATTGACCTATCACAAGAACTGGAGCTAAACAAAACATGGTGATCCCAGAAAGATCAAGTGTGGCCACCACACCAGCTGATTTCAGGGCTAACCACAACCCTACTTTTGACTTTTATTTTCTCCAAGGAATTTGTTGCAGTGATTTGCTTGTGAGTGTGAGGCTGTGACAGCACTCTGCAGAAACCAGAAAATGCTTAGGATAAAAAAAAGCAAACAAAGTATCAGGTGTCTGGCTTGAGTGTCCCAAAAGACAGTAACTTACTTGGTATGCTTTGTTCTTCTTTTAATTATGAACAGGGTGGTGGAGACTGTCCAGAGATGAGCATTGGAGCAATAAAGATTGCCCTGGAAATCTCTCTCCCTGGTTCTTTCATCTATGTATTCACTGATGCACGGTCCAAAGATTATAGACTCACCCATGAAGTGCTTCAACTCATCCAGCAAAAGCAATCCCAGGTACAGAGGAGATGCATGTTCTGAGCAGGTTCTCTCTACAACTCCCTGAAAGGAGGTTGGAGCCAGGGGGGGGTTGGGCTCTTTTCCCAGGCAGCTCTCAGCAAGACAAGAGGGCACAAGAGGTCTCAAGTTGTGCCAGGGGAGGTTTAGGTTGGACATTAGAAAGAATTTCTTTAGGGAGAGGGTGATCAGGCATTGGAATGGGCTGCCCAGGGAAGGGGTGGATTCTCCATCCCTGGAGATATTTCCAAAGAGCCTGGATGTGGCACTCAGTGCCATGGGCTGGGAACTGCAGTGGGAGTGGATCAAGGGTTGGACTTGATGAGCTCTGAGGTCCCTTCCAACCCAGCCAGTTCTAGGATTCTATGTATTTAATGCCCTTTTTTCTCAGCACTGAAGGGTAAAACTCTCCTCTGCTGTGAATTGAACAGTGCCCAACCCTAATCCTAATCCTTTTGCCACTTGGTCAGCCTGCCAGCTGTGTGGATATTTCACACTCTTCTGAAATAAGTATTCTGTGCAGTACAAGTGCCAGCAGTGTTGCATCTGAAGTGATTCTTCTCTGCTACATTTTTGTTTTATTGCTTTTTCCATCCTTACTGAGTGCAATATGGCTGTTCTTGATGTTAAGTAATATGAACCCAGACCAAGTGATACAGACCAAGCCCTCTTGGCTCCAAGGACACATTGTTGGCTCATGGTGAGCCTGTTGTCCACCCTGACTCCCAGGTCCTTTTCCCTAGAGCTGCTTTCCTAATCAAATAGGAATATATCGTTCAGCCTGGAGAAGAGGAGGCTCAGGGGAGACCTCATCACTCTCTCCAACTCCCTGAAAGGAGGTTGGAGCCAGGGGGGGGTTGGGCTCTTTTCCCAGGCAACTCTCAGCAAGACAAGAGGGCACAAGAGGTCTCAAGTTGTGCCAGGGGAGGTTTAGGTTGGACATTAGAAAGAATTTCTTTCTGGAGAGGGTGATCAGGCATTGGAATGGGCTGCCCAGGGAAGGGGTGGATTCTCCATCCCTGGAGATATTTCAAAAGAGCCTGGATGTGGCACTCAGTGCCATGGGCTGGGAACTGCAGTGGGAGTGGATCAAGGGTTGGACTTGATGAGCTCTGAGGTCCCTTCCAACCCAGCCAGTTCTATGATTCTGTGATTCTATGATACACTTCCCTTGTTGTTATGCCTCAATGCTGTCTTTGCAATGTTTTCCTAGTATCTACAGCATGTGTCAAATGTTTTTTAATTTTAAAATACAGGTAGTATTTGTACTGACTGGAGACTGTGATGACAGGAATCATATTGGTTACAAGGTCTATGAAGAAATTGCCTCAACAAGTTCTGGTCAAATTTTTCACCTGGACAAAAAACAAGTTAATGAGGTAACTTTGCTTGAATTCAATATATAAAGAAAACAAGGCAGGGGCTTAAACTTCAAATATTTAAGTGAGCTGATAATGGGTTAGGGAGGATTAGGGGAAATTCTAAAATGTTCTACTGTTTCTAAGTGGTCTCTGTTCCATCTGTCACTTCCTTCTTTTTCCATCTGCTGTATCAGGATGCAGTTCTGTGACTTTTATTTATATTCAGGAGTGTGAACTGCTTGGCTGAACAGGACCTCACCAATTTCTCTGCTATGCCAGCAGGCTTTAAGGAGAAGAGACATGAAAATAAGGAACAATTCTGTGCTCTGGGTAGCCCAGTGGCTTTACTGCTCTGAATAAGAGTGCAGTATCAGCTTCACATGAGTGGTTTGTTAGCAAGCACAGGATTGCTGCTGAGCCTGGACAGAAATGTTCCTCACTTCATGAACAGACAGGCATGAGATAGCAGGTTTCCATTGTTCCCAAAGTAACTGTTGGAAGTTTGGAATTGAGGTGATTGTTTCAGTACTTCTGACAGCTCTGCTAACTTAGCAGGAATTGGTTGCTGACCTGCAGCCCTGAGGGACTGTTTGCTTTGAGATTCCAGGGAGTTTTAGGCAGAAATGAAATTTCAGTGGTGCCTGATAAAATTTGGAGAGAAGTGAAATCACATGTTAGTTATCTGGGGAGCTGGAATTGTTTAGAAATGTTGTAAACATTTGCCTTTGACTTCCTGGTATAGGCAATAACTACATGAGAGGTTTTTAATATTCTTCCCTAGAATTTGGACAATGATAAATGTTGGAGATACATTGTAGTTTTCCACTGTTGTAGAAAATTTGAAGTTCTTATTGGGGGTGTTATAAAGTGTTGGCAGTGATGTGAAGGTGCACAGGAGGAATAACTTCCCAGAGGATTTATCCTCTAAAAGTCAGAGGAAAATAAATTAGCTGTTGTATTTGTGTAAAGGGCTATTTATACAGAAGGGATCATGATATTGCCAATGGGAAATGCTCTTTGCTAAGTCCAAAGTTTTAGAAGAAATATTTTGTTTGATTAGTTTGGTTTTATTTACTTCTGGTTTTTGCTCATTACTGGGAACCTTAAGGTGGATTTTCTCCTCCCTGTCACACAGTGGGGGTGAAGGGTGAGTGGGGGCCTGGTTGGTACTGGCTGGGCCTAAACTGAGACATTATTTTATACCTGTAATTATAGCTATACATATAACATGTTTTCTTTTTCTAGTGTCATTATCACACACAGTCATATTTTTAGATCTGCATTTAAAAGCTGAATCTACATATTCTTAAGCAATGAAGTGGTTAACTTCAAGTCCTGTTGCTTTGACTGTTTGAGCATATTCTTGAGACCCAGAATAAACAAATGGGAATAGCAGCCATGCTCCCTAGATTTTCCAGGTTCAGTATGCATTCCAAGAAGTGACCTGACAGCAGGGCAGGTTGCAAGAGCAATTCCCTGGAGAAGTGTTACAAATTATTTCTGTATTTGCCCTTCCCCCTCTAATAATACTCACCAAGTCACAGTTTGGCAAAACCTGAAAGCTGCTTTTTGGGGACTTTCTTTAAGGATCCCAAAGGAAAAAAACCAAAACAACACAACTTCCAAAGCAGTGTAACAGCAGTATTGCAAACCTCTTTGGAATGACTGGGTTGGGAAATGGATCTCCTAGAATTGAACTTTGGGGAAAAAATTCACTATACAAGCAAGTTACTGCCAGACTGAAGACAGATGGATGATTCTGTTGGCTTTCATTTTCATTTTTTAACTTAAAAAACCTCTCAAAAACTGAAGGTACATCTCACTCTGAATTTAAGACCCTTATTCACTCTCAGTAGCTTCTACTTCTGCTATTTACTTGGCTTAAAACCAAAGGTGTTCTTGCATTCCTTGAAATGGCAGTTGCCCAATATAATTCTTACCTGGGATGATGTGTTTTATTTTAAGGGCAATTTCTGCCATAAGATAACAACTAAGTAACCTCAGGGTCATCAGCCAGCCTGTCTACAATTAATAAACTGGAATTTTAGCTAAGGTTTACTGGAATTGCTGTAGTACCTAGGTACTTCATTGCTGTGTGTGTTAGGATAACACTCCTGTGGCTAGAAATGTGTTGCTATTTCCCTCTTGGTTCTTTTGTTTCAGATGTCATATCTCACTGACTTTGGTAAAATTAAGTATATTATCACAATTTCCCAGCTGCATTGGGAAACACCACAAGGAATTATTCACTATGCAACTCTGGGAATCAGTCAGATTGTTGTGATTTCCATCTTCTGAAAGGATTGTCTCCCAAATGCATGCAAACTGCTCACCATTTTTATGAAGCACATTGTGGGAGCTCAGTCACTGGAGTTTTGACCAAGTGGGGTGGAAGCCAAACCCCTTTGATACTTTACCAGCTCAGTGAGGGAGCTAAATATGTGCCCTTCAGGTTAGACTTTTGACCCACTTTGTGTGCTGAAGTGACAGTGTTTTCAGCAGGAAATATTTCAACAGGAAATAGAGCTGACAATATGGTAACAACTGTTGTTGTCTCTTCCAGGTGTTGAAATGGGTTGAAGAAGCAGTTCAAGCCTCCAAAGTGCACCTCTTGTCTACAGACCACTTGACCATGGCTGTTAATGTTTGGCAGATCCCTTTTGATCCAAGTCTGAAGGAGGTTACAGTGTCTTTGAGTGGCCCTTCACCAGCAATTGAAATCCATGATCCATTAGGTGAAGTAACTTGTCCCTGCTTCTGTGCTAGCAAAAAAAAAATTGAAGGAAAACCACAAAAAGGTTTTTTTCCTTCAAAAAATTGAAGGAAAACCAAAATCATCTCTGCTGTCTCCAATAGAAAAGGCCTTATTTGTGATTTATAAATGCTTTCTGTATTTTGAAAAACAGTATCAGGATTTCAGGATATTCTTTAATTTTGTTTTGTTTTTAAGATACAAGATCTTCGGATATATTCACTTCTGATATTTAAATTGTTCCCAATGCTTCATTTTTCTGTCTCAGAGCAAACTGGAAATCCTCCCAGTTCTGACCATTTCACTGCACTTTTATCTGCTTTCTTTCAAGGCCTGTTTTGTGTGTGATTTTAGTGGTGATGATGCTTCATAGTCAGCCTTGAGGGATCAAATGCCTCCCTAGAGAACCAGTTCCTGCATACAGGCATCCATACATTTTATGCAGTTGTACATGTAAAGTGTAATATGGTGCAGTATGAAAACTTGCACTATTTTATTGGTGTCTACCATGTCTAATGAGCTAAATTCACTGTGAGGATCTCATGTGCATTCCTACCCTTACTCCCATACTCCTGCCCCTCTGCCAGGAAACCTTGTGGAGTTTATCCTGCTTGAAGAAGATTTAGAGGATGGAGCCTGAGGATTTTCTGTGAAGAAAGCTTGAATTGTTCCCAGTTCCTGGGTTTTCCACAGCACTGTGTTCTTGTATTAAATTGCCCAGGTGAAAGAAAAGAGTGAAAGTAAATGAACATTTTAGTATCCTGGCAAAGAATTACAGGGAATTTTGGCTGTTGCAAATATAAGTCAAGTATCAAAAATACATTAGTATGATTTTTTAAAAATTTTTTTTTTTTTTTTTTTTTTTTAGGCAAGCAGATCACTAAAGGGTCAGGACTGAATGAATTGCTTAATATCCACAACTCTGCAAAAGTAGTAAATGTCAAAGATCCAGAGCCTGGAACGTGGACAATTAAGGTAAAGTTACTGTACAAATCATGTATGACTTCTCCTATAGTTTTTTTAGAGGGCTGGATAAGGAGTCACAATGTTATTTCATGTAGATATTAAGAGAGACTTTGTGTATTAATGATTATGTAGATGAGTACAAACTCATGTAAATGAGTTTGTTATAATAAATGTCATTTCTGACTTGTGTTGTGACCTAGTCTGAGTAATAAAAAATTCTTATTGAGTTAACAGTAGATTTTACTGTCCTAAGCCAAATTCTTTGGTTATCCTTCTCCTTTGAATGGAAAAAGGAAGAAGTGAGCACTGCATTTTTGGAGTCTTGTGAATAGATCTTCTCTGTAGAGTGGGCACAGAGGGGCTTTGCAGAATGTAGGACGTTTGGAGGACTGGGAAATGGAGATGATGTACACTTTGCAGGCCAGAGATTTTATTAACAGGTTCACAATAAATACACATTTAATTCAAACTTCTTGTTAGAAAATTATTTAAATATACTACAGCATGTAAATAAGTTCAATCATGCAAGTGCTACCCTAGCACATACAGGTGCAGAATGGACCCAAAAGGATTTGGGAGTGTTAAGAAGTTAAGATCAACATGATTAGCAGTAATAACCAAACAAGAAAGGATCATTAGGACCTGTAATGGTCTTCTTGGAACTGACTGTAGCAACATAATTTGAGCCCTTGATCAAGTTCCCCATTCCAAAGGTTGCTGCTCACACAACATTTTGCAGGAAAGTTCCCTGAGTGTTGGGCTGAGGATTGTTGCAGCTGTGATTGCACTTCATCTGCCTCAGATCATGCTCAGTGTAAGAGTGCAAAGAGTTGATAAAGGTACTTAGGATGGTTAGGTAGGTACTTGTCCCCCAGAAGTGCAAAAAATTGTCATTTTAGAATGATAACAAATCATGGTGAGCTAAACAGTGTTAGCTGCTACTAAACTGGAGAGTGAGGAGTCCAGGAAGGTGGCACCTTAATCCACAAACAAATGTCAGTGCATTTTCAGTGCTCAGGGAAGTCTTTAAATGCCAGGCTGGAGTCATGCAAACTGCAATCCAGTTGCCTCCTGTGCTGCAGGTGGCCTCCAGTTACCAGACCATTAAATCTGGGCATCTATATTTATCTTGTAAGTAATTTTTCCTTCCAGGTCTGCTCTGGTATTCTTGGTTTACAAGGTGACAGGAGTTTTTTTTTGGGTTTTTTTTTTTTTTTTCCAAAGAGCAGTGCCATGAGATGAGCACATCTCTGTCCCTTAGCAGCCATAAGCCCAGGGTTTGTGCAGAAGGAAGTTGCTGCTTCAGAAAGGTGGTCTGACTGTTCCCATGTGTTTGCTGAGACTAAATTTAGCTGCTGGTCCTATGGCTGAGTTACCTTCCAAGAGATGGGTCTCAAAAAGAGCAGTCTGACTCCTTTCATAGTAGAGGGAGCCAAGTGCAGATGGCTGAGTGGAGTGTTATGTCAAACCAGGTCAGGGAAGCCTAATTCATCTCCCTCATTTTAAAGGAAACCATGCAATTAAAATTTATTTAGTGATTATAGCTTGTTTTTCCTGTTGTGTAAAAAATTTAGGATTTGTTTTAGAAAAATCTGCATTTTTGTCATCCATTTGCCTATAGATAATGCATTTTGGCAATTTAATTTTGTGTTGTTTTTAAAATAGAACAGTTTTTTGGTTTGGGGTTTTTTTTTTTTTTTTTTTGGTGTTTGAGTAATATTTATTCTTTTTATCATACTTGTCCAATTTGGAAGAGAAGCACTAATGTACAGTACCAGTGATCCATGTTAAATTACAAATAATGAAAAAAGACAAAAATGCTCATTGGAAAGCAGTCCTTTGGGCTGAAATTTAGTGTTTGCTTAAGACTGTCAGCTCCTAAGCATGTCAGAGACAGATGCATTTATTATTGCTAGTAAATGGTAAAACTTGACAAAGTTTTTCTAGTCTTAACAAATTCACAAGTATCCAAAGGTCTGAATAATTAGTGGAGATAAATGTGTTTCTCTATGGATTGTTTACTCCATTTTAGTTACTGGCTGGCTGCACTCAGATTTTAAGGCTGTCACTGAGGACTTAGTGAAAAAGAAAAAAAAAAACTTTGTGAAAGGTTTATTTACACCATAAATGCCTTATGCAGATGTATAAAGCTATTAAAAGAAAAGTTTGTCACTGAGTTTGTTTAATGAAAGTTTAATTAACACTTGATAACATAACACGGGTTGTTTGGCACACTTAAATATTTCTTTGTATTGTCAACAGCTGGTTTATATTGCAGAAAGCTTCAGTAGTGATTTTTCTGAGGTGAAAGGCTAACCAAATAGAAGTTGTTTTAATCAGATAGACATCCATTTGTCATAATGACTGTTCCTAAGCACTGAGTTGAAAGAAACAACTGTTCAGCATCCCCATGCAGCTGTATCAGCTGTGGTTACTAAACTGAAGGAATTCAGTATTTGGGAAAGGATCAAATCATGTTCTCTAGATAGATAAACATCAGTGAAATTATATCATTTTAATGCTGATTTTTTTCCACTTTGGGAGTCTTCTCTGCTGTATCATCTCCCTGAAGAAAATCTTGGAGGAGATTCTACTAACTGTGGGTTTAATATTGGCATAATACAGCTTAGACACCACTTCACAGCCTTTTGGATCTTTGTTTGGATCTTAGAAATTGTCCATGAGGTTGTCATTAAGCCTGTAAAAATCTACCTCTCTACTTAGCACAGTGCAGCAGGGTTGTTTTTTTGGTTTTTTTGTTTTTTCCTAACACTTGAAGGGAGTAAATGAGGACAAAGTTGGTTCCTGTGCACTCTGCTCAATGGCAAGGAGGAGTTGTCCTTTCTCATAGAATCCTAGAACTGGCTGGGTTGGAAGGGACCTCAGAGCTCATCAAGTCCAACCCTTGATCCACTCCCACTGCAGTTCCCAGCCCATGGCACTGAGTGCCACATCCAGGCTCTTTTGAAATATCTCCAGGGACGGAGAATCCACCCCTTCCCTGGGCAGCCCATTCCAATGGCTGATCACCCTCTCCCTAAAGAAATTCTTTCTCATGTCCAACCTAAACCTCCCCTGGCACAACTTGAGACCTCTTGTGCCCTCTTGTCTTGCTGAGAGTTGCCTGGGAAAAGAGCCCAACCCCCCCCTGGCTCCAACCTCCTTTCAGGGAGTTGGAGAGAGTGATGAGGTCTCCCCTGAGCCTCCTCTTCTCCAGCCTCAACACCCCCAGCTCCCTCAGCCTCTCCTCAGAGGATCTGTGCTCCAGTCCCTTCCCCAGCCCAGTTGCCTCCTTTGGACCTGCTCCAGCACCTCAATCTCCTTCCTGAGCTGAGGGGCCCAGAACTGGACACAGGACTCAAGCTGTGGCCTCCCCAGGGCTGAGCACAGGGGCAGAATCCCTTCCCTGGACCTGCTGGCCACGCTGTTCCTGAGCCAGCTCAGGATGCCATTGGCCTTCTTGGCCACCTGGGCACACTGCTGCCTCCTCTTCAGCTTCCTGGCAATCCAGACTCCCAGCTCCCTCAACGTAGAATGATAAAAAGTAACTTGAAGAAGATAAATCAAAATAGTTGTAAGATGAAGAACTTGTGTAAAAGTAACCATACAACCAAACAATATAAAATTAAGGCTTTTCCAGGCTGGGTGGGTAGGGGGTGGTTGGTTGTGGGTTTTTTTTTTTGCTGATTCAACCAGAATGACAAAGTAGGGGGGTGGGAAAGAGAAACACGGTGAGTAGACAGTGTTGATTGAAGTTGCTCTGTGTGTGCCTCTTGTTTCAACTGCACTGGGTGGATGGATCAGGAAACTTTGCAACTCCTGCAATGCTCTTTCTGCCCCTGGGCTTTCCCTCTCTTGCTTTTTCAGACCTCCAGCAGTGGGAGGCACTCTGTGCGCATCACGGGTCTCAGCACCATTGACTTCAGAGCTGGGTTTTCTAGGAAGCCAACATTAGACTTTAAAAAAACAGCCAGCAGACCAGTGAAAGGTTTGTTTCCTTCCCTGCTAAATGGTAACAATTTTTGGCCCCCCAAAAAATCAAGTAGAATTCTATAATGATCTCTCTGGTCAACTTTGGGTCAAATCTGGGGCTTCTGTTGATTGGCTCTTGGGCCTTGAGTATATGACAGAAGCCAACACTTCTGTTTTATCATCTTGTGGTATTTTTTGTATCGTGGTATTTTTTGTATTGAGGTATTTTTTGTATTAGCTTGGGGTTTTTTTATGTTATGTAAATACAGATGGTTTTAGCTATGAAATGTCCCAAAATTGCAAGTCTGTTTCTGTTACTTTTGGAGCTGCAGAAAAAGCCTTGGGGTCTGGGGCTTGGAGAGGAGTTAATAACAGGGCTGCTATTTCAAAACCACCTGTGGAAATTGTTAATTTAAACCCCCATCAGTGCCCTGCCTCCTCACAGCTAAGAAGCAGAGCACAATTTAGTGTTTTGCTACCTACTAAGTACGGGTTGAAACTCAATGGGTGTATTCATGGGGTAGTGGGCCATACATATGGAATTTAACCTTTCCCTTTTATTATTTCCTCTTTTTTAGTACTTAAAATAGCACGTTTCTGTTTTTCTAGGAATTCCTACCTTTGTGCTGCTCAATACCACAGGGATCTTGCTTCCAGCCAGAGTAGACCGACTGGAACTTCTGAGTATTACAGGGGAACTTCTTAAGACCTTGCCTGTGAAATATTATCCTGAGAGAAAGCCCTATGGACTATGGAATATATCTGACTTCATTCCACCAGATGAAGCTTTTTTTGTTAGAATAACAGGCTATGACAAGGATGATTACCTTTTCCAGAGAGTTTCAAGTGTTTCATTTTCTAGTATCACTCCTGGTAAGGAATTTTGAATATGTGAATGAATTGAATTGAATAGCTGTTTGTCATACTTGAATCAATTAAAATGGGTATTTAGTATCTTTTTTTTGTAACTTTTACCCAAGCACTTTCTGTGCTCTTTTTTTCCACAGTTCTATCTCTAAGTCATGATGGACAAGCTCATGTTATTATCTACTAAGCATAACTTTATCAGAAATTGACTTTCCTTTTAATAAAGACAGGATATGTGTTAGTGGCTGTTAATAATCTTTTGGGGAATATTTGCTTTCTTCAGATGCTCCAAAAGTTACAATGCCTACCAAGACTCCAGGGTATTACTTACAGCCAGGGTCTATTCTTTGCCACGTTGAAAGTCTTGTACCTTTTACTCAGCGTTTTACTAAAAATGGAGTAAAACTTGGAGTGGATCAGTTCTTCAAGTAAGTGGTGACTTTTGTTTTTTCCCAATACTGTTATATTTCCTATTTCTCTCCATTTGCTTCTGTTTATTATTTTCTTTTATGTACTGCTTCTTTCCTCTTACTTCCATTTTGGTTTTTTGGGTGATCTTCATTAGGGAGACAGTATTCTGTGGAGAGATTTCTAATGTGTGTAATATTTAAATATATATATTTAAATATTTAAAGAGATTAATACACAGAGTGAACATTACACTCTGTATAGGTGAGGAAATCATGTAGTTCTGGCCAAAATTCCCTTCAAATTTGGGCTCTTAAATTATGATAAACTGGTTCTAGCAGTCTAGAAGGGGAGTGCTTTTAATTTGGTTTTTTAGTAGATCCATCACTATTTTTTCTCCTCCCTCTTTCTCTTCCCCTCCAGTGATTTTGGAACATACATTAATTTGCTTTGTTTTTAATGCCCTCTCGTGGGTGCCCTAGAAGTACATCCAGTGATCAAGACTGTAAAATTTTCCTCTTCAGAATATCTCTCAAAGTAGGAAAATTTATACTGAATATATCAGAAGTCTCATCAGATTTCTGTGTGGATGACATGCTCGTTCTCTGTAGAATGAGATAAGCATAGAAATAAATAATTTACACATGAATAAAAATATTCATAAAGTCCATTTTTTGATTGTGGTAGTTGGAAACAAAAGGAAAGTATGTCCTAGGAACCAGTGTCAGCAACCTCTAGCTTTTGACAGCAAATATATGACAGCAAATTAAATAGATTCTGTACACTGTTGTCTCTGAGATGCCATTTACATTTACTCACACCATGGCACATACTTCAGCAGCTGTGTAGTTTTTCCCATTCTTTAGTTATAAAATCATAGAATTCTAGCACAATTTGGGTTGGGAGGGACCTCTGAAGGTCACCTAGTCCAACATCCCTGTAGTCAGCAGGGACACCCTCAGCTACATCAGGTTGCTCAGAACCTCCTCAAGCCTCACCTTGAATATCTCCAGGGATGAGTTCTCAGCCACCTCCTTGGGCAGCCTCTTCCATTGTTCCACCACCCTCCTGGTAAACAGTTTTTTCCTAATGTCCATTAATTATCAAATCTCACAGTTCTGCTCCTTGCTTTTCACATATCCAGCAGCTCTGTGATTTGGCTGTGTTTTTCATGTTTGTATTACAGACCAGATGAATGAACAGATCTTCTGAGGTAACTTCACAGAATGTATTGCAAGCCAAATATTACTAATTACAGTTAAATAGGATCTAACTTGGCTTAGCTTGTCTGCATTTTATTAGTAGAGAAGTTCCATGCAGGGTTTGTCCAATTTATTAGTTTAAAGCAGATGTGAGCTTTATTATTGCTCTGCTTTGGGCAAGTTGAATGAGTTTTGGTTTGGTGACAGAAAGTCATCCTTCACTCAGTTGTTCTTACCACTTCTTTCAAAGAGAGAATGGTTTATAAGTTGAATATCATAGTTCTAGCATGACATTAACCTCTGTGAAAGTGTCATTAGACACCCTTAACATTAGGTTAAGGGTTCTTCAAATGAGCATCTAATTTTTCACTCTTGATTCCAAATGTAATAATAATTCTAGAATAGAATCCTAGCTAGAATAATAATTCCTAATTGCAAGTGAGTAACCTGTGTAGGAAAAAAGATATTTCTCTGAAATTGCAACAGATCTATTTTTTTTTTTACACTTCTGCATCCTGTGGTGGTCTATTAAGAAAATTTGGCTTTTGATTAATATGCTACTGCATTTCTGACCAGTCTGATTTTGAAGACCAAGAGCAGTGGTATCAGTGGGGACTGATTTAAAAACTTTTAAAAAACTGTGTTTTTAAAATCCATTCTGTGTTGTAGTTCTGCAGAGGGCAGAATCAGCAAAAATAACGTGAAATTCTGACAAGAAAGGCAATCCATTTAGTTGAGTAAAATAATAATAATCATCACTCTGAATCAACTGATTTTTGTGTCTTTTAGTCAAGTTTTTGCTTTGATAAAGTGTGCAGACTCCAAGCTAAGTGTTAACTGCTGTGGTATGAGTGACTCTTAGGTTTTAGATCATCTGTGTGAGCTGCAGCCAAGGGAAAGCAGGATGTGGAGTGTGGTTTATGGGGACCAAGAGGTGAGGTTAGATACAGTGTGAGCATCCCTGTGCTCTCTGACAGGGTTTCTACAGTAACTAATTATCCAGGATGTGATTTCATCTTTGGATTTTGCAACTGGGAGAGTCTGTCTGTGTTTTTTGAACCGACTAGATAAGAAGTGTCATTAGCATTTTGTAGTTATTGCAAAAACATTTGGGTAAATAAATGCCTTGGGGCTGAAAGGTGTGAAGTTATCCCAGTAACACATTGCAAAGACTCGTGTGCAGTTACTGCTAAAGTGTGCAGCAGATGCTGTGAGGTGTGTTCATGCAGTGCTGCCATTCTTGTGTGTAATTTTTCTCTTTTGATAGACCACTGCAGGTCTCTGTTTGCCAAGGTTTTCCAGGCTGGACATGTTTCCTTTTATGCTTCTGTTCTCAAAGTTTCCATGTTTGACATCTGGTGTTCAGCAGAAGTCGGAAATGGGGAAGAATAGGATTGCATAACTTTAGTTTTAACACACTTTCCATGAAAAAGAGTTCCTCACTTTTTACTTGGAAGAAACACCTTCCTTATTCTCCAGTGCTGACAGCTACTGCCATTTCCATTTGCCAGCATTGCACTGTTAGGACTTGCTAGGTTTGATGTATGAAATATTAGTTTATCTAGAGGGAAGAGGGAGTAAGTAGGAAGCCATTTAAGGTCACTGTGTTCTGTTTTCATTTGTGATATAGTTGGATTGTTTTTCTTATGATGCTGCAGCATTGAACTCTCATTTGTCTTCCAAGTCTCTTTCTCTTGTTCTTTCTCTATCCTTTAGGGGTTGATAAATCAGTCTATTCAGACTAACAAAAAAGAGACAAAGGGTTCACTAATGTAGTGTTTTTCCATAACTTGGCAGTAACTGGCCAAAGCTAACATGGATATTTTAGTCTCAGCTTTGTTTATATGCCATAGCAACAGGCCACAGGGAGCACTGGGACACTGCAGAAGAACCAGAGTTTTACTCATTTATGTCATTATCTGTGTGTCTGTTGCACTGTTAGTTGTATAAAATGTGGTTTTGAATCTTGAGAGGCTGTAAGACTGTTTTTAAGCTCATGTAACCACCAGTCAAGGTAGTTATTCTTTTATTCTCTTCTTGAATTCAGCATTGTGTATGATAGGGGGTGTTGTGTGATGTTCAGTCTGGGAAGAGGAGCCCTGGTTACCCTTGCTAAGAGCTACAGCTTTGGTACCACCCATTTATTGGTATTAAGGACAGGTATCTTAAGTAGAAGATGAAACAGCAGGGTCTGAGCAGCTGGGTGAATGACTCCAAGTACAGTGGGTTTAGCTGCTGTGTGACAACTGTTGCCATATGTTAAAGGCAGATGTGCAAGTAAGACATTCTGCAAAAACTTTTATTTCTTCCTACTTATAAGAAGCCTGAAAATGTATATATTGTTCCTTTAAACAAAATCCCTAAAGCTTGATGCAGTTGGATTCATCAGAGAATCTTTTTCTTCTTATTTATTACGAAAGTCTCCTATGTCTGCAGTCAGGAAACCCAAGTGGTTGCACCTCTTGATTCCTTCAGGAATTCAGTGAGTATTCCCTTTTCTTCCTCTAGAGAATCATCCAGTATGAGCTGGGATATTGCCATGGTCTCCTTGTCTGATGAAGGCTTTTATGACTGCATGGCAACCAGCAGCGTGGGGACTGGCTATGCCCAGACATTTCTGGATGTGTCAGGTGGGTGTTGGTCCAACCTTCTCACTGAGGCATGGTCATGCCTGAAATCCTTGAGAACAATGGCATTTGCAGGCCAATAAAATACATTTCCAGGTCTGAGTATATTTTTAATTAATGTGGAGGTTTTTTTCTCAGACACATACACAAGTGTGATGATGCTTATTCATTTTTTGTTTGAACTGTTGACCTTGGATTTGTTTTTTTTTTAATTCCTGCTGTGACTTGGATTTGTAGAATAGACAGAGCCTGTAGAAGCAGAAATTGAAATACCAGATTTCAAGTATTCTCTCTTCTTTTGAGCTGTAGCAATGACATGTTTACTTTGTTGCATGTATGTACTATCTGATAAATAGAGCAGCAGTCTGAATTCAGCCTCAGGGTTTCTTGTAGCCACTTGACATCAAAGTTGTTTTTTACCTCCTGTAATAAATGATTTGGTTTAGTTTACCTGGATTGTGAATCACAGAATTAGAAAACAATTTAGGCTTTGGAAGTTACTCAGTCCAACTCACAGCTCAAAGCAGAATTGTCTTCCAGGCTTGATTGCATCTCTCAGAAACTTGTCCAGTCAAACTTTGAATGTCCCCAAGGATAAAGATTTCCTAAGTTCAATGGGCAACCCACAGTGCTTAACTACTCCCACTAGGAAAATATTTTGTATGTCTAGTCACAATTTTCCCTGCTGCATATTATGACCATGGACTCTCATGCTTTCTCTTTATGGCCTGAGAATACTCTGTATTCTCTAAAACAATGGTTGAAGACAGTGATTAAATTATCCCTTCACCTTCTCTTTTCCAGTTCCTCTCACTGCATTATAAACAAATCCAAATAAATTAGTGTGAGATTATTGATTCCATGCACGAAAAGCTTGGAGAGAAACAGCCCTCTTACACCACATGATAAATTTGAGGAGACAATCATCCTTTTAGTCACACCAAGGAGTAGTATAGAACAGAACAGTCACAACAATACTTATCCAGGTCCTAGCTCCAAAGCATTTTTTTACATTTTGGCTACAAAAATCCTTCAGGTGGGTAGGTTCTTTCCAGATGTTTGTTTCAAACCACGTTTTGGAACTGTTGAATCCTTCCCCATAAATTGTGGTCTAAAAGATTATGGGTCTGGAAGTTAAAGCCATCTTCCTCCACACAGGGAAAACTGAAAAAAAATTCTACCCACTTTCCTGTGATATTGGTAGGATTTGAAAGTCAAGAGTGATGAGAGAATTCCCATATTATCTCATTTACAGAGCTCCAGGAGATCAACTGAGACTGACTCACTGTGTAAACGTGAGCATTTTAGTCTTGTCTTGAGGCATGAAGAGGACTTATGTGAGGGAGATGTTTTGAAATCCTTGTGTACAAATATTTGGAAGAAAACTACTTGAAATTTCTTCTTTAACTAAAGTTTTCAAGTATTCTTAGTTTGCTCAGCTGACAAGCAGTGTATCACAGATAATCCATTTTTTTAACTGCTGTGTGAAAGGTATTGGGAGTGTGTCAACATCTTCTAGTTTTAGAAGAAGCAAACATTGGAGTTTGAATTTGTCTTGGTAGTGTTAAATCTTTATAATATCAAACCACTTGTTGGCTTATGCAGGCACCTTAACTGAAGGTCTCTGAATATAACTTGCATCTCAGTTTGGCTGGGGGATTGCTCTGTAGTAGTAAGGGCTTGGTGTAGTCCAGAAGTTGTCATGCCCTGCCAGACTGATGTTCAGAAGGTGGAGATTTTAGTTCTGTGCCAACCTTCATCTCTGTCTTATAACTTAAACTGATACATTTGGTGCTAAGCCCATGGAAAGCAACAGCAAATTTGTCTTTTCTCCTGAACAAACCAAAACGTCAAGTGCAGGGGAGAAACTGCATTCTTGGTAAGCAAGTGTAGTATTTCTGACTGCTCTGCATGTGTTAAAATACTCAGTTTTGGTGATCAGGGTGATTGCTGCTGTTTTGAGGGCTGCACATGAGGAATATTGTGTGAGTGCTGAATTGCTGTGCAGAGATGCAGCAGAGAGGATGTGAACCTCATTTGAGACCCCATAGGAGACTTCACTGAAGATGGGTTAGGGCTGACTCTGACTCTTCTTTATTCTCCTCTTTCTCTGCAGAACCCCCACCCCTCATTCAGGTTCCTAATAATGTCACAGTGGTCCCTGGGCAAGGAGCCATTCTGACCTGCCTGACTTCAAGCACAGTGCATTACAACCTCACCTGGCAGAGGAATGGCAGAGATGTGAGGCTGAAGGAGCCCCTACGGATGAGGATGATGAGCAACCTGTCCTTAGAGGTGAAATCTGTAAAGCTCACAGATGCTGGCAAGTACAACTGCATTGCTTCTAATGAGGGGGGATCTACCACAGCATCAGTCTTCCTTACAGTGCAAGGTAACAAAGAAACTGCTTTGTTAAACTTTGTCATGCTTTATATTTTCTTTAAGTTGTTATTTATGCCTGTTGATGACCACTTGGAGACTGACAGAACCTCCCCTCCCTCATTCATCTCTTCCTGGGACTTAGTTTTCCTCCCTAATGTGTGTGGACCAGCTGGGAGCTTTCAGGCAGTGACCAAATGGCTTCTGGAAATTTCTTATATCAAAGCTAAAGAAATTTTCTGCTGCCAGAGCAGAATACTGGATTTCAAGTTCCTTATATATGTCAAATCATTATAATAATTGGCAATTATATTTTGGATGGTACTGGTATTGCTTGCAGCTTTAAAACATGTCTGAGATAAACCTCTGGACAGGCTTAGTTGAGAATCCAAGTTGTGTTTTCTTTCTTATTAATTAATTCTTATTAATTTCTGGTGAAAGATGCAGAGAACAGAATAAATATACAGGAAATAGTAAGCTGCAGCTGAATTCAGATTTCTGCTGTAGCATCTGCCTTTTTAATTTTTCTTTAAAAAAAACTTACCTGCTGCCAGTATTTCAAATGGCAGGAGCTGAACAGAATCAGGATTGGATGTATGTGCAGTTATTTGTCAGGCATTTTAATCTGCCTGTCAAAAGGATTTCTTTCAGATTTCTGGAGGTACTGAGTGTAATTCTCATGTACAACTCAGTGTGTTTCTTAAGGTGTAGAATGGTATTCAAAAGAGCAGTTTAGGTTACTCCTCAGCAAAGGGGTAAATGCTTGCTCTGTGTAAGAAGCAAAAGCTTCATAGGGTTGTCATGAACTGCCTGAAGAAGGCAAACTGAATTTTTGTCAATAGATGGGGATGATTAAAGGTTTATGTAGTTGCAAGCAATTCAGAATGTCAAATTAAATGACTACTGAAGCCCTTTATTACTGTTGCAACAATTCCATATAGAACTCTGTATTTTGGAGCATAAAAGAATGAAGACTGCTTTCATCCCCTTTTTCTTTCTGGAGTGGGAATTAATGTAGAGGACAAATGTTGGTAGCTCTAAAAACAACCCAGCATCTGCTTTACCTGCTGAAGTGGGTTATAATAAACCCTTGTTTTGAAAGCTTTCCATCAAGTGCTGCTGGTACAGTAAGACAACATTAATCCTTTTTTTTTTTTTTTTTGTGCCAGCAGCTGTCCAAACACAGCCTGAAATCTTCAATGAGAGGTGACTTCCCCTCCAGTTGCTTGCTCTGTATTACAAAGAGCATCCTATCCTGATTCTCCAGTTGTCCCACAGTAATACTGAGCACAGCAGAGAAAAATTCTGCTTAAACTTCTGCCTGTTGTGGACAGTGATGTTCTGTTCAGCCTGAAATGGCACTGGATGTGACCTGATAAATTCCAAGTTGTCATCTCTTGAGCCTTTCAGGATTGTGTGGGTGCTTTTGACCTGCCAGAAGGCTTCTGCTTACTGGCTTTCATTTTCAGCAGGCTGCTCAAATTTGACTCAAAGTTGTCAAAACTGGCTCTGTTGCTGCTTTGCTGAGTTTTAACCCTGTGTTAGAAATTCTGTATAAATTCTTATTATGTAATTATTAAGTTCAAATTGAATCCAGGTGAAACCAGTTAACCCTGGCTTTGTGTGACCTTGATGGATTATACTGGTGAACTTTGCTTGGTTCTGGCAGCTTATTGTCAGAATTGGTGTCCACCCGTGGGGGCTCCAAATTTCTCAGAAAAAAGCAAACTGTGTAGACAGGTGAATTAATTTGATCTCTGGAGCCTAAATCCTGACTTACCAACTTTTCAGAGATATGTGTGCTTTATGCTGGGGTATTGATGGGCTGTGCTAAAGGACACACATGGGTTCTGAACCTTCTTAACACTATTTTCTTACTAGAGAGCTGTTTGAAAATGGAAGTGAAGCAATTATTCTAATCTGTGTTTTCTAAATAGGAAATTTTAATATCTGTTTTTCACTTCTTTTACTAGAACCACCTAGGGCTGTCATTTCACCTAAGAATCAGACTTTTCTAGAAGGCTCTGAAGTGTCTATCAGGTGTTCTGCAACAGGTTATCCAAAGCCAACAGTAGTATGGACACACAATGACATGTTTATTATTGATTCAAGCAGGTAGGGGTTGTAGCTTTTTCTGTTTATTTTTTGGCTTTTTTCAGTTTTGTAGAATGCCCAAAAATTCTGACTATTTTCTTCCACAGCAGCCTGGGAATTTTGGAAATTGTGCCTAAACCTTTATAAGTCTTTGATTTCCTCATCTGTAAAATAGAAATACTTCAGTTTTCTTCAGAAGATTTTGCACTAAATGCTTCTCACAAAAGGCCCTTATATTGTCTGGTAGATGTAATAATATTAGTTGCTTGTAGTGAGAAAAAAAGAGCAATATTGGTAAAGCATCTGGTCATGCTGTTGCTGCTTGGAGTGTGGGTATAACAATAATTCTCTTTTCTGTAACTGATAATTTGAGTTGGTCCCCTGTGTGTTCCCAGATTCAGATTGACCCCAGAAGGCACCTTAATCATAAGAAAGGCAATTCCAAAAGATGCAGGAATTTATGGTTGCTTGGCAAGTAACTCAGCTGGGACAGAGAAACAAATATCCACTCTTACATATATTGGTGAGTAAGAGAAGAGGTGGATGTAGTGAAATGAAAAAAAAGCAAACAAATACATGATCAGGGAGGAACTATTAAAATGAGTAGAACTCTACAGAACATACTGGTGGAAATTGCAAAAACCTCAGATAATGTTCAGTGGCTCACAAATGTCCCTTTTGTTTCTACTTCAAATCTGAGGAGTGTTGTTAGTAGTAGTATTATTAGGTGATACTTGGGCTTTGTTTCTTTTTATGCTGTTTTTAAGGAAAAAAAAGACTAAAATTGGGTAATAAAGTGGGGTAGGTTTTCAAACCCAAGTTGGCATCTGGAAAAGAAATGTGTCTATGAATTCCTGTAGTGTTCCTCCAGAGTTCCAGTCCCAATTGTGTACTCTAAACACTACAGTGATTTATAAATAGCAAACTACTAGAATTCTTGATGACCAACATCTGGCTGAAGGGAGAGAGAGACTGAATATTTTTACTTTCTGCATTGTTAAAGTCTTTAGTTCTTTCCTTACATTCCTGCATGTTCTATATATGGTCCTTGTGCTCTGAACATTCCAGATTCTACTTTTTCTCAGTGTTTGTCTGTCACCTTACTTGATTTTTAAGGCATTCTGACTTCTAATGCCAGTATTCTTCTATATAAAAAAGAGATTAAATTAGAGTATGTCATGATTTGTCTGTAAAATGTTGTATGCTTTGGATGAGGAACTCACTTTTTCTATTTTTTTTTCTTTTTAGAGGCCCCAACCTTGACTGTAGTTCAAAATGAAATTCTAGTTGCTCTTGGAGACACAACTACTATGGAGTGTAAACCAACTGGAACCCCACACCCCCAAGTTAAATGGTTTAAAGGTGCACTTCTTACTTTGTGTTTGGCTTATTCATTTTAGCAGAAATATTTAAAACAGTCATCCTGAAGTGACTTTATTTTCTCAAAAACTTTATGGAGAATCCAACTAATGACTGGCTTGTGAAATTCTCTAAGTCTGGAAGATACACCACTTGACCTTTAGGGTATAAAATCTTGCTCCTGTTAAAATACAGTGAGTGATCATACATCAGCATAAATAAATAAATAAGCTGAGCCTCTTGCCTACTTAAATAAGGGTTATGTGTTTAGTTATATGCTACAAAAATCAGAAAACATTTTTCTGTTTTTCTCATTGGCTGTTTGCTTGAATTATTTTGTATCATGTAGGGAATTTCTCTTTGTTCCTTCTTCCAAACTTCAGAAGTGTCTGCTGCAATTTCTTAGGTACTGCAGAAGGATATTGAGTACCACAACTGCAGGAGTGGGATTTAAGTGGGAGTCAGAGGATCTTGTATCTTAGGACTGAGTATTTATTCTCAGGAAACAGCAGCTGATGCCTCTGTGTGGTTGTATAAACCACCTGCCTGCTGATTTTCTGGAAAACCAGTGATCTTTTTAGGTAGATATTGCCAACAGGTAGCTCATCCAGTCCAATCCTGCATGTCAGTGGCTGGAGGGAAGCACAAACCCAATCTTGCTCTGTTTGCAAATCATCTTCTGTCAGAGGAAGCTGCTTCAGAACTTGCTGCAGTTAATACTTGGCTCCTCTTTTAAAGCAGGGGTTGGCAAACATTGATGCTCCTCCCAGAGAGTACATGTGGGCCAAGGGTGAGTGTTACACAGCAGTGCTGTGGCTCCTGTGGAGCCTGAGAGGTAGCAAAGCCATTTGCTAAATTTTGTGGTTTTCCCAGCTTGGTTCAGAGCTGGCAGACAAAGAGCTGTCACATCCAGCCTCTAATTTGGGAAGGAGAAATACAGCCTGAAACAGTGGCCTGATGCTGATCTCTCTCCAAAAGCTACTTGGGTTTGTGTTCCCCCTGTGAAACAAAAGAGATAAAAAGAGTTTGTATCTAATGTAGTAATGAATTTTTCCACTCAGCTGAGTGGAAGTCAGAGCACTCATCTGCTGAATGAATACTGGCACCTTGTGAACTGCTCTCAAACTTGGGTACTGTTTTGTTAGAATAATTTTGGTAAATACCCTGTTATATTTCTTTGTGGACTCAGGTGACTTAGAGTTGAGGGAATCAGCATTTCTCATTATTGATCCTCATCGGGGTCTTCTGAAGATCCAGGAAACACAGGATCTGGATGCTGGTGACTATACCTGTGTGGCTACCAATGATGCAGGGAGAGCTTCTGGAAAAATAACTCTAGATGTTGGCTGTAAGTAGCTTAGAATCTGGACAGTAATATCCTAATTTCAGTGTTTCCTCTGACAGGTCAGTGGTGCCTTGTTTATTTGAGCCTTTCTCACAAATGTGTCTTATGTTTGTGAGTGCTGAGAAGACTTTTTTGGTGATGTTCAGTAAGCTGTTTCCTTGTTGTATTTGGGCTCCTGACTTCATTCTCACTTTTGCAAAGCACAAAAGTTATGAGGAGGAAGGGAGAGAAGCAGAGGGGGAGGAAACTGTTCAAAACTCAACCTCACATAATTCTCAAGTAGAGAATGTGTAAGGTCATTGTAAGTTGGCCCTTCCTCTCCTCCTCTACTTCTTTACATCAGGTCTTGGTGATTGCATCTTCCTGTCGTGTGCAAACACTTAATGAAGCAATGGGCAACACTGTTTGAGGAAGAGGAGGAACTTAATGCTAATAATTTGAGGATGCATTGGTCTGATGGGGATGGCTTTAGCTTCTTTTTGAGATTTTTAGCTCATTTCTGAGCTCCCCAATATTAGCACAGAGCATGCAGGGCTGCTTTTGTAAGATGTTGCTGGAGTTGGAAATAATTGAGCATAATATGATGTAAATTTAGGTTCTCAAGAGTGCAAGCAGAATGCTGATGCCATGTTACAATCTCAGTTCACTTTCCATGTACTCTTTTTTTTTTTTTCCTTCTCTTTTCTTTTCCTCCCCTTCCCCTTTTTCCCCCCCTTCTCCTCCTTCCCAGCTCCCCCAATTTTCACACAGGAGCCCAGTGATGAGTCTGCTGATATTGGATCAAACCTCACCCTGCAGTGCTATGTTCAGGGCTACCCAGAACCCAGGGTTAAATGGAGGAGGCTAAATGGGGCTTCTCTTTTCTCCAGACCATTTGCAGTCAGTTCCATCAGTCAACTCAGATCAGGAGCTCTCTCTATTCATAGTGAGTAGACTGAACTTTATAAAAGATGTCAGAGTAAATATGGCACATGCAATGCATTTAAATAATCACACTGCTTTACAAAATTATTAACTTTGTAAAAGACCAGATTTTTAGCAGAGATTGTGTTTTTTGCTACTGACTTAATTGCTGTTGTCATGCAGTTCATTTTTCCATGAGTTTGTGAATCTTCTTGATTTCAGTAAAGCATTTGACACCGTCTCTCACAGCATCCTTGTAGATAAGTTGATCAAGTATGGGTTTGGTGATCAGGTAGTGAGGTGGATCAGGAACTGGTTGAAAGGAAGGAGTCAGAGAGTTGTAGTCAATGGGGCAGAATCTGGTTGGAGGTGTGTGACCAGTGGAGTCCCTCAGGGGTCGGTACTGGGACCGGTGTTGTTCAATATCTTCATCAACGACTTGGATGAGGGTATAGAATGTACCCTCAGCAAGTTTGCTGATGACACTAAGCTGGGAGGAGTGGCTGACACACCAGAAGGCTGTGCTGCCATTCAGAGAGACTTAGACAGGCTGGAGAGTTGGGCAGGGAGAAACATGATGAAATTCAACAAGGGGAAGTGTAGAGTTTTGCATTTGGGGAAGAACAACACGATGTCCCAGGATAGGTTGGGGGCTGAGCTGCTGGAGAGCAGTGTAGGTGAAAGAGACCTGGGGGTCCTGGTAGACAAGAAGATGCCCATGAGCCAGCAATGTGCCCTTGTGGCCAAGAAGGCCAATGGCATCCTGGGGTGCATTAGAAAGGGTGTGGTTAGGAGGTCAAGAGAGGTTCTCCTCCCCCTCTATTCTGCATTGGTGAGGCCACACCTGGAGTATTGTGTCCAGTTCTGGGCCCCTCAGTTCAAGAAGGACAGGGAAGTGCTTGAAAGAGTCCAGCACAGAGCTACTGAGATGATTAAGGGAGTGGAACATCTCCCTTATGAGGAAAGGCTGAGGGAGCTGGGTCTCTTTAGTTTGGAGAAAAGGAGACTGAGGGGTGACCTCATCAATGTTTTCAAATATGTAAGGGGTGAGTGTCAGGGAGATGGAGTTAGGCTTTTCTCAGTGGTGACCAGTGATAGGACAAGGGGTAATGGGTGTAAATTGGAGCATAGGAGGTTCAAGTTGAATATCAGAAAAAATTTTTTTACTGTAAGGGTGACGGAGCCCTGGAACAGGCTGCCCAGGGGGGTTGTGGAGTCTCCTTCACTGGAGACATTCAAACCCCACCTGGACACGTTCCTAGGGGATGTACTCTAGGGGGCCCTGCTCTGGCAGGGGGGGTTGGACTAGATGATCTTTCCAGGTCCCTTCCAACCCCTAGGATTCTATGATTCTATGATTCTATGATTATTATACCTGTGTAGAAGTAAATGGGGGTTATTCCCTGTGTTGATACTGAGGAGCCATGGATTTTGATTTTTTTTTTTTTCTTAGATTGAAGTGTTTATTCTCATTGTTTTATGCCCATCCTGACTTGGGTCATTACTTGAAAGTCTGCAAGTGGCTTTAAGATTTCAGTTACCTGGAACATTTCAGTCACCCTTCTGCTAAGTGATATTGTTCTGTTTTCTGAATTTGTTCTTTTATGCTTTTCTAGACATTTTCAGGTTGGAGGAAGTAATTCCCCAACTGTGCAGTGCAGTAAATTGTGTGTTATTTAATATATTAATACTTTAAATTAATACAATGTGTGTGCCCATTCAGGCACACATTGCTGTATGTAGCAAACAGTATTTCTTAGCATAAAGCCACAGTATAATAGGTTATGTGGATGTATAGTGTACTGACATTTATTTTATGCACAGTATGCACTATATACTGGATTAAAGCATATATTTGATATAAAAAAAAATATAAAGTGATGAAAAGCATCATACTGCTTTCTTTTATTCAAGTACTTGTGTATAGTTGTTGCTTCTGTATTTGGTGACAGATGGAATGATCTGGACAAAAATTAATATTTGAAGCAGAGTATCATTTCAGTGTCATTTCAGATCCTGCAGTCTGACATCTGGGTGGTTTTTTTGTGGTTTTTTTTGTTTGTTTGCTTTGGTTTTTTTTTTTTTCCTCTCTAGATCTGTGGGTTAGTGATGAAGGAGCTTACATCTGTGAAGCTGAGAACCAGTTTGGAAGGATCCAGTCACGTCCAGCCACCATCACAGTAACTGGACTGGGTAAGACTGGGTAAGACTGGGTAATGTCAGTGCCCACAGTGAGAGGAAAGACTGGGAAGCACTGGCAGAAAGGAAACAATTTCAGCACCTGGAATATCCTGGAGGAGGTGATGGTGGTGTTTGTGCAACAAATAGGATGTCCCTGGGTTATGTACATACATGGTGATGTATCTCTATGCTTTTATCTATAGTTGTGTTTACACATAGGTAGTCATCTACTCAAACTGAAATAGGAGACATTTTCATGGAATACTGTAATTTATTTGAGTGCCTTTAGCATGTCAGAATGTTGTCTTTTCACTGGCTACACTGATTTGAATTAGTTCCATTTACACTTTTTGAACATGGACCCTGAAATAGTGATTTATCCTGTCTTCTGTTTCCAATTCCTAATTAAATTTATGAAAGAATGAAAAATCACCATTGTGATGAATGCTAATGATGGAGCTTATGCCACTTAACTCATCTTACAAGTAAATGAAAAAGCAGCAATCAGCTTGCTTAGGTTAATGTGTTGATATGAGTGGAAAGAAATCTTAGTGTGGTTGAAGAAGACATTACATGTCCAGCTTTGACAGCAGCTGAGCTATTAAAGACTTGTCAGTTGGACAGTTGGCATCAAAAGAAAAAATAATGCTATGGAATGTACACATTTATGAGGGGATCAGAGTGGAGTCTGTCTGCCATCAAAGTAATCAGTTCTTAATTTAAACCATGTGGTGATACTCTGTAATACTGGTAGGATTGGATAGACATGTTTTACCTATTTAAAAATGTTATTTAATCCTCACTGTTTATAATTAATTTAGAAAACATGTGCACAAGAAGTGCTTTTCTCTGGGTTTTTTACAGAGCATGCAGAATTTTCAGCTAGGCAGTTCAACCCTATTCTACTCCTTTAAAATTTTATGCCTAAAGAATTTTGTGCTGCAAGTAGCAGAAGTGACAGGACTAATAATGAAAATTTAGATGTAATATTTTATATGAATATATAAAATTTTATAATCATTTTTTTTCTAATTCTTTCTTTTGTTGAAGTTCCACCTCAGATTGGAGTAAGTCCAGCCACAGCCAATGTAATTGAGGGTCAGCAGCTCACTTTGCCCTGTGTTCTTCTTGCTGGGAACCCCCTTCCAGACCAGAGGTGGATTAAAAACAGTGTGGTGGTAAGACTCTTTCATTTCTTATACCATTTATTGGCAGAAAAAACATCTACAACTGGTGTTTCAAGCCATGATAACAATTCTGTTTCATTTCTGAAAGTGGACATACAAATGTACTGACAGATTTTATACTTTAAAATGAAGATACTTCTTGAGATTGGACTGGGTCACTGGAAACAAGGATAAATTAAGATGGAGAATCACTACAACAGGAGCTGTTTCCTCCTTAGGAGCAGCCAGTTGGCTGTGTCTGTAAGGCAGTGTTTTTTTTGAGTTTCTGCAAGAACTGTCACTCTGAGTATGGTCACTCCCCTTGAGAAATTATAGGTTAGTAGTGGCCAAAATCTGGAAGTGGAAGGGTAGCATCCTGGTGGTTATTGCCCATGGAAGGAAATGTTTAACTCTGAAGCATAGATGAAGTGTAGGAGATGGTAGTGGGGTGTGGAGGTCTGGAAAAGAACTTAAAATCAAAGGATTTGTCAGTTGTCCTTTTCTGTTTTCCTTACTTTCAAAGCAGCTTTTTGTATTCTAGATGCTTCTTTAATTTCAGCCTTGGGCTCTGACCATAGGAATGCTGGTAGAATCTACCTACCAGAATGAAAAAAGTGCTGGATTTTAACACTGGTAACTGAAAAGCATTTCTTTTTCCATGTTTCTTAAAAATAAAGATACCAGAAAATTTCTCTTCTAGGGTTTTTTGATGCCATGGCTTTTACTGTTCCTGAAGTGATGGTATCAGCATCCCTGTATCTTGTACTTCTTTTCCTAGCAGTGCACTGCTCAGAGCACAGAAGAGTCTTTTCTTTCCCCTTTCAAGTGAACATTTCTAATTTACAACTCCTGCAGACAGGAGAGTGGTAGAGACACCATGCCTAGGTTAGTTGTCTGGGTGAAGTTTCATTTCTTCAGTAGTAGACAAATTACTGCTTATGAAGCTCTGCTTTTTATCTTGCTAATTTCTCCATAAAGCCCTTTTTCCATAGCTGTAATTTTAAAAATTACAGCAATTTTAAAAATGTATTGTTACCAAGCAGAACCCTGGCATTACCTGACCCTCCACTTGCTGTTGCTTTCTGCTTTCTTTTAGAATTACTGGGAATCATTGGACTTTTCTTTACCCTGCAGAGGTGCAGGTAGCTGTAACCTCCCTGAGAAATACTGGCAGGATGCTCCTTGTTGAGTTGCTAACTTCTCTGTTTAGGAGTTCTGATTTCCTGTAATTGTAAGCTCCCAGCAAAACCAGTGCTCAGAGTGTTGGAGTAAGTTATATTTAGAAAAGAATGCAGCTTGTTCTGAGCACAGCATGACTGGAACAGTTTTGCATTCTAACAGCCTTTCTGTGAGGCAAAGATTTAAATTTTTTTTTTTTTGGTCTTACTGTAGGGAGCATAACCTTTAAAACTTTACTACTCTTTTGTGAGAGTTACAACTTGTCTTCCCTTTCACAATGGATACTACTCAATGGATATGGTAAGTTAGGATATTTGTAAAAGAAGATGGATATTATGAAGAGATGTGATCATATTGGGCTACTGGAACCAATATTGGCTACCAATAAAAAATGCAGTAAAATACTCCATCTAAGTTTGCTTCAGTGCAGATTTATAAGTGGCAGCTCTGCTTGTGTTGTAGATTCCAATTTCTCTCCAGATAGGAGGTGCTACCAAAATTCCTTTGTAAAAATAACTTTTTATGAAAGATGGAAAGTAGGAAAACCTCTAGTAAAATTCCCCAGGGATATATAACTTCTAAGAATGTGAACCAGTCAAGTAAGGCAGTTCTGTGTCCCAAAGGAAATCATATCAAGAAATATTTCCTTCCTTAAAACCTTCCCTCACTCTTTTGGCAGCTGGTTCCCAATCCCTACATTAATATTCGTGGTGATGGAAGTCTGCACCTGGAAAGAGTTCGGCTGCAGGATGGGGGCAATTATACCTGCATGGCAAGTAATGTGGCTGGGACAAGCAACAAAACCACTGCTGTTAATGTGTATGGTAAGGAACACTGCCTTCCTGTTCTGCAGTTCTCCCTTAGAGCACCTCTGACTACAGCTGCCTTGTTAGAGTTACACTACACTCTCAAATTTCCTTTTTTTTCCTTTGTTTTTTTTCAATGGTGTTACTTTGTCAAGCATCATGGTGGAAAGTTGCATCAACTGCACAGGATAAAACTGAGTGATTGAGACTTTTTCAAGTAAAACAAAAAGAACACCATTTTGTGATCATGAAGGATCCTCATTTTAAATATCTGCAGAGATTGGAGTTATGCTTTATTAACAGTTAATTATTAACAGTTTATTAACAGTTATTTATGCATAACTGCATCTGTGCAGTTATGCTTTATTAACAAAACAAAGGGAAGTTTACTGAAAAGCCAGGAAAAGCACTGTCTTGAGGAGGTTAACTGATAAAAGAAATCAACTCGTGGAAGAATTAGAAATAAAATGGATTATGAGTTTGGCAAAATGTTTTCCCTACCCCCTTTTAATCATTAATTAAAGCGTACCAAAAATTACTCTGACAGCAAAACAAAGCAGTAACCCATTTGTATTTCATCTGAAGATATTTGGATTTACTCTTTGTGATATAATAATTAAGGTTTCCAGTCTGAAATTTTCTCACATGTTAAATTAATCATGGGAGATTTATTTTAAGCCTCAGTGAGGATGCAGAAACCTCCTTTTGCTTTAAGAATAACTATAATTTTTTAATGCAGGCAAGTATTCAGTGTCTAAAAAGGTCTTGCATGTCAACACTAGTTTTTGGAATACTTCAGAACGTGAGAACAGGAAGGAATATGTTTGTATGTTTTTAGAAATATTTACTTTTTTAGGTATTGTAGCCTTAAATTTGGTCATCTTGTCTCTGTTGTAAATTCAAAATCCACTCAGTTAAGAAGAGGAACTGAGGTTCTTTGAAATCTGCTTGAAATCTGTCTTCTGCATGTGCTGAACAATTGAATTTATTTTCAGTCCTGCCTATCATTCAGCATGGACAGCAGATATTCAGCACCATTGAAGGAATCCCAGTCACATTACCATGCAAAGCAAGTGGTGTTCCTAAGCCATCTATTATGTGGTCCAAGGTAATTTCTCATCTTTGCTACACAAACTAACATTTAAAAATTCTTTAAGAGTTTTTATGTTTTCATTAGATTTTATTCTATCTCTGTCAGCTTTATCTTTTATTTTTTAATTTTTTATATTTTTTTTTAATAGATTTTATTCTATCTCTGTCAGCTTTATCTTTTAATTTATTGAATTCAATTATTGTTATTTATTTTACTTTAGAAGATCCAGGCACTGTGGACTTTTTTTTTTTTTTTTTCCCCCAGAAAGGAGAAGAAATTCTTCCCAGCAATGTGAAATTTTCTTCAGGGTCTGATGGAAGCCTGCATGTAGTTTCACCAGGGGGTGAAGAGACTGGGGAATATGTGTGCACTGCAACAAATGCTGCTGGTTATGCTACAAGGAAAGTCCAGCTGACAGTCTATGGTGTGTATGAGCTAGAACCAAATAGAGTGTCCTTGTCTCTCTCCCCCCATCAAGTTCTGCTTAAGGCTACAGAACCCACTGAGCTGGATTGTGCACTGGGATACTCATTGTGCAAACAGGATTGAAGCTCATTTCTCATCAGTGCTTTTGACTTGGTCTTACATCACTAAATCTGTGTACTAGGTAGCTTGACAAGTGGCTGGTACTGAAAGGCCTACTCTTCAGCCACTGTGATTCTCTTAAAACCTCTTGATCACTCTTTTTTCCTTGACTTCTTGGGCTAGGATCTTGGGGTAATCATTATTCCAGTTTCCATGGAAGTGGATAGGAAGTATCTGCAGAAGAGTATCAGTTCCTGCTAGTAGAAGAATAAAGATCCCTTAATCCCACCACTCCCACCTCTTCCTACCATCTCCTTGTACACCATCTTGTTAAAAACATGGATTTAGGTGACTCCTAGCTTTGGAAAGCTTTTATGCCTTGTGGGTATTGATGCTGTAGTGTAATGTAGTTCAGGTGTTTACTGTGAAGTACCTGTGCAATACAGAGCTCACATGTGCATAAACCACACTTATCTGTTGCTATCAATATTTCTGGATGGCAAGTGCAGTTTTGTTGGTGTTTGTGGTATTGCATGTGGGGATCAGGCAGTGTCTGAGCCACAGGCACTGTACATCAGCAGCCAGAGAACTAAAAAGAGAATTGAAATGTTATATACTTGATGAAAAAAAAAAAAGGTTTAATCTGAAGTAGAATTGCATGATGTTACATTTGTACAAATAAATGTATTCATTGCAGCTTTTTGACATGTTCCATGTTGTAGTGAAACCTAGAGTATCCAGGCCTGGAGACCAGGAAGGAAATGCTTCTGATAACCCCATAGAGATCTCAGTAATTGCAGGGGAAGATGTCACACTCCCCTGTGAAGTGAAGAGCTTGCCACCCCCCATCATTACCTGGGCCAAAGAAATGCAGCTCATATCTCCATTCTCTCCAAGGTAACAATGATGAAAACCAAAGCAAAGTAAAATTGCACCTAAGCTTTTGAGAATTTGGAAGAGTAAATCACTGCACAGGGTCAATCAGAAAGTAGCAGGTTGTCCTGCATTTTACCAGGTCTTTTAATTCTTCTTCCCCCAACCAGTCATGAGACTCTTTCTGAAGGATGGCTGCATCACCCAGCCCATGCATCACTGTACAGCTTCCACTCCAGGGTGTGTTTATGTGCAGTCTCAGGAGGGCAAGACAAAAGAGCTCCTGTTATGTTTGTACTCTGGTGGTCCCCAGAGACCCACATATTTGTCTGATTGTAAATGTTTAAAAACTCTTCTTCTTAAGCACCTCATATTTATGCTCAGGGGAGCATTATTGTATTATTAGTTATTCATATGTGGTCTGGGCTGCCAGTAGAATGCTGCTGCTGATAAATGTTTGGGAGTTCTTAGAAGAGCTCGTTGCTTTCTCTGTTTTGGATCAAAAAAACTCTCCAGATAATCCTGAATGTGTGAAAAAAGCTAAATGTGCATAAAAATGTTGAGAGCTGATGATCTTAGAGAATGCAGCTGGGGACTGCCTTGCATGGAGGATGGGCCACAAGGTTGGAGTTCTTCCTTATTACTTAAGTATGGGACAAAATGAGAGGGGAAATGAAGAGGTGATTGTTCTCTGTATGTCCCCAGCTGAAGTGCCATGAGCCACACATCTGCTTTTTAGTTTTCAAGATACCTGAGAAGAGATGAAGGCTTCAGCTGTTTTCATAGCCCAGGAAATGGTAACCCTACCCAAATACACACCATAGCCTTTTGTCTAGAGTCTCTTAATGATCCAAGTGGGAGGAACCAGCTGGTGTCCTGAATTAAGGAATTATCTATGCCTGAAGGAGAACCCTGTGGGCCAAATCTGCACCCAGAGCCACCCATTCCAGCCTGCAGCTAAAAGCTTCTGGGCTGGTTTGTTTGGTGAAGGAGAATTGTGCACAGAGTTGGTTTGTTGTTAGTAATCTTTGTGGAATTTTCTGCCATGTCCTGTGAACACTTGTGTACACGAATGAATCCACATTCTTGGTTGCTTACTTGTCCTCATTTTACCTCTGGAGACATTGATAAATTAGGCTACTTGCTCATGGTTGTTATGGAGAGATCCATGTTGTCCAGAGTGGCAGAATTCCAGCTCAGCCCATTCCATAAAATGGAACATACAGATGCCAGCAAAAGTTAAAGAATTAGTCCAAACAAAATTGTTTGTTTGAGACCACCCAGGAATTGTATTAGAAATGTGACCAGTAAACAAAAGAAGAGTGAAATCAGAAATGAAGGAACTTTTATCAGAAAGCAAATGTAATTAGTGGACAGAAAATGGAAGATAAGTTGTCCCAGCAATCTGTCTTTTGGGGTTATGTAAAAAAAATAATAGCAAAAAAAGAATGCTGGGAAGTTCATGGGCAGCAGAGGAGCAATCTTCAAACCAGACAGATTTGGGTGGCCCAGAGGGGCCACATTGCAATCCCAGAATTCACCATTTATTTCCATATGATGGCATTGTCCTAACTAGAGCATGCCAGGGAAAGGCAGACAGATATTACCACCAGCTCTCACCAGAGAGTCTAAAGTCTGTACATGACCTTGACTGCTAGACTAGAATTCCTTCTTGTCATTTTTAGCTGTCATTTTTTCTTTCCTTCTCATTTTCTGTCCTGTTTCTATTGTTTTAGATATCTACTTAGGAAGACTTTGACTTAGCTGGCTGATTTACCTTGTAATGTTCCCAGCCTGTAACCAGAGCTGCAGTACACATCAATAATGTGTATGCAGCTATTTAGTGATGAATAGTGACAACTTCTATAAAAATCAGAACTGGTGAACTTTTCAGAAACTCCCATCTTTAACCACCATAATGTCTCTGTTGTTAGGATGAAATAGTAGCAAAAGTTGTTTAACTTTCAAACCCTAGTATATATTTGTGACAGGATGCTGAGGAGCTCCATTTCTTTACCTGTTGTTGGGTTTTTTTCCCCATTTTTCTAGAAACAACACATTTTTTACTGTTTCCTGAATGTAGCTAGAACCAAGTTTTGAAATTTGAATCTTATATTTTAGATATTTGCTGTGTGTTCTAAATGCAGTGGCTCAGTACAGCTCAGCTCAGTGTGCCCTGGAGAATGGTTTTATTTGTAGCTTTTAGCAATAATTAGCAATGTCTAAGTAGAGGTAATTCACCTTTAAATACCTATTCATAAAGTTTATCTGCTTCTTATTTTTCCAGACACACTTTCCTACCCTCAGGGTCAATGAAGATCAGTGAGACACAAGTTTCAGACAGTGGAATGTATCTCTGTGTGGCCACAAATATTGCTGGGAATGTGACTCAGTCAGTGAAGTTAAGTGTACATGGTAAGCTTTAACTTCAAGGGAAATCATCTGCAAGTTTCCACATGGAATTTGGCATCATGCAGAACTTTAAAAAAAATATTTCTTTGTGTACTATAAATGCTACAGACCTATATTTTTTTAGGTCATATTATCTTCATATGCAAGTGGGTATTGATTATGTTGGAAAGGAAATATTGTACATGCATATATATAGATATATAGATATATAGATATAAATATATAAATATATACACACACACACACCTTTCTTTAATGTTCCTTTGACTTGTGGAAGAATTACAGCACAGTACATTTGACTCTTCTAAAGCTGCCAGAGTTTTAAGAACCAGAAACTTCTGTTCTAATATTCACTAAATAAAAGTTGGAATATTCTCAGTGCAAGAGGTTCCTCAGTAATAAGATTGCAAACAGTAGCTGAGAACAGCAAAGTCAGCTTGGCTCACAGATGTCAAGTTGATGGAACCACAGACTAGTTTGGGCTAGAAGGTGCCTTTTAAAGATCATCCAGTCCAGTCCCCCTGCAGTGAGCAGGGACAGCTTCACCTAAATCAGGTTGCTCAGAGCCCCACTTTGCACTGGCAGGAGGTACATAGGAGAAGGGGGTGCAGGGGCCATGGTCTGGCACAGCCCAGACAGGGTTGATCAGTAGCAATTGTGGGAGTAGAGGTGGTTCTGCTGTGGTTCTTGTAGAGTTTGGAAGTGCTGATACAAATGTCCATTGCCAGCACACATCTTTGGAGTGGATCATAGAATCATAGAATCCTAGAATCCTAGGGGTTGGAAGGGACCTGGAAAGATCATCTAGTCCAACCCCCCCTGCCAGAGCAGGGCCCCCTAGAGTACATCCCCTAGGAACGTGTCCAGGTGGGGTTTGAATGTCTCCAGTGAAGGAGACTCCACAACCCCCCTGGGCAGCCTGTTCCAGGGCTCTGTCACCCTTACAGTAAAAAAATTTTTTCTGATATTCAACTTGAACCTCCTATGCTCCAATTTACACCCATTACCCCTTGTCCTATCACTGGTCACCACTGAGAAAAGCCTAACTCCATCTCCCTGACACTCACCCCTTACATATTTGAAAACATTGATGAGGTCACCCCTCAGTCTCCTTTTCTCCAAACTAAAGAGCCCCAGCTCCCTCAGCCTTTCCTCATAAGGGAGATGTTCCACTCCCTTAATCATCTCAGTAGCTCTGCGCTGGACTCTTTCAAGCACTTCACATGCCACAAATGTACCCAGTTGCCCCCAGCAGCTCAGAAACCTTCAGACTACTTAAATTCAACTATAATGGGTTTAAGAGGCTGCTCTCTGGTGCTCTGTGTTGAGCCTTGTGATATCAGTGCTCATCTTTGTTTATCTGTGGCTGAGAGTGTAGAAGAATGGTGCTTGTTATTCAGACATTCTTTAGAAGTCTTTTTGTTGTCAATGATCCTTCAAAAGAAAAACATTGTGGCAAAACAGTTATCCTGGATTTATATTATTCTTTGGGAGCAGCAAAATCTCTTCCAGTTGTTTTTTATCTCCGTGTCCAAACTTGTGTTTGGAAGCATACAAAGGACAGGGATTAGAGGAAGGAAATGAAAAGGTCAAAAGGAAAATGTAATTAACTTTATCATAAGAGCTTTTGAATGGTTTTGTGTTATGAAGAGCCAGTATCCACAGCTCTTCAGATGTGCTCAGGATGATAACAGCACAGTGCTCATGTGGAAGTCATGCAGGAGGATTGGAGAAGCAGCTTTTTTAAGTTAAGCAGTGGGGTGTCATCCATCCCATGGGATGCAAAGCCCATTCAGATCTCCTTCCTTAGTCACCTGAGGGAATTTGCTTCCAGTGAATAAAAGAGGATGTTTTCTAAAATGACAGAAATGGAGAATTATTTCCTTTAAGAATGATGTTGTTCATTGGTTTTCTTCCCATTCCACTGGACTAAACTTGTCTTGCTCAGTCCCCCCAAAGGTACAGCGTGGGCCTCGAGTGTTGAAAGTCCAGGCTGGCCACAGAGTTGACCTCCCCTGCAGTGCCCAGGGCATCCCTCCCCCATCCACCACTTGGTTCAAGGGCAGGAGTGCAGTGCCTATAGATGGTGGGCAGTTTATCCACAGCCTGGATGGAGCTCTCAGCATCACCAATGTCCAGCTTCCTGATGCTGGAATCTACACGTGTGTTGCTAGCAATGCAGTGGGCAGTGACACGTTGGACATAACAGTACAAGTTCAAGGTATTTGTGTGTTCAAGTTCAAGGTATTTGTGGTATTTCATGCCAGTGCTGCCTGGTTTACATTCTGGAGGGCAATGCTCTTTGCTGCTGATTGTTACATGATGCAAAATCTAGATCTCTTTTAGTTGTTATGTTCTGCTGTTAATTGTGGAAAAGTAGAACAGTCATTGGAGAGTTTGGAGAAGCAAGAAAAAAACTTAAAACACATTACTTATTTTTTAACAAAATCTTCAAGCTGCTTACAGTCTGGTTTTCTACTAGGTAATTCAAATATTATCTTCATGGGTCCAGAGGTCTCATCTTCAGAGACTGTCTCTGAAGTTCAGAGTCTTGTGTTGCAGCTTTTAATAGAATTGGATTTTGCAGGAGCTACACTTGAGCTCTTCACTCAGTACACTGTTGAAATGGTGATGGGGCAACCCTGGTCAGCATGCCAATTTAAATAGAAAATATAAAAACCTCAACTGATGGGCTGCCATACATCAATATAGGATGACTGACTAAAGCTAAGCAGCAATTATTTCTTCTTTGTAATTGTCTAAGGCAGCATTCCTATCCTTTTGGATTAGAGGTGCTGAGAACCACTTGTTACATAAAACAAACCTGCCAATTACTGAATTATAATTTATATTCTTTATATAGTGAGATGCAAAAACAAAGGGCAGACATAAAACCTCCAAGTGGTATGAGAAAAACAGTACCAGTAGTGTTTTCCAGATTTTGCATAAGCACCATCTGCCTTCAAAAGAAATATAGCTGATTTTAGAGAAGCAGCAATTTCAGTAACACTTGGAAGCCCCTTTGTACTTCTTAATTCCTTATATTCCCCTTGGAATCAAGACTTGTTGCATAGTACACTTAGTCAGTGTGAAGTGGTTATTGGAATCTGACCTGTTGGGGGTGAGAAACACTTAAAAGCATTATGTACTGCCAAACTATATTACTACACTGGGAGCTGCAATCAAGATTTTTTTTTTTTATATATATTTTTTTTTCTGTCTGATTTTGTTGCAGTGTCTCCCACTATCAAGGACCTGGACCCTCCATACAACAGCCCCTTCCAGGAAAGAGTGGCAAATCAACGTGTTGCATTCCCCTGCCCAGCAAAAGGTTGGTGTCATTTCTGCCACTTTTAGTGATAGAATTATCTGTCTGTTGACCATTGAAAATGAGTAAGATTTTGTGTATTCCTTATTAATGTAAAAATGTCCAATCTGTACAGTACATTCCATACATACTTGTCACAGTTTAGTAGTTTGTGTGGACCACAAACCTCTGTTCCCCCTCACCTCACAAAGGGAAGATAAAAGGGGAATAAAGAGCAGAGGCCCCAAGCTGGAAACTGAAAACAAGGAAACTGAAGCACAAGGGAAAGGCAATAACATAAAGTACAAAGAAAACAAATACATACAAATATATATATATATACCCAACCTGATAGATAGCACATGGTGAGCTGGCTGCAGCAAACAGCAGCACAGCCAGCAGGGAGTGAGAAGGAAACAGGAAGGAGCTGCTGACTTTGTCATCTTTCATAGAGTATGGCAGAAAATGGGAGGGAATAGATCCCTCCCTTTGCATTCTGCCCCTCTCAGAGTTCAAAAGCCCTCCTTCTCTGGTTCCTCCTGTTCAAACAATGACAAAAATCTGGAAAAAATCAAACAAACAGTGATTTTAAACAGCTACCATGTACAGAAGTTCTGTGAAAAGTCATTGCTAGCCAGCAAGGATATTATACTGCTCAGGACTAAGAGAAACAGAAACTGTAACAGAAAGATTTCCTCTTAAATTTAAAGCTCATGCTCTCTCTGTGCATTGGCTTTGCCATTAAGACTTCCAGCAAGCAGTGGGGATTATTTAAATCTTTCCTATTTTGAGCTGAGCAAAGCTCTTCATGTTTCACCCTTTTCTTGTTAGGTGTTCCAAAGCCTGATATCAAATGGCTACATAATGGAAGAGAACTGACAGGGAGTGAACCAGGGATTTCAGTTCTGGAGGATGGGACACTGCTGATCATAGCTGCTGTTACACCTGCTGATAATGGAGAGTATATCTGTGTGGCAACCAATGAAGCTGGAAGCACAGAAAGAAAGTACAACCTGAAAGTTAATGGTAAATAATGCAGCTACTGGGGAACTATTTGTGAAGAACCTCATCTTTTTGACTGTTGGAAATTGCATGCCCCACATCTGCATTTGAATTACAAAATCTAATCTTAAGTGCTTTATACTTCTGGTATTCTGATGCTCTATTTTTCTGTTTTTTCTGTTCTCCATGACTTGATGCCCAGGCCATCTCTTTGTTTTGCTCACAGAGCTACTTGTGTCTCACAAGTTATACTTGAAAACTTCAATGCAAATGACTAATTAAGTCTTTTTTTTACTGCAGAAATTAAAGATTGGGTTATAGATCTGTATTTCAAATATAAATATAAGAAAAGTCAGTTATCAGAATTAATACAGAACAGGAGAAATCTTGCTCCTTTTTCTTACATAATCCTGATCAGGATGTAGAAATGCTACAGGTGGCCTTGAGATATGGTGTGAGAATTTTGCTTCTTACAAAGAACTATTATTCCAGCCTTGTTCACTTCCCAAATTGGTTAGTTCTGATGCCTGAGCAATATTGTATTCTTATCTTTAATATGAGAAAAGCAGGAATTCCATCTTGTGCCAGAAGGGCTCGTCAGTGGGGACTGAATTTTCTAATCCCCCACATAAAGGCTTTGCATTCATAGTGGGATGAATGGTAGGAAGGAGGAAGTGAAAAGGAAGTGAGAAAACACTGGAATTAGAAGACTTAATATATGACTTTGAATTTCTTGCAGTTCCTCCTGAAATTAGAGATCAAGAAAAGGTGACAAATACATCTATAGTTGTTCATCACCCTGTAATTCTCTTCTGTGAGGTATCTGGTAACCCCTTACCAGTCATCTCCTGGTATAAAGAAGATATCCAGGTATGTAGGATTAAGTTAATTGAAGTAACAGAGCCATCATCAATCAGCTTTGTGTTGGCTTTTCAGTGCTTGTATGAATGCTCATTTAAAGTAAATACATGTACATGCCTCTGTGTATGTTTAAACTCCACTGATAACACCCACAGAGAGAAAGGCAGCTAAACATGGCTAATCCATTAATTCAGCTGCTCAGTAAGTCAAGAGAAAAGTCTTGATTTTCAAGGTTCCCCTAGGAATTAGTCTTAGCAGTCTTCCAGAATTGTAGATGCCAAAGTCCTTGCAGAGAGGACGAGTAATGGTGTTTTCTTTAGTCTTTTGGATGGAGAAATAAGAACTTTTGGAAGTGATTTGAGTCCTCCAGGATTATCCTTGAGTCCTATGCTTTTATTTGTAGCTGTTAAGTGATGGTTTAAGCTGAGGAAAGACCTCTTCTTGCACCTTTGGGCCTGACCATTACTGATGAGCAAAATATTTATTTGGTTTTCCTACTCATGTATTTTCATCTACAAGTCATATTGAATAGATTGCAGAAGGTGAGGAGATCAGTGCTGTAACTGAGAGAGGAAACATTATCCTTAGACTAAAACTACCATTTTCTTACAAAAATCCAGCTGTGATATTTGGCTGATGTAACTTGGATCACATAAGGCTAATGTCTTGGGTTCTTTTAAGGTTGTGGAAAGCAGTACTCTCCAGATTTTGCACAATGGGAAGATACTAAAGCTCCTTAAAGCTACTACTGATGATGCTGGACAATATTCATGCAAAGCCATAAATGTAGCAGGAAGTTCTGAGAAACTGTTTAACCTAGATGTACTAGGTTAGTTCCATGGGGTTGTTTTTTTGTTGGGGCTTTTTTTTGAGGGGTGGGGGGCTTGGGGAGGTTCTTTGCTTGATTGGAGTTTTGTGGGTTTTCTTGGGGTTTTTTGTTTGTTCCTTTGGGTTTTTTTGGTTGGGTTTTTGTTTGTTTTTTTTTTTTCTTAAGACAGTTGATATTTAAGCCAGTAGATTTCAACTCATTATAAGTGTATTACTTCCTCTCAGTGCCTATTAAATATTGGCTGCCAAAGCACTTCTCATGATGGCTTTTGAATACTTAAAATTTGCCAGGAACAGACAAAATGCTGCTTTTCATTACTGGATTTTGGTCTTTGGTACTTAGTTACATATTTTGGGTGCAGAGCAGTCTAATGCAGGAGCTGGTTTATGTACAGTTCACCAGCTCAAGGGTGGAAGTGGTTATCACAGTAAAAATGCTGTGACTTAGCAGGACTCAGTCTGCAGTGAAAACTGAAGTTGTTTCAAAATATGATCTGTTTTTTTCACTACTGTGTTTCTCCCAGTTTCCCAGCAAACCTTCCTAGTTAAATGCCAGTTCTTCCTTAATGGTTGTCTTTTTAAAGTTCCACCAAGTATAGCAGGTGCTGGTACCCCCAGGGAAATTGCTGTCATCCTCAACCAGGAAATCAGTCTGGAATGTAGAGCCAAAGGCTTCCCTTTTCCTGACATTCACTGGTTCAAAGATGGCAAGTAAGTATATTGGAGCTTTTTTCATGTCTGTCTAGGTTATTCCTCCCTCACTGCACCAGCAAACTCTGCTTGTAACTATTCAGTGTTATTGTAATCTGCAGCCCTGTGAGCTGGGAAGGACTTTAATCAGGAGTTAGCATCCTGCTTTGCTCTGGGAACTCTGCTGTCTCACTGGCACTGGCAAAAAACATCTGAATATTGGAAAACAGACAGTGCTTAAACCAAGATAGAAGGAACAGTTTCTTTCAGTTTATATTATCTGGATTTTTTAAACACATCTGGATGACCTGGACTTTAAACACATTGTCTGCCTGGACTTCAGCAAGGCCTTTGACACCGTCTCCCACAGGATTCTCCTGAAAAAGCTGTCAGGCCACAGCTTGGACAGGGGCATCTGTGCTGGGTTAGGAACTGGCTGGAGGGCCGGGCCCAGAGAGTGGTGCTGAACGGGGCTGCATCAAAATGGCGGCCGTGGTGTCCCCCAGGGATCAGTGTTGGGCCCAGTGCTGTTCAATATCTTTAGTGATGATTTAGATGAGGGGATTGAGTCCATCATCAGCAAATTTGCAGATGACACTAAGCTGGGGGAAGTGTGGATCAGCTGGAAGGCAGGAGGGCTCTGCAGAGGGACCTGGACAGACTGGAGAGTTGGGCTGATCCCAACAGGATGAGGTTCAACATTCCAAGTGCCGGGTCCTGCACTTTGGCCACAACAACCCCATGGGGAGCTGCAGGCTGGGCACAGAGTGGCTGAGAGCAGCCAGACAGAGAGGGAGCTGGGAGTCTGGATTGCCAGGAAGCTGAAGAGGAGGCAGCAGTGTGCCCAGGTGGCCAAGAAGGCCAATGGCATCCTGGGCTGGCTCAGGAAGAGCATGGCCAGCAGGTCCAGGGAAGGGATTCTGCCCCTGTGCTCAGCCCTGGGGAGGCCAGAGCTTGAGTCCTGTGTCCAGTTCTGGGCCCCTCAGCTCAGGAAGGAGATTGAGGTGCTGGAGCAGGTCCAAAGGAGGCAACTGGGCTGGGGAAGGGACTGGAGCACAGATCCTCTGAGGAGAGGCTGAGGGAGCTGGGGGTGTTGAGGCTGGAGAAGAGGAGGCTCAGGGGAGACCTCATCACTCTCTCCAACTCCCTGAAAGGAGGTTGGAGCCAGGGGGGGGTTGGGCTCTTTTCCCAGGCAACTCTCAGCAAGACAAGAGGGCACAAGAGGTCTCAAGTTGTGCCAGGGGAGGTTTAGGTTGGACATTAGAAAGAATTTCTTTCTGGAGAGGGTGATCAGGCATTGGAATGGGCTGCCCAGGGAAGGGGTGGATTCTCCATCCCTGGAGATATTTCCAAAGAGCCTGGATGTGGCACTCAGTGCCATGGGCTGGGAACTGCAGTGGGAGTGGATCAAGGGTTGGACTTGATGAGCTCTGAGGTCCCTTCCAGCCCAGACAATTAAATGATTCTATGACCTGAATAAAGTGCTTCTGTGATTTGAATTCTTCTAAAAACAAGGAATAATTCATTACCATACTTTTTCATTTTGTGGTAGTTCTTCAGGTAAGGGCTAAATAGTACCCTTTATCAGCATATTGACTGCCACTAAAGAACCTCTTCATGCTACTCAGTTGAATTTCATGTTGAAAGGATGATGTCAGAGTTCTGTGAATCAAATAACCTCTCTTCCAGGCCCTTGTTTTTGGGTGACCCAAATGTTGAGCTTCTGGACAGAGGTCAAGTTCTACACATCAAGAGTGCTCGAAGGGTTGACAAAGGTCGTTACCAGTGCAGTGCCACCAACCCTGCTGGCAAACAAGTGAAGGAGATCAAGCTGAACATCCATGGTAGGTTTGTAGAAATCCTAGAAGATCCTTTGGTTTTACTCACAAGATTTCTTCTCTGAGTGGAGAGACTCAGTCAAATCCAAATTAAGGCTCAGACCCTGCAAGATTTGTGTCTAATCATGATTTAGTACTCGTCTGTTCATGAAGTAAGCATGCAAGTAAAGTATGGATATAGTCTTAGCAAGCTTGGCCTTTAGCTGGATTTTAGGTGTCTTTTCTTAGTTTCTAGTTGGTGAGAGCCAAAAATCTTGAAGGTTCTTCTCAAATTTTGTTATTAATTCATTTCAGCTGATTTATTTGATTATCACTTCAACATCATCTGTCTTAGGGTGAATAAAATTAATTTTAAGATTTTTGTTTTAGTACACTCTTGCTCTTATTTTCTTTAACTTGGTTCTGGGAGTGAATTCAGACAGGAAATGCAGTTAGTGCAAAAGTATAAAGTGAAGTGTAAAACCAGTAGGAATCAGTCCTAAATAATCTTTGAAAAAAAATGTTCTAGATGATCTCCAGGTAGAGTGGGATGTCATCCTGCTTAAACTGGTGTAAATTGAGGTCATTTATAGCAAGTGAGGGCATTTATAGCAAGACAAAAAGCATTAGCATGAGATAATGACATTTACATTATTATTATTATTATGATTATTATTGTGAAGTTCATAGTGCAGTGAGTATACCTTTCATATTTTTGGAAGCAGTGGAGTCTAAGCAAAAGATAGAGAACAGACAGCTCCTGTGATGAGTGAGAGAAGTTTAATGTAGATTAGAATATTATTAATTGGTAGAAAAGGGGAGGAAAGACTCATAGTTGTTTAGACTCACTTTTGGCTTCCAGGCTTTCCCAAAGCAGCATGTTAAAAGCATTTCTCATCTCTGTGGATGAAAAGCATTTGCTGAGAGATGTGCATTCACCTTTAAACTAGGTGCATTTCAGCATATTTCATAGATTTCTGTAATTATTACACTAATAATGAAAATATTTCATCATGGCTTGGTGATCTGCAAGACCTATCTCATAGGGGCAGATCTGTTGACTGACACTTTGCTTAATGTTTCTGGAGTCATTTTAATTAAACACCATGGGAGTCAGGGGAAGTCTGGGATACACTGAGCATGTTTGGCAGCAGAGGAGTTAATATGTCTGCCAGATGTGTCTGGTGCTTTCAGCAGTCATAAATCTAGTTGTTGCCAATTGTGCTGTTTTTATTGCTTCTACAGAGATTTATGAACTCTTTATGTTGGCTGAGTTACATGAGAGCTTGTTTGCTAGAAAAAATCTGAGCCCTGCTGCCTAGCAAGCAGGGGAAATGACTATGGGCCAGAAGTTTCAAAAATAGGAGCATGAAGCTAGACTGTTAAGCTTGTATTTAGTCTCAAAGTGTGTGACTTCATCTTCAGAAGTTTTGAGTTCTGAGCAGTTCTCACTCCAATCAGAGAGGCTCTTGGACTTATTTGGTATTTTAAAGAGCTCATCACTGGGAGGATGCAACTCTCAAGGTGCAGATTGCAGGACTCGTGGAGGCCAAGCTGTCCTCACTTAGCATGTGTTGGATCCAAGGGAGTAAAATGTTCCCAGGTGCCTTTAGGGAGGGAGCAATGAATTGCAGTGCACTTTGCTGTGGTACTTTTATTTCTTGACTCTGTGGTGACTGTTTAATGTTAGCTTGCATTTATGGTGTCTTCTTTTCATGCTCTCAGCTCATGGTGTGCCCCAAGAGTTGTACAGGCAATGTAGAATTCTTATGGGGGGAAAAAAAAAAACAAAAACCAAACCAAAACCTGGAGGGGTTTGAAGTGTGATTAAGCTAATATCTTGTATTCTTACAGCTTTCTAATGTTTAATTTATTTGAATCTACACAGGCTTGTATACTAAGGCTTTAATACTGTTGTTTTGTCTTTTGAAATAGTCCCCCCTAGTATCAAAGGAGGGAATATTACCACAGAGGTGTCCACACTTCTTAACAATCTTATAAATCTGGAGTGTGAAACCAAGGGAATCCCTGCTCCTACCATTACATGGCTCAAGGATGGACGTCCCATCATTTCCAGCCCCCAAGCTCTCTATGTGGACAGAGGTCAATTCCTGAAGATCCCTCAGGCCCAGGTCTCAGATTCTGCAAAGTACACTTGTCGTGTGAGCAGTGCTGCTGGAGCTGCTGAAAAAAATTACTACGTGGATGTCTATGGTAAGGGCAAGTTTGTTGACCTTGGTTGGGTGCCATGTTGCTGGAAGTTGGGTCTGGAAACATTTCTGCCCTGTAAGGTCAGCAGGTTGCAGTTGATGGTCACTGCACTGCTGAACTACAGGATTTGACTTCTCTGTTTCCCCATGGTCTTGGCTTCCCCCAGCAGTAAATTCTCACATGAAATTCTGCATGACATCATGGCATGTAGAGCCAAAGAGAATGGGGAGGAGGAACTAACCCATTTGCTCTTAATACATTATCTGGCTACAGAATTAATTGCCTGCAATATAATTTTTTCCTTTCTATAGTTCCTCCAGTGATTGAGGGCAATGGTGACACAGCCCAGAAGAGGCAGGTTGTTGCTGGAAATTCATTGACACTGGAATGTAAAGCTGCTGGCAATCCTCCACCTCTCCTTACCTGGTTAAAAGATGGTGTGCCTGTGAAAGCAAGTGACAGCCTCCATATTCTGTCTGGTGGAAAGAAGCTGGAAATTCTGAATGCTGCTGAGGCTGACCAGGGCCAGTATTTGTGTGTGGCTACAAGCATAGCTGGAGAGCAAGAAATCAAATATGAAGTTGAAATCTTAGGTGTGTGAGCAACAGAACTGTTGATTTGTCTCATTTCCATCACCCTAATAAAGCATGTTATTATTTTTGCCTTTATTGTTATATGAAACACTTAAGTGCACACTTAATGAAACTTGGGCACTGCTCACTTTTTTCTGTCCAGGGTTATGAGACAGCTTGTAAACACTTTCAGGTTAGTTCCTGAAGAGTTTTTGTGCATGTGGTATTATTCTCAGGAACCTTTAAATTTCTTCTACGTTGCCTTTCTAGAAGAAAACCATAGATATGAAAAGAATCCATTAAAAAATATCACTGAGTAGTCCTCCCTGGGGGACAAGCACCTTTTTTTGAATTTGAGCTGTATTGTGCAAATTCTGCAATTTTAATGAAGATTTTTTTTCTTCTTTTTAATTGAATCCTTTATCACAGTTTGAGTCTCAGCAGTTCCTTCTGCATGTCACTAGGTAAATTAATGATGCAAACTTTAATCACTTTCTCTTGGCGTGGAAAGGTTTATTTAAGAACTTTAAAGGCTTGATTTTTAGGCTTGAGCTGCCCTCTTGAAGGTCATTGCATCCTCTTGAATATAGAGCATTTCTCCCACTGCTCCAGGTATAGCTCACTGGTCTTGCCAGCCAGGGAATGAGCTGGGAAGAGCTGTGTGGAAGTGCTTCCTCCCCAGCCCACCCACTGCAAGAATCAGGGTGAAGAAAACCTGGAAGAGGGTCCTCTGCACTTTTGTTTTCACTTTGTTTTGACAGAGAGATGCTTAAAGTCCCCCTGATAGAATCAAACAAAAACAAAAACAAAAACAAAAACAAAAACAAAACAAAACAAAAAAAAACAAACAAAAAAACAACCAAACCCAGAAGCAGTAAAAAATAATGAAAAGAGTAGTTTAAGGCTACAAAATAGCATTGGGTTGGTTTTTCTCTTCAAAAAGGAATAGTGATGAACTGCAAATCTGTATGTGTTCCAAAGCAATCAAGATTGTTTGGGTTTTTTTTTTTAACACTGCTATTTGAGATTTTTGTGGCATTCCTGGTGCTTAAATGTTTCTGTTGGTGGATTTTTGTCTCTTACAGTCCCACCATTTGTGGAAGGTGGAGATGAGCTCTTGGACTACATTGTGATTCTCCACAGTCCTTTTGAGTTGGATTGTTCAGCATCAGGGATGCCCTCACCCACTATCACGTAAGGGGATTGGTATGACAGTAGTAAAAAAAATCTGCTGGTTAAGGAGCATTATTGTTCATTTAGTGCTTAAGTGATGATTAATGTGTGGAGGAGAAATGCCTAGCTCCTCTCCAGTGTCAGGCATACACATGGTAGGATCAGGATTTTGTTTTAAAGTAGTTTGGTATTTTGTGGCAATACACATGTTCTGGAAAATAGGACGGATGACAAGAGCTGACAAAACTCTCTTCCCCTTGCTAGTCTGCACATTTTTCATCTGCCACCAGTGATTGCTTTTGTGTTGGAGATTTCTGTATGCTTCTGCTTTCACTACTGCTTCCCAGCTGTCAGCCCTTCTGACTTTTTTAGTGCCTATTCCCCTCCCTTCTCCTGATCAACCAGTTCAGCCCATGGCACTCAGGAAAGCAGAATACTACCTGTTGCCACTTAGTAGATTCGTGCATATTTTAGGAGTGTTTTTGCTTCTGCTTGCATAGAGATCTGAAACTGTACTTTATTTTTGGTAGGTGGTTGAAAGATGGTCAAGCAGTTGAACAGGGAGCTGGACGTAAGATCTTGTTAAATGGACAGAAACTTCTCATCTCTCGAGCTCAAGTGTCAGACAGTGGCCGCTATAAATGTGTGGCTGCAAATCAGGCAGGAGAACATGAAAGGGAATTTGATGTCACTGTGCATGGTAGGTTACTCAAGGGGGGGAGCAGCAGACTGTCTTTGTTTTAAATTGCTGGCAAGAGGGTGCTGAAATTTTCTGTAAATGTCTATTTCTTGAAAAACTGGAGATGAGCGTAGTGGAAATAGAAGTAGAGCTGCTCTTACTTGGGGGATGTTGCTGCTATGTTTTTAAATGTATATGTGCAAATAATACTTCATTTTTGGTACTGGTGCTTATTCCAGTTCCTCCAACCATCAAATCAGCTTTGACTTCTGAGAGAGCTGTGGTGATCTACAAGCCTGTGACACTGCAGTGCATAGCCAATGGTATTCCCAGCCCTTCCATAACTTGGTTAAAAGATGGTCAACCAGTAAACACCGCCAGAGGAAATATAAGAGTAAGCACTACTCTTTTATGGAATTTAACTGTGATGAGAGCTACAATAAATTATATATATTAGTCCTTCTTTTGCCTCCTTCATGCTGTAGCATAAAGATGCTGAAGTTCCATCCTGGAGAGCTGTGGACTTTTTACCTGAATAGGATGGTATCTCAGATTGCATAGCAGTGTTTAGTAGAACAAATCTCATTAGACAACTCAATTTCAGAAGAGTCTAGGAGTGTAAATTCAGCATCTGGCTCCTGTCAATTGTATTTTAACCTTCAAGGTATGGCTATCTGCCAGTTGCAAGGTGGCTCTACTCACTTGTCACTGTGAGGTGGGATTCAATGAGTTTTTCTATAAGCACTGCCATGACAGCACCTGCCTATACATTCCCCTCTTGTTGTGAGATTCTGCCTTTCAATGAACAGCCCTTCCCAGTGCTTGCATGCTGCAGGGATTTGAGTGCTTGGAATGACTTGGATTTCCTTTAGGCTGGAGCAGTTTCTGGCATCTCACCAGTGGCAGCTCTCTGCCTGCAGCCTCCTTTTCACTTGCTTGCCTGCCCCTCCTGTCTCCATATAGCTGTACAGCTGCTGATCCCCATGTCCAGGTAACACAGGACTTCATGAACTACCAAGACACCTCTTGCAGGAGTTTTAGCCCTGGGTCAGAAGAAAGATTAGACTGAGATGTCTGCTTTGCTGTTAATGCTCAGTGACTCTGCCTGGAATCAGTATGTAAAGTGGTTCCCTGCTCTCTGTGTTGCTACAGCTGGAGTCTTCAGGACGTGTTCTCCAAGTTGTCAAGGCCCTGCTGGAAGATGCTGGCAGGTACACTTGTGTGGCCACAAATGCTGCAGGAGAAGCCCAACACCACACTCGCCTTCATGTGCATGGTAATGATGTTTCTGCCTCTTGGTAATGATGTTTTTGCCTCTCATTAGAAGCTAAGCATGGCTGGTTTAAGGCAGCTCTTTACATCTGTGTCCCTTTCCCTTTTAAACTCTCTGACGTTTTTGTTGTCTCTGCACATCCTTCTTTCAGTTTTCTTTCTTTATCCCACTCCTTTAATGAGAAGTTAGGGCAGAAGCCAGCAGTCCTGGGATTTAGCCTTTCTTGTGTGGTACCAAAGGCTGCAGAAATGAAAGTCTTCCCAGTTAACTCCTCTGATCAGAGCTATCCCAAGGAGCCAAAGACATTGGTACTCATCCACTGCTCAGAAGAGTACTCTGTGTTTCTGAATCCAGATGTGATGCACCACTGTTGGCATTTCTAACATGATCCAGGTCTCCTGGGGATTCCTAGAACCTTGCAATGGGGAATTTCTACAGGAGTGATTTTTCTGGGAAACAAACATTCTCTTATGAGGGATTTTTCAGGCTGATTATAAGGAATTTTATATTGCAGCTAAAAATAGTGTAAAAGGAATCAGGAAAACTTGAAGATGTTGTTTGCATGTGAATTTTACAAATACTCTCAGTGTGATTTACAAATATTTGCCTCAGAAGTGGTCACAAAGTACTGTGCATTCCTGAAGGTGTCAGAGGACACAGGAGGTGAAACAAGGGACTGTGGCCAAGTGATTGTGGTGGCTGCCATTGTCAAACCAAATTTCCAGTAACTGGAAATTGTTTAAACTGAAATAGAGAGATTGAAAATTGGATGAGACCCAGGAACAGAAAGCACACTCCTCTTACACTGTGACAGTGTAAGATGTACACCATAGTGTCAATCCTGTACAAATACCTCTTTCATTCTCAGTCTTTGTGTCCAAGTGTTATTAGGTGGTGGTTTTTTCAGTTTGCAAATTTATAAAGCCATGTACAACATTCAGTTTAATGTTACCAGATCAAATGAGATGAGCTTGCCACATTAGAAAAATGACTGTTCTGGGTTGTGCACAGTTTCCTGCCAGTCCATTTCAAGTGCCATTTTTCCTGAAAAAATAAAATTTCATTGCTATTACCACTAATGAGGTTACACAATCAGAGGATTCTCATTTCAAAGAAAAATGTTCTTGAGAAATTTCTTGGTCATTCATTATCTTAGTTGAAGTTTGTGCAAGAGATGACTTCCTGATTGGATGTTTTGCTAGCTGGGTGACTGAACTAATGAAAACCTGATGCCTTTGTCTTTTCTCAGAACCACCCACTCTGGAGGATTCAGGGAAAATGTTAAATGAAACAGTGGTGGTGAATAATCTGATTCATCTTGAATGCAGAGCATCTGGGATCCCTCCACCAGGTATGCACGTGGACTTTGAGCACATGAAGCAGATGTGAGAAAAGGTTTCCACTTTTATGTTTCTTTTGAAAATAATGAATATATATAAAATAATGAGAAATGTCAATATATCAAGTGACACAGAGTAAGTGTTGAGGAGTTCAGTAATTCTCACCATTATTAATTAAATGAATGAAAACCAAAAGGAAAATCAATTCCCTTGCACAGGCAGCAATAGACAGGAATAATGTTGGAGTTCTAGACATGAAGATGTGGTGCTGAGGGAGGGATGTGCTGTTGTGGTGGCCTTGGCTGTGCTGGGTTAACTGTGGGACTGTGGATGATCTTAAAGGTCTTTTCCAAGGAAACTTACTCTAGGATGCTGCTAAATCATCTACTCTTTTCCCCTGTCAACTCAATATTTTATCATGTAGAGCAGGCTTAAAACAATAGCTTGTGTACTGAGTGTTCCTGTTATTTGTGGTCATGGCTGGGACTTCATATAAAATCTGGTAAAATAAATATGAGGCTCCTTGTTTGGTCTGGGCCCTTTACCTGGGAGAATGAGTAGGTTTCTGTTTGTGCCCAGTGCTTTCTGGGACTTGTCCTGACTGTAAATTATACTCATGATTTTGTGTGTTCTCCTTCTGTGCTAAGCTTTGAAAGTTAAGAAAAGCAATAGCAGCATCACAGTGAAAAAGCAGCTTTACCTTCAGCCTTGTTCATCAGGCAGGCCAGATGACTTCTTGGATGTGTGTCTGTCCCAGAAAACTTGTCTGCTATGGAGAATGATTTTCATCTCACTTTCATCTGACTGAATAACAAAGTGATGCAAGTGAAGCATTAGTTACACATTCTCCTGATGGAGGGCTCCATCTTTTGGCTGAGATACAAACAAGTCCTCAGATTTTGTTGGTTATCAAGTTGCTATAAAATTGTCTTTGTAATAATACTATTTTTCTGGGCTTTATATGCAGTTTTCAGGCTGCCAGTAGAATTTTGATTTTGTTGCTTGTATGTTTATTCTGTAAACTTTTTCAGGTAGCTCAATTTAGTGTAGCAATATTTTAGAGTGAAAGGTGAAAAAACCCATATAAATCATATTATTGCATATTTTTAACCAGTTGCTGTTGGCCTTGGGATGAGTTAATCCTCTGGAAGCATGCTTAGTGTGATAACTTTTTACTTCAGACCTTTTCCTGAACACATGGTGATGGTGGTGTCAAGCTGGCTATTGAATTTTGCACAAATGTTAGAGTTTGTCATTTGTCACCAAAAAGTGGTGAGACATTGGAAAGGGCTGCCCAGGGAGGTGGTGGAGTTGCCATCCCTGGAGGTCTTCAAGAAGTCTTTAGATGTGGTGCTTCAGGAGATGGTTTAGTGGTTGTAGTTATTTGGATTAAGGTTGGACTTGTTCTTGAAGGTCTTTTCCAACCTTAATGATTCTATGATTTTAGTGACTTCTTACTTATGATTAATATTGGCATGAGTTTGTAAATGTTGGTGTTCTGTACTAGAAAACTTAGGCTGGGGTGTTGTTATGATCTGAGTTATTATTGATATTTTGATTGTGAGGAAAATTCAGCCACTACTCATAGATGATGCGTGAATTTACAAAAATAACAAGGCTTTATGATTTAAACAAGTTACAAGGATTTATTTAGGATTTATACAATTAGTTACTTTGGAGAGAAGAATCGTTGAGAAGAGAAAAGAAGGAGGGAGTAATTAAGATGTTATCATCGGCCGCCGGCGCTGGCCTCTGGCTGGAGTCGGGTGCGTAGGGTCTGTCGCTCCTGCTGCTTCTCTGGCCCGTAGCTGAAACCAAAGTGCCGAGAGAGGGAGGGTCTAGAATCATAGAATTGGCTGGGTTGGAAGGGACCTCAGAGCTCATCAAGTCCAACCCTTGATCCACTCCCACTGCAGTTCCCAGCCCATGGCACTGAGTGCCACATCCAGGCTCTTTTGAAATAGCTCCAGGGATGGAGAATCCACCCCTTCCCTGGGCAGCCCATTCCAATGCCTGATCACCCTCTCCAGAAAGAAATTCTTTCTCATGTCCAACCTAAACCTCCCCTGGCACAACTTGAGCCCTCTTGTGCCCTCTTGTCTTGCTGAGAGTTGCCTGGGAAAAGAGCCCAACCCCCCCCTGGCTCCAACCTCCTTTCAGGGAGTTGGAGAGAGTGATGAGGTCTCCCCTGAGCCTCCTCTTCTCCAGCCTCAACACCCCCAGCTCCCTCAGCCTCTCCTCATAGGATCTGTGCTCCAGTCCCTTCCCCAGCCCAGTTGCCTCCTTTGGACCTGCTCCAGCACCTCAATCTCCTTCCTGAGCTGAGGGGCCCAGAACTGGACACAGGACTCAAGCTGTGGCCTCCCCAGGGCTGAGCACAGGGGCAGAATCCCTTCCCTGGACCTGCTGGCCACGCTGTTCCTGAGCCAGCCCAGGATGCCATTGGCCTTCTTGGCCACCTGGGCACACTGCTGCCTCCTCTTCAGCTTCCTGGCAATCCAGACTCCCAGCTCCCTCTCTGTCTGGCTGCTCTCAGCCACTCTGTGCCCAGCCTGGAGCTCCCCATGGGGTTCTTGTGGCCAAAGTGCAGGACCCGGCACTTGGCCTTGTTGAACCTCATCCCGTTGGGATCAGCCCAAAGCTGCCCCTTTTCCTTTTCTCCTGGGCTTTTTTATACAGGGAAAGAAGAGGGGTCCCTTTTTTGCATAAGTCCCTGATACACACAGACTTCCTGGAGAGGAGTCATCCTTATCTTTCAGTCTTTTCGGTGTCCTGCTACTTTCATTGTTTTGGTCTCCACCATGCACCAGGGGGTGACCTGATAAGCATTCTTATCTTTTAGGTGTCTGTCAGGCATATGTTGAGCTAAACATATGTTAATTGTCAAAATGTTGCAGCATAGCAGGGAGAAAGGAAAAAAAAAGATTGATTCAAGAGACATATTTTGTATTTTTAAAGTGTTTACATCAGTATTTGTTCCCTTTGTAGTGGGGGTATTTTTGGTGGCTTTTCCATCTTCCCTTTTATTTTGCAGCTATCACCTGGTACAAAGACAACAGTCCTCTTGCCACTGCTGCCAGTGCCACTTTCCTGCAGAGAGGGCAGGTTCTGCAGATTGAGGGGGCTCAGGTCTCTGACACGGGTGTCTACAAGTGTGTGGCTGTCAACACAGCAGGCATGGCTGAGTTATCTTACAGTCTTCAGGTTCATGGTAAGTACCAAAACTTCCAAACCCCACCTGGGTTCTTCACTTCTGCTCCTCTCAGGTTTTCTTAGCAGATTTACCATTGCTTGAAATGCCATCGTACTGGCACAGAACAGTCACTCCTCTGTTTTTCAGTGACACTAAAAAAATGTGTTTTGAATTAGGAAAATATGGTAGGGGAAGCCAGTTTTAGAAAGAATGAGCAGAGACACCAGATTTGTGGGAGATGTATCAAGGTTTTCAATCCAGCAAGTTTGAAGGCCTTGCAGTTGGTGGGTTTTGTTCTGCAGGACTTTAAGGCTCAAAGTAAATAAAGAAAGAGCAAATGTTCTTTCATAATCCAAGAGCTTTAAAGAAAAATGTACAGATTATAAGATGAAGTGGAAGTGTGGGTGTTTGTAGACATGAGACACCTGATCAAAAGTCAAACTGGAGCTTTTCCATTGATTTCAGTGGCTTTTGGGTGAGGTGTAATTAAAATTCTCATCTTTGATACATGTGTATGCATGTAGATGTTCTTCTGTGGGAGTCTTCCAGGGCCCAGATTTGTTGCAGTGGCCCCAGCTGAGATGGATGCTGAGTATGTAGTTGCTGTTAATGTTAATTAACACATAATGAGTTGGGCAGCACATAATAATGAAATTACTGATCATCATGGGAGAAAATGATGGCTCAAGGCATGGTCAAAAGGAATTAGCCCCACCCGGTGATTAATTCCCAGGATATATTTAGAGCCAAGGTTATTATTCTGGTAAAACTGAAAAATGAAAAATAACTTCTAAAGATATGTGTGCCTCTTCATGGGTTGCAGAATTTCAGCAGATACCTCCAGAGTTCTCTAGGGAAATAATACCTTCTGTCTTAAACACATAGAATTAGTTCCCTTCCTGCAACAGAAAGCATGGAGCTGAAGCCAGAGCTGATTGCAATGAAGGAAGCTCAAACATCCATCCATGAACCCACAAAACAAAGCTCTACAAAATTTACTAGACTGTATACTTATAGTAAGTGTTTTGAGATGTTCCATTAAAATGTATTTTATCATCAGGCAGACAGATGTTGTACAGTTGAATCTGGTAAATGTTCACATGTGCTTTGCACAACCCATTTATGGCTTTGTGTATCTGTTTACTTGAAACTTCTTCCTTTAATTCCCACCACTCTCAATGCCTTTCACTGGGTCTAAATAGAACATAATAAAAGTTTGAGGGGATATTTTCTGCTTTTATGTTGTGGTTCCTGGGTTTCACAACTGTGCTGGGAGCCCAGCCCTGTCTACCTTGCTCACAAAGTAGTAGTTTCATTGAAATTATCTGAGTGCTTGCACAAGGAAAAAGTGGAGTTTAGCACAGAGCAAACAAGTGACAAGAGTTCAGTAGGAGTGACACGAGAAATCTTTTCAGCAATGTAGTGACTTGCAGAAAGAGAAATAATGGAAGTAAGTGACCTGTTTAATTTAATTGTGAATAAGACTTATGTAGCTGTTTCAGCTTGTTTCCTTCTTTTGGTTTTTTTTTTCAGTTCCACCTTCAATCTCTGGTAGCAGTGACATGGTGACAGTGGTGGTTAACAATCAAGTGCAACTGGAGTGTGAAGCCAGAGGCATCCCTGCACCTATTCTAACATGGTTAAAAGATGGTAGCCCTGTTTCCAGCCTTAATGATGGACTCCAGGTACTGGGTTTAAATCTTGCTCTTTCCTCTTGTGGTAGGAGACCAGTGCAATTTAATGTAACAGAGTAAGTTTGAGCATTTGGAATGAAAGTATAAGACCTTTTGCTCTAGGTTATTCTTGCAGGTGTAGCTCCAGTAGTTCCAGTGTGATGTGGAAGATACAGATAGATTGAAGTAAGGTGGTCTGTCCTTCCAAATGATTTCATGCTGAGTAAGAGTTTGCATCAACAATTTTTTTACTCACTGTCAAGAAGAAACAAGATCATATTTATATGCTAAAGGGATCCATGGAGCTCAAGAGCCTGTAATACCTCATTACCTAAAATAATAATTCTTTTAAAAAAAAGACCAACCACTGATGTAAGAGTTAAGAAGAAAGGGCATGATTCCTTGTTGAAAGCTGATGTTATGATCTGAAAGGAAAGAGGAGAAATTGGTGTGCTCTGGGGACAAGGTGGTCTGTCCTTCCAAATGATTTCATGCTGAGTAAGAGTTTGCATCAACAATTTTTTTACTCACTGTCAAGAAGAAACAAGATCATATTTATATGTTAAAGGGATCCATGGAGCTCAAGAGCCTGTAATACCTCATTACCTAAAATAATTTTTTTTTTAAAAAAAGACCAACCACTGATGTAAGAGTTAAGAGGAAAGGGCATGATTCCTTGTTGAAAGCTGATGTTATGATCTGAAAGGAAAGAGGAGAAATTGGTGTACTCTGGGGACAGCTCTGAGCACAGACAAAAGGTGTGACAGAATTGAGACTGGTAAGAGGGAGGAAGGTCCAGATTGCACAAAGACCTGAGTGCTAGGAGTTCCCTGTGGACTTGCATGACATTCCACTTCTGCTTTTGCAAGTTTCAATCAAAAGAGAACAACAGAGTGCAGGGAAGAGTGCAGGGAATAGGGGGGCGGTGGGAAGCAGTGGTGAAACAAGTATTTCATTTTGAAATGAGACCTCATATTTCTCTTTGCTAGTGTTTTACATTGAGGCCTGTGTCCTGAGTGTGCCACAAACACTTCTATTTCAGGTTCTGTCTGGGGGCAGGGTCTTGGCATTAAGCAGTGCTCACATCAGTGACACAGGAAAGTACACGTGTGTTGCAGTCAATGCTGCAGGGGAGAGCCAGAGAGACATTGAGCTCAGAGTTCATGGTGAGTTTTGCTGACAAATCTGGTTTTTTTTGGTCATGAGAACAGTACATGGAGCTTTAATTAAACACACTGTGGCCCAGACATTTAGCAACCTTGAATAAAAGTAGTTCAAACCCACAATGGAAAGCAAAGCAGTGATGAGGTGTGTGTGTATCTAAGTTAATATATATATGTATGTATTGAAGCATGTATGTTCTTCTGTGTAGCCTGGAAGAAATGGGGTTGCAACAGTGAATTCACAATTTTTATACATAAAGGCTCATTTATAAATGGTAGGAGAAAATATGTGTGTAAAAAACCATGTAGATCCTGTGGGCAAAAGGTATTACTGGGGCTGGAACTCAGCTGTCTGTATTGAAGCAGGATGGGTCAATGTGAGCTCTCCAGTTTCCAGTCCATTTTCAAGCCAATGCCTGCCTAAATGGTGGTGGCTTTTTTAGTGCTAATAGTGACACTGTACTGAGCTTTACTGAGCCCAACCAGTCAGTGTTTCAGTGTTGTCTCTTCCATGAAGCAGGAAATATCTTTTGTACTTGGTGAGTTTTCCCAATTGTGTAAGTTAATTCTGAAATCTTTTTTGACTGAACTCATGTAAATTCATCCTTCCTTCTGGTTTTTTGTAACTCGTATGAGCTTCATCCTGATTTTTTTGGTAACTTGTTTAGGATGCTTTCTCCTATTGCAATCTTAGAGGTTGTAAGTGATGTGCAGATCCCAAAGAACATGACATATTCTGAGGAGAAACTCCAGGGTGTTTGACTACAGCAAGTTTTAAGTTTCCTTGGACAGCTCAGTCATTTTCTACAGCAGTGAAATGAGGATGAACAATGATCTGCCATTTGTTTTAGAATTCTTACAGTACTAGATGTGGAGAGAGCTCTTTGGAACAGAAGAATCTTTGTGGTTTTGCTTCTGCTTTCAGTAGGTCCATGGAGAGAGAGAGAGCTGTTTTGGCTCTGCCAGTCTCTTGCTTTGTGGCAATCCTAAGCACAAGTCTGGAAAATCTTGCAAGAGAAGTTGGAAGTTTGGATGCTTTCTAAGGTGAATATGGACAGCTGGCCAGGCTTTTTGTTCTCAAGTTTGCCTTCCTTTTAAATGCCCTGTGGTTAGTGTACTCATGACCTGAGTCACAGCTACTTTTGCATTTGCAAGGGGCAGCTAAGAAAGTCAGGACTGGGACATGGCAAACTCAAGCTGAACCTAGGCTGGAACATTTTATATGTCTACAGCAAAAAATATCAAGGTCCCTTTTGTAGTTTGTGGACAGGTGTGTATGTATAGGTAACCACAAAAGTGATGTGAGTGTATTTATTGTTTCTCTTTCATTTTCTCTAGCCTCTCTCCACGTTAGCTAGAGGAAATTAAGAGAGTCTGGAAGTTGTGTGTGTTTAAAATTACTATTCTGTTGAAGATGGCCAGGATTGAGCTCAGCTGCAGGGCCATCTTGAGTCACAGAAAAATAATATTTCTCTTAAGATTTGCCTCAAAGGGGTTATCAAGAAGTCACAGGGGGAAAATAATTTGGAGTGCAGCTGGAGCTGAGGTGTTTAGAAATGTGCAGTCTAGGAGTTGGAACAGTCTGGGTGACATGAGTTACCATGAGCATAATTAGATTAATTTTAAACCCTGTTCCTTCAGGAGCAAGTGCTCTACTGTCTCTCTGTTTCATAAACTGTTTGTCCTTTTGAACACATTTCAATTAATTTTGCTGAGAGGAAAAGTAATTGGTAGAAAAGTATTTGGAAATAAATTTGCTTTCTGCAGTGATGGATTAGCTTCCAATTTTCAGTTCCATAACATTCATAAAGAATTTGGGCCTTTGTGAATGCTACAAAGAAAGTAAGATAAACAAATTATTTTTTTTCAGTTGCTATATTTCTTATCCACAGAGACCAGACTTTTTCCTAAATTATTTCCAAATTGTGAAATCAGATTCTCTGCTTAGTTCTTGTGCCAGAAAAACAAAGGTTTACTGTTAATGTTAATTTTCAGGACATCTTTGGAACTGTATTGCTACTTTACTGAGTACCACCTTGGGACATTTATAATCTTGCATGTCTTAATAAATTCAGTATCTTTTTGTTCAGAGTGAAGCCCAGAGTGTTTCTCACAGACAGTCCCTCTGCTTCCCTTCTTTTTACCCCAATGCTTTGTGCAATCAGAGAAGCAGTTTCTGGAGTCATGGATTTCAAAACCATAAAATTAAAGATCTGCAACAATGAAGGTTCTTGTCTTTGGCCCTGGTCAACTTCTTTAGGGAAAACTGATCAGTCTTAGTACAAACCAAGCAAAAAGATCCCACTGGAAATGTGTAACCTGACAAAGTAAATCTTTCTGGGAGAGTTTTGATTTTGTAAATCTTTTAATTGCTGATCTAATGTTGCATTAATGTCAAGAGTTTACAGTGAATATGGTATGAGAAAGGAAAGGGAATCTCTGCGGGTTGCTTTAAGGATTTAAGAACAAATGTTGGTAAGGGCATGAACAAGAACTGTCTTTGAGATCATGCCTGAGCAGCACCCAGTAAGAGCCCTTTCACACTGCAGTTTGCAGGCTTCTGACTTCCTGCAGGACAAACACTCCCAAATCCTGTCTCACTGGCCCTGGTCTGGGAAAGGGAACCTCTGGTCAAGACCTGGTGTAGTGAGCACCAGCAGCCCAGGATGCTCACACACTCCTGCTCCTTTCCACATCAGCTTCTCTCTGACACCCTTTAGACTCTTGTGGCAATGCTGGGTCAGTGGCTCCAAGCTGCCTGGGGAGGCTCAGGGGATTTCCTCTGATGGCAACACACACCAGAAGGCTGTGCTGCCATTCAGAGAGACTTAGACAGGCTGGAAAGCTGGGCAGGGAGAAACATGATGAAATTCAACAAGGGGAAGTTTTGCATTTGGGGAAGAACAACACGATGTCCCAGTATAGGTTGGGGGCTGAGCTGCTGGAGAGCAGTGTAGGTGAAAGAGACCTGGGGGTCCTGGTAGACAAGAAGATGCCCATGAGCCAGCAATGTGCCCTTGTGGCCAAGAAGGCCAATGGCATCCTGGGGTGCATTAGAAAGGGGGTGGTTAGTAGGTCAAGAGAGGTTCTCCTCCCCCTCTATTCTGCATTGGTGAGGCCACACCTGGAGTATTGTGTCCAGTTCTGGGCCCCTCAGTTCAAGAAGGACAGGGAAGTGCTTGAAAGAGTCCAGCACAGAGCTACTGAGATGATTAAGGGAGTGGAACATCTCCCTTATGAGGAAAGGCTGAGGGAGCTGGGTCTCTTTAGTTTGGAGAAAAGGAGACTGAGAGGTGACCTCATCAATGTTTTCAAATATGTAAGGGGTGAGTGTCAGGGAGATGGAGTTAGGCTTTTCTCAGTGGTGACCAGTGATAGGACAAGGGGTAATGGGTGTAAATTGGAGCATAGGAGGTTCAAGTTGAATATCAGAAAAAATTTTTTTACTGTAAGGGTGACAGAGCCCTGGAACAGGCTGCCCAGGGGGGTTGTGGAGTCTCCTTCACTGGAGACATTCAAAACCCACCTGGACACGTTCCTAGGGGATGTACTCTAGGGGGCCCTGCTCTGGCAGGGGGGGTTGGACTAGATGATCTTTCCAGGTCCCTTCCAACCCCTAGGATTCTATGATTCTATGATTCTATGTTTGGTTCAGCCATGGGTACTGATCCAAAGCCACTGATGGCAAGCAGGTTTCTGTCATGAATTTTTTCATTTAAGCTCATCTCATCAGTCAGATTTTCCTCCAGGTTCTTTTTGACTCCAGCCAAGAACATGTTTGCCATGGAAAATGGCTCTTGTGCTGTGTTTCCAGGGTTTGGTTCTCAGTTGCTTTGTTTTTCTGACTGTGGGAACATAAACAATTTTTTAAAATGCTTGAGGGGAAACTGTTTTTCTTGAATATTGACACTTTTCAAGAACAGGTAATGGGCTTCAATTTAAATATCCAGAAGAACTTTTTTTTCCTTCTACACAAAAAAGTTCATTCCAAAAGCTCGTGTGTCTACCCTATAAATTGAAAATAATAGTTTAATAATGAGATTATCACTGAAACTGTAGTTCAAACCTAAATATAGTGCTCATTACCAGTAACTGTGATTGTTAGCTAGCAGATACCACACAAACCAGGCAATAAATTAATTGTAGATTATGACTTGATGTTTAAGTCATTAACCCGTTGACTTGAGTGCAGCTGTGTAGGTTCTCACAATGCAATATCTTCTGTATTTGGCCATCTCTGGACAAAATTTTTCTTAAACTCAGAGATCTCCTTCAAGTACTATCTTGGCATGGTTTGGAACAATTTAAGATTTTTTTCAGTTTCTAAGTCTGATTATTTTCTTGAGAGGCTTTTCACTCAGCAGTGTTTGGTTCTTTTTTAGCACGAATGTGCTTCTCATTCTTTATATACTGGTGATTTTTCTTTCTAGTGATATTTCAAGTATTCTTTTGGTAGTCTTGGCTCATCTACATGGTTTTCTCTGGAGCTGATATCTCGCCAGCACGGATCTGGTGTAGCAGGTATTCTGTAATAAACAAAAATTATTCCAGGGCTTTTTTTGTGCTGTCAAGGAGACTTCAGTTGTGTGCCAGATAAGTAGTAACTGCTATTTCAGTTTTGTAAAATGAAGGCTGTTGACAACACAGCACATTTGCTCAGGGAAGTCTGCAATTCCCAAAGGATTTGTGTTTTTTATTTGTTGCTGTAGTCCCACCAGACATCATGGGAGAGGAGCAGAACATCTCTGTGCTGATTAACCAAGATGTGGAGCTACTCTGCCAAAGCAATGCCATTCCCCCACCCATGCTGACGTGGCTCAAAGATGGGAGACCCTTACTGAAGAAGCCAGGTCTTAGCATCTCTGAAGGTGGAAGTGTGCTGAAGGTAAACAGGACACTCAGGACCATTCCTTACTGGGGAATATCCCCACTGTGAGGGCACCCAGTACCTCTTAGAGACTGGGCAGCATTGGGCCCTCTGGTGCAACAAGGTCATGGACATCTAGATGGTTGCATATTGGTTTTGCAGGGGTAATGCTGGGTTAGAGGTGTTTAGAGACACCAGTGTAAAAATAAAAATGGAAAATTGAACAATCCTTGCAAGTTTCATGTATGACAATGGAAAAAAGAAGAAATTTAGGTTTTCATTGTCTTTTCTAGATTGAAGGAGCTCAAGTCCAGGACACTGGCCGGTACACTTGTGAAGCAACAAATGTTGCTGGGAAAATGGAAAAGAATTATAATGTCAATATTTGGGGTAAGATTTGTTAAGCTTATTCCAGGGATGGGAACAGAGCTCAGAGAGAAATTATGATGTGAGACACTAAGATCTCTGTAATTCATAAACACTTAATTGCTCAGGTTCATGCAGGGAGCTGTTGTTATGTTTGCTGTAGTTTAGCAGTCCCAACAATGTGTGCATACTTTTCAGATTGCTTTGATTTGATTCTGAATTAATACCAGCAACTTTATAGGCCTTTGTCAGCCTGGTCAGGTAGAGAAAGCACAAACATTTTGACTGGAAGCAGGGCAGATGCTTCTTACAAAAAGGTTGAAGCCAATAGAGTACAATAAAGCCCTTTTCATTTTGAAAGGTTTCTTTTCCAGTGCTGCAATTACCTGGCTTTTCTTTTCAGTCTCACCAAGTATTTATGGCTCAGATGACACCTCTCAGCTGACAGTAGTTGAAGGGAGCTTGATAAGCCTGATATGTGAGTCCAGTGGCATCCCACCACCCAGTCTTACCTGGAAAAAGAATGGTGAGTAGCCATCCATTGCTGGGTTTATAAAGCAAATGTGAGAATTCTGACCTGCCAGATTTTCTTTTTCCCATGAACATTTTAGTGAGTGTGTTCTGAGGAATTCCAACATGCAGGTATTTAAATAATCCCAATATTGACTGAAATGAACTACAGTAGTATATTATTCCCCTCTCTATCACTCAGTTCTGCTTTGGTTAGGTATCATTATTCCTGAAAGTGGGCAAGAGAAGTGCAATTCCTGAGCTGAATTAAAAAGTTATAGTTATTGAAACTCTTAATCTCTCTCAAAGTGGAGCCAGGCAGCATCCAGACTTAGTTGTGGGTCCCAGCTGGCAGGGCTGGGTGTCACTGAAGTCCTGCAGTGCCAGGTGGGAGGTTTCTGCCCTGTGATCCACTGTGTAACACATCCTCTGGGTTTTGTTTTTTTGAAATTGCAGTCATGGCACATTGCCTAGCAAGGAAAATGCATCTAGTTGTAGTAATTACTTTTGGGAATGACTCAACCTTTCTTTCATCCTATCTTAATATTTAAGAGAAATCTGCACAACTTGTTGCTTAAGGTGTTAAAGTAATCTAGACAAACACCCTCTGGTGAATCAGTAGACAAAAGCAGGTATTTTTAGTAATTAAGCAGGTATTTTTAGTAATTCCTTTTAAGCAGAGACACTGTTGGAGATAGAATGTTAGGCAAGGTAAGATACTGAACTCCAGTGTAGTCATTCTTCCATTATTAATAAATCTTAACCTATTCCTGTTTTTCTAGAAAGCACAATACAGTGTGGTATGTACCTACCTTAATTAATTTTGCCTTTGCTACATACATTTTCACTTTACTACATAGAGTTTTAAGAGAAAATTAAGTTAATCAAATTCTTTTGAAATCCTGTCTCTTGGAAGCCAAAAAGGCATTGTATGACATGTTCTAATAACAAAGTGCAAGGCCAAAGTACTTACACTTTTATGGCAGAAGGGAAACCTGAACCTGTTTGAAAGTCTAGAAAGGCACTTAGAGAGAGATACAGTTTAGAGTTTTGCTTGAGACTGAGATTTTTTTCATTCTCTTTGGCATTTTATGCACATGTTCATAGAGAGGATTTTAAATGCACAAGTGGGGAATAGAAATTCAGCTTTTAGAATTTTCTGTAGCAAGTGTATTCTTTCTGTCACAAAGTCTTGCTGCAGTTTTCAAGATTAAGATAGTTAATCTTAAGCTCTCCAAGACTGAAAGTTCTGCTCAGAGAATGCACTATTATTTTACTGTCATATTTGTGCCAAGGATTTCCTGAGCAGAAGTGTGTGCACTTGGACTGTGTAACACCCCCTACACAGGTGATGTGGCTGTGCAGAATAAATTATATGTTTCTGAGCACTGACACTGCTGGGGCAGATGGTTATATACTGCCCACGAGTCAGATTTTACTGGAAGTGTTGAATTTTCTGCTCAGTGGAAGCATCCAAATCTTTTTGGATGGATGAGAGCGTGGTGAGAGCTATTGTGCATTTGTTCAGGCTGCTGTGTGTCATTAACTCAGCAATTAATAACAGAAATCCTCAGAACCATGCATGAAGTTTCTCATGCCTGGGGAAGCTCTGACAGAAAATTCCAAGCTGGGCAATTGTGCAGCTCAGTAATTTTTAAAGGACCCAGTGGACTTGCAGTGCATGAGCAAAGTCACTGCCATTTTCTGTGGTTTTATCTCAAAGAATGTTCCTTGCAGGCTCCCTGCTGGTGGCTGACATTTTGGGAAGAGCCCGGATATTATCTGGAGGCAGACAGCTGCAGATTTCCATGGCTGAACAGTCTGATGCTGCATCTTACACCTGTGTTGCTTCAAATGTAGCTGGAAGTGCAAAGAAAGAATACAGTTTGCAAGTATACAGTAAGCTGCCATGAAAAATTCTGTTCATAATTTACCAGTTCCACACTGGAGTTGCATTAGGAAAGTGTTAAGGGATGTTAAGCTGCAGGATTTTCAGAGAGGAAGGGACAATTTATGGATACTCCAAGAAGAATGTTAAGTAATTAAAATTTTGGCAATTTGGACCATGATGTTGCATGTACCTGTTGAAAGTGCATTGTAATGGACAGAATTTTAGGCTTGGCTTTTTATTTTAATTTTTTCTCATGTTTGCATTTTTTAAATTGCCTGTAAGTTCCTTATTCTTAAAAGGTTTGTCCTTTATGGGTTGAGGGGAAGAGAGGTTATTTATTTTTTCCCAGCCCTTTGGAAAACGCTATGGATTACAGAGAGCCCCTGATTTGCCAGCAGCAACCCCCAATAATTGGCCTTTATGAAAATGCTGCTCTAGGAAACTTGATTGTTGCTCTGTTCAGAAACAGGTGAAGATCCTGAAATGTAGCTTCAAGATGTCCTCTAAACTGTGTTTTCTTTTTCTTTCTTAGTTAGACCGACCATACAAAACAGTGGCAGTATCCACCCATCCCAAGTCACTGTTACCCAAGGAAATGAAATTTCTTTGGAGTGCAGAGCACAGGGTATTCCAGAGCCAACAATAACATGGATGAAGGATGGCCACCCACTTGTGAGTGGGAGTGACATTGCAATTCTTCATGGTGGTCACTTTCTTCAGCTGAGAAATGCCCACGTGTCAGACACTGGCCGCTACGTCTGTGTTGCTGCCAACGTGGCAGGGCTGTCTGACAAAAAGTATGATTTAAGTGTTTATGGTGAGTATGTGCAAGATGGGGCAGGCATAACAGAAACTAATTAGACTTCTAAGCTCACCAAAGGACAGCCAAGAAGTAGCTGTGTGGCTAATGCACCCCCTGTATCTATCACAGGCCTTAGTCAAGATCTAATTGCAGTTGCAGTATGACAAAATTCCAAGTCCCATTTTTTAACTCCTAAACATCTTAAAATCTTATCTCTGTCCCTGTTAATATCTTTCTGCCCCCAGCTGCTCCATCTCCTGAGAGGAGGAAGCAAAAAAAATTGTATAGTTTTATGTATTATTGGGGTGAGTGTCATGGTGGGAAATATTCTGTTGTGGGAGATAGAAATTAAATTTTAACAGAGAGTACCCTACTAATGGCTGCTACCAGAGGGTAGTTACTCAAGGATAGACTGTATCTCAAGTACATAATTATCAGGTTCTCCTGTTTTACACAACTGGAAGAGTTTAAAGATGGAAACTCCAACTAATAGTTCATCTCCACACTTTGTCTTGATATAATTGACTAGAACAGCTTCTTACAGCTGCTGTAATTCTTCTAGATAGGATTTTTTCACTTCATTGACCAGTGAATATTCATGTTTTACTGTGCAAGTCAACACAGGAATTCTCATTATTGAAAATGAGGCCTAAATGATTTACCAGTTTTGTTTGTTTTATGTTTTCTTTCTGATCTGGAATGTTTTCTGTACTTTATTCTCCAACTTCTGCATAGTAAGAAGAAATTTTAAACTTCCCCAGAACACTGGAGGATGTTGGTTAATTCTTGACCAAGGTTTTATATTTTAAACAACGAGTTGTAGAACTGCAGAACTCTGCAAATCTTATTATTCCTAACAAAGAAAAGCTAGAAATAAATTTGTGGTAGTTACATTAATAGGAAGTTGTTCTTTCCATTAGCATGTAACTCTGTCAGTATTGGGATTTTTTGCAGTGTTTCTGCTGGAATTTATGATTAGCACAGAATAGACAGAACTACTAAAACCTTACTCATTAGGAATCTTTAGCTGTAAAATAAAGGTTCTAAAACTGATATAATTTACTGTTAATATTCCAAGAAGTTACTCAGTTGGAAATTGTCATTAATATATGGTATTTAATGCCTCAATTTTGTAGCTCTTCACTTGACAAGCTTTTCTTAGCTTCAGTGAATTACTGCTTGGATGACAGAATCTTCTGAGAGCAGGATTAGTTTTTATTTATTCTGAACTACGTTTTGTTTTTTTTTTTTTTTACTTCTATAGTTCCCCCAAATATTGCTGGTGACCTACAGATGCCTGAAAACATAAGTGTTGTGGAGAAGAATCCCTTCTCTCTGGTTTGTGAAGCTTCAGGAATTCCCTTGCCATCAATAACTTGGCTCAAAAATGGGTGGCCTGTCCCACTGAACAGCTCAGTGCACATCCTCTCAGGTACAGAAATTAAGGGTTTTCTGCACATACAGTGCAGGTATTTCACAGGGAAGAAAGTTTGGTCATCTGTACAGACAAGGAGAGAGCTGTTAATCACTGCCAAGCTGTGACTGGGGTCAGATTGGCTGGAGTGGCTGGTGAAGTTTTTAACCTGTGACCAGATTTCATGTGAAAGAGGCAAAGGCATAGTCAGAGACATGGATCAAGCCACTGTTCTGGCTGTTGGTGTGTGTTAGGCCAATGCTTCTTTCCAGAAATGTCAGATGGTAACATCTTGCTTTATCAGTGCCAATAAATATACCACATTAGCTCTTGTCTCTGACTAGCTTTCTCTACCTCTTTCTCTTCACAACCCTTTAAAGTTGAAAAATCTTTGAGAATTCATACACATAACAATAAACAAAACACATTTCTTTGGGGATCTGTATAAAAAACCCCAAACAACAAACACAAAAAAACCCCAAAACCCACAGAAAAACCTGTTAATGAGTCTAAGAAATTAACACATGTAAATACTTCCTGGTCTTGTTGCTAACTGAATCAGATCTTCAGAATATCATCTAATACAGCTGGAATTCTGTGCTCAGTTAAAGACCAGCACAGAATGCTGCCTAGTCCAAGTGATCTGGAGAAACTTACTCCAAGAAAGCAGAGAAACAGATGTGATTCATTGGAGATCTCAATTTTCAGGCTGGAATAACCTGTGAAAAATTGGTTCAGCTGCCTTTTGATGCCAATAGTAATTGACAGAGGTGTCTGAAATAGGAGGGGCTCAGTACCTGTTCCTGGAACTCATCTTCCTGCACAATGACTTAGGGAAGTGATTGATGGGCCAGGGCTAGTTGTATGAGTTTCAACAAGTCCAAGTGTCAGGTCCTGTACTTGGCCCACAACACTCCCCAGCAGTGCCACAGGCCAGGGGATGAATGGCTGGAGAGCTGCCCAGCTGGGAGGAACCTGGGGGTGCTGATTGCCAACCAGCTGAACATGAGCCAGCAGTGTGCCCAGGTGGCCAAGAAGGCCAATGGCATCCTGGGCTGGCTCAGGAACAGCGTGGCCAGCAGGACCAGGGAAGGGATTCTGCCCCTGTGCTCAGCCCTGGGGAGGCCACAGCTTGAGTCCTGTGTCCAGTTCTGGGCCCCTCAGCTCAGGAAGGAGATTGAGGGGCTGGAGCAGGTCCAAAGGAGGCAACTGGGCTGGGGAAGGGACTGGAGCACAGATCCTATGAGGAGAGGCTGAGGGAGCTGGGGGTGTTGAGGATGGAGAAGAGGAGGCTGAGGAGAGACCTTATTGGCCTCTACAACTCCCTGAAAGGAGGTTGGAATGAGGTGGGTGTTGGCCTCTTCTCCTCAGTGACTGGTGATAGGGCAAGAGGTTGCACCAGGGAAGGTTCAGATTAGATAGTAGGAAAAATTTCTTCACCAAAAGAGTGGTGAAGCATTGGAACTGGGTACCCAGGGAGGTGGTGGTGTCACCAGTACCTGAAGGTATTAAAAAAACAGTAGAATTGGCACTTTGGGAGATGATTTAATGGGTGAGGTAGTGTAGGACTGATGGCTGAACTTGATCTTGGAGGTCCTTTTCAGCCATGATGGTTCTAGGATTTTGTGTTACTTGTCCAGCAAATATGGTGAGGGTAGAGCTCAGTGTTTCCAACAGGCAAGAGAGTTACCAGCCCTTGAGATTACAGATGTTAATGAGATGTGTAGACTACAACTGAGATGTTTCTTCAATCTTGGGTTTGCCACTCACAGGTAGAAATCTCTTGAAAATAAGTGCTGATGAGGTTTGTAATAACTCTGATGTAGCCACAGCATCCTAAAGCATAGACCCAGGAAAACTCTCAGACAAGTCAAGGAACTGGGAGGTGTTTAGAAGCTCAGCTAAACCTGGAGTTGAAGCTGATATTTTTCAGAATTTTTTACATTCATGCAGCTCCTAACGTGAGCAGTAGTTTTCAACAGGTGGTCCTGTCTTCTGCTTTCCCAATTTTACATATGGTGCATGGAAAAAGGAGTGGGTGTGTGATTATCCTGTATAAATCTGAGCTGGTATGCATTCCTTCTTGTGGGATGTTGCCATCAGCAGAATGAGGTTCTTCTGAGCTTGTTTCTGTCTTGCCTGTTGATTTCTACACCCACGCTGATATCACCACCCAGACTGCAGAGTCAGGAAGGGTGAAAGACAAAATGATGTTTATTGTCTCTGAACCTTAGCTGCAGAGGAGTGGGGAAACCAGCCAAAACTCAGTGCTTTGTTTCCCAGGAAACTTTGGGCTTTTTTACAGTTCTTTAGAAAACAACACGTGGTAGTGAACTGTAACCAGCATGGCATTTGAAACTTTATTTGGGCTCTGACAAAATCAGCAACAACAAATCTCCCTCTTCATCTAATTTAAGAGGTGGAATACTTTGCCAAAGTAAGATTTTGGTTTTGTTGATTGAAAACATACTTGGCATTGCAGATGATTTAAATGTGTGGACACACTGCTGGCAACTTTGTTATTTCAGATAAAGTGCTGATGTTTCTTTTAAATGATTCCTACATCCTTTAGAAAAAAATTCCACCGTATCACATCTGCTTTCCCTACAGACCATGCACTAAGCTGTATACTAGCTTGAGGAGGTGAAAAGCTTTTATTAAGTTTTAGCTAAATGTAGAAAATAATCCCTCTGTCAGCACTGGAGGCCTGGGTGTGCAAATATGTGAGGCTATAGAAAGTTTGTCACCTGCAGGCAGGTATCTGCTTCATTTTGCTTCTTTGTTCAGGATGTGGGAGGATTCCTTGGGTGGAGGCACAGCCTCCAGGCAGGTCAGCAGTTTATTCCTTCAAAACACATGCCCAGGAACATAGATTTCTGGGATATGTACTGAGAGGGAGACCCCATTGGATATTTGCAGGGAGGACTTGCACAAGGCAGATGCAGTTTACTGTGAGGTAGTGATTTCTAATGGATGAGCTGCTAATGAGAACCTGAAAAAGGCTAAAGGGTGGCCACCACATCTGTTTGCACAATTAAATGCACACTGCTGTTTGTTTTGTTGTTCCTCTGCCAGAAAGGAAGCAAAGAGAACTCGCAGGGATATTCTCGATCCTTTACTCAAACAGAGTTCATATCTTCTCCCTTTTAAGCCAGAGTGCCTGTGCAAATGTGTTCTGACAGCTGTTCTGCTGTAGTGTTAGGAGAAATATGTTATTTGCAAACTTTACATGCAGACCTGTTGTCACCCACTGTTATTATTGATGGCACAATTAATACAAATGCTAGAACAGACTAGAGGAATTTATTCTTCATCTGCATGTGAAAATGCCTTACTGGAGCATTTGTCTGTGTTTATAAAAATAAATGTATTTTTACATTTACACACACCCCTTCTGATGAGGCTTTGTTAATTTTCTTGGATAGTCACCTAGGTTCTCTGTAGGGCAGAGTGAGGGAAAATGGGGCTGTCTGAGAATCTGGGATGGGAGTGGGAGTAAGGTCAGTCACTTTCTCTACTCTTCCTTCTCCATTCTCCAAAACAATGTACATCAAAACCATTCACAGCTTTAAACTTAACCAGAACACTTGAAAAAAAAAGAAAAATAAAGCAGACTTTGGGAGCATGCTGGCTGGAGCAGGACTGTGTATTTTTTGGCTTTGTCCTCAGGGGGCAGAACACTCCGCCTGACACACACGAGCGTGGCAGATGAGGGTCAGTACACATGTGTGGTGACCAATGCTGCAGGAGAAGTGAGGAAGGATTTTGCCCTTTCTGTTCTAGGTGAGTACATAATAACTTCTGATATGGTAGAATCAGAAGAGGGGGCCTCCTGTGTGCTTTTATGCCTGAATATATAACCTTAGAGGGATAAAAAAATGCATTTGATAACACGATTGGAAAATTGGCTTTTAAAGAGAAGTTACTTCTGCATGTGAGCTTGCTTTTTTTTAAGTTTGTAAAATTCATTTTAATTCTGTATTTTTATTATTAATAATTATTATTAATTCTGTAATTTTTAATTCTGGAATAACTGGCAGCAACTTCTGTTTTGTTTGTCTTCTGAGGGGGAATGATGTAAATGTAACTGGCTTCACTGAGGCTGTCATTCAGTTTCATGTCTGGGGATGCTGACAGCCAGCCTCCCATCCTCTCTGCTGTTTCTTGGTGCTCAGAGCTTCACTCTCCCTTGGGTATGATAAGCAAGCAGAATCAGTTTTATAGCTGCCTGGGTTTCTTTTTCCTGGTCAGATTTGTTTCAGCCAGATCTCATCCTTCTGGTTCACCACCCAGCCCATAAATGCCAGTACTGGTGAATGGAAGATGACAAGAATGAGTGCTGTTTATTTAGTCACTGGCCTGAGTTTAAGCTGGTTTTAGTCAAAAGGAAACTACAATCCTAAGGAACCACATGGATTTCATGTGAGTCTGTTGCACCTAATCCCAGAATGGCTCCAAGATCATCCAGTCCAACCTGTGACCAACACCAGTGCTCAAATGCAGAAAGGTTCAGTCCCATGTGCACAATTCATGAGTTCTAACTCATGAGTTAGAACCATCCTTTCTGGGCAGCACTGGGTGTATGTGCAGCTGAGTGGCACTGTGGTAATAATCTGTTGCAAGAAAGATGTGAAGGCAAAGGCAACACCAGCAGAGAACTTAAAAACTGGAACTAGAATTGTTTTGCAAAATAGAGATTTCTGATCTAGTAGAAACCTTCAGCCAGTAGAGATTCTGGCTATTGTGAAGGATATAAACCCAAGTGTAGTAGTGACTCTGCTAAGGATTGGTACAGCAAGCTCTTTGGATGGCTCTTTGGAACCATTAATGTGTAATTTTTTCACATTACGTTTTTGTTTTTCAAAAAACCAGCATTTTCCCAGAAAATACTGCTTTTTTGTTTAGAAACGACGTGTCACTTTTATCAAAAATTACCAGGCCTGTTGCAGGTTGTCTTACAGCATTACTGTATCCAGTTTTCCTGTAAATTTCTTTTCTCTAAGGGGCTGAACACTCTCAGCCCTCAGCTGGCTTATGCATATTCTGCCTGTAAAGGATAAATCACATTCATGTCAGTTCATGTTTATTTGATGAGCTCATGGAAGTGTAAGTCTGGTAGAATGGAAGAGGAGGATAAACACAGAAAAGCATTCATTGTTTTATTGTTTTCCTTGGAGGGCTTTAGTAGCAGTGTGCTCATGAGGGTTCTGGAAATCTGTCTTGTATAGGCTTTGTTTGCCTTGAGGAAAAATTGCTCAGTGAAGCTGATTTCAAGTGGGCTAAGTGGGAAAATCCATTGTTCAGTCTTCTCTTCCCTCCCTCCTGCCCCTAACCTTCCCCCCCTGTAATTTCTGTCTTTCTGGAGGAAAGTTACTGGAATGTGGCCTGAGAGTGACACAGAATATTAATTGCCTCACTGTAAATAGGAACCATGCAGAGACATCCCAGTGTTTCTCTACATTGGTGTCGGAGGTGCCAATTTGCATGGAGAGCTTGGGGTAATCAGCATAATATTTATATACTTGTTAATGTCTGGTGTGGCTTTGTCATATCTCTGAAATTACTGTGTTGACATCTTACTGTATTATCTTGGGGACAAAGCAATGAGTTGCTCTTTTTATTTGTGAATATGAACTTCTGGCTTGACTTAAAAGGCACAAAGTTTATGATTTTAGGTTGTATTTTCCCCCCATCTCATTCCTTCACTAGTTAATGTGTCTTTCTCTCGTGGTAGATTACAAATAAGCTGCTAAATACATTTTACTTCCTCTCTCTTTAGGCCTTCTATGTAGGCTGAAAGTTTGCATTTTGTAGGTTTATTAAAGCATAGTACCTGGCTCCCTAGTCCAACATTTTTGTTACAAAACTTTCAGAAATCTCTTGGAGATTGGGCTTTCTTTTTTATAACTATAGACCTTTTTTTCAACCTGTTCTACTCCATGGCATCTTTGATCTGTAGTGTCATTTTCTTTTGGCCTGAATCTACAAATATCTCTGCTTTGGAAGAAGAAGTTCACCACCACAGCTACTCAGCAACACGTTCAGAATCTGTCCTTCCTCCCTGACAGAACACGGGGCAGTGCTGAACTCTTGACTGAGATGGTTTGGAAAAAAGGAATTAAGTGATCAGCCATACAGGGAGAGTTTCTTCATACTGAGTTAGGTATCTGGAAGGTGGATAGGCATTTTTTCATTTTGTTTCCTTAGGGAAACATTGTTTGTACCAGAACAAGGTTCCCCTAGACCTATGAAGCCACCTCTATGGAATTGGCTGTATGTGCATAAAACACATGTATTCCTTACACAGAACCAGGTAATAGTAATCTGTAGGATTGCTTTGAGCATGCTGGTAAGGGAAAAAATCAATCCCCATGGTCCATAGACAAGCTGACTTTTTTTATATATAAATCAATTCTTTTCCTAAAGTTCTAGTAGGTGCTTTCGGTTTCTGCTGGAGAACCAACAACTCTTAAACTTAAGCACACAGCTTTGAACAAATACATCACTTGCTGCTTAATATGGGAAACAGAACTTGTTTCCAAACTTAGAAAATGTGCTGGTGCATAAAATAAAAAATGGTCCCCACTAACAAGGGCTCAACACCATTGTCCTACTGACCACAGTCAGAAATCTTGCCCTGTGGACTGTACTCCTCTGCAGTCCATGTTCTGAAGGTGAAGTGAGGTGAGAACTTCATGTCTGTGGTCTTCTCCTGCCCTTGGTGTGGACTTAGATGGTGAAAGGTTGTAGAGGAGAATGCAGGTCTGGTGTCCAGGCAGGTTAATATCTGTGTCACATCTGAACCTGTGTCTGGTAGACCTGAGCTGTTAATTGATTGTTGTGTTTAAGACACAGCCTCAGTGTGTCTGTTGTATTTATCTTGGTTGTAAGTAATGCTTGTGGGTATTGTCTTCTTGCCTGTTTGCAGTGCCTCCAGGAATTGTGGGTGAAAATAAATTGGAAGATGTGAAAGTAAAAGAGAGGCAGAGAGTTACTCTCACATGTGAAGCCACAGGTAAAAGTACACAGTGTCACTTACATTTACTGTTCAGATCCAGGGTGTTGATCATCATTGGTTCTGAGCAGCATGTTTTTAACAGAATTTTCAGCTGAGTGGAATTTTGAAGTTTCATTTGTAACCACAGTGCTTATAACAACACTAAAGCACTGCATTTCATAAAGGGTGTAAGAGGTAACCAACAGGATGGTTGCTGTGATATTTCTTCTCTAAAGGCCTATGGGATTTAAGAGGGGGTGTGTATTATTACTTCAGGAGGTCCAGAGATTTTGGAATGCATGTGCCAAAACATCTCCCTGAAGTATATATTCTAAAAGGGCATCTGTAACTCCATTTTTCTGCTTTTCAGAAATCTTGGCGAATCCTAGAGGCTATGCAACAACTAATACAAAAAATAATTTATTACTTATTTCTTTACTCCATTAAGGGAACCCTGTACCTCAGATCACCTGGTTAAAGGATGGACAAGCTCTAGCTGAGGATGAAGATCACAGGTTTCTCTCCAGTGGGAGTTTCCTGCAAATCACCAATGCTCAGGTGGCTGACACAGGACGCTACACGTGTGTTGCATCCAACACAGCTGGAGACAAGAGTAAAAGTTACACTCTCAATGTGCTTGGTAAGACAGCTGGGCTGGCTCTTGCAAAGAAAGTGTTCATCCCAGGAAAAAACAGATCATTGCACTGGAATTCTGTAGTGCCTTCATTACAGTAGTGCTTAACTTGGCTGCCTGCTATTAACATTTCGTAGTGTAGTTATTGATAAATCAATTGTGGCTCAATAGAAACACCAGTTATGTGCTTTACAGCTACACATTTCCTAGCTCTATATTGTCTAAAGTCATAGTATGGAATGAGCAGGGCAATACATTGGCTGTTTGTGACTGAAGGAAGGAGTAACTGCAGAGCCCTTCAGATTATGATCTCTTCAGAAAAGCTGAAGCCATCTGTAGTTGGCTTTTTCATGACAGTTACTGCATAACCCAGGGCAAACAATGGTGAGTTTGGTTTCCACATCCTGGTTTCCTAGGCTCATGCCTCCTAATATCCTGCTGCTCCCAGGGTCACCAGGCAGTGGGTCCCAGGATCACCTCAGGAAGGGGTGGCTGCCACCTTGGTGACCCGAGTTTGACGACAGCCCCAGGGGGACTGATTCTGCTGACTGTTGACTTCAGGGCAAAACATAAAACCAGATGAATGTGGTCTGGTGGTGGATTCCAATGTGTCTTGTAGGAATGCTTCCCAACTTGTTGAGGCTTCAGCCAATTTCTTAGACTGAACAGGGAAGAGAAAAATGGCTTTTCATAGGGGTTTCCACATCCTGGTTTCCTAGGCTCATGCCTCCTAATATCCTGCTGCTCCCAGGGTCACCAGGCAGTGGGTCCCAGGATCACCTCAGGAAGGGGTGGCTGCCACCTTGGTGACCCGAGTTTGACGACGGCCCCAGGGGCATTAATTCTGTTGACTTCAGGGCAAAACATAAAACCAGATGAATGTGGTCTGGTGGTGGATTCCAATGTGTCTTGTAGGAATGCTTCCCAACTTGTTGAGGCTTCAACCAATTTCTTAGACTGAACAGGGAAGAGAAAAATGGCTTTTCATAGGGGTCCTTCCTCTGGTTAGTGATTTTGTTGTTCCTAGTGTCTCCAACCATCACGGGTGCAGATGGCCATGGCAATGCAGAAGATGTCACTGTTATCCTCAACAGCCCAGTGTCACTTGTTTGTGAGGCTTACTCATACCCTCCAGCTACAATAACCTGGTTGAAAGATGATAATCTTGTGGAGTCCAACAGAAATATGCGCATTTTGCCAGGTAAATTTTTCCCATTGTTATTGAGAAATAAAATAACACTTTATTCTCTTATTGTTAAGTTTCCTTTTAGAGACTTTTTTCTGTCAAAACCAAAGGTTATATTACTTTTGAGTGCAATGTTTGTACTTTTGTAGCACTTTCTATTGCAATATTTTTAAGTTTTTTGCAGTTAACTGACAATTTACTTGGATTTTCTTTGTATTCGAGTATTTGTCCTTTTATTCTGTAAAGTTAAATCATGGCAGATAAGTTTGCTTGGGTTAGTAATGGATGTAAGTAACTTGAAATTAAGTAAGAAAATTAGATGGAGAGAGATACATGCAACAGCACTAGTAAGAAATGTGAGGTGGCATTTTTCTAGGTCGTTAATAGGTTGCCATTTTTAATTTGTGGAGTAAATTTTACCTAGCACATCTGTGGAGGTGGAAAACAGGAACAAGCTTCACTGGTAGCACATAAGTCAAGTAGATGAACAAGTATTTTAGCATTATTAACTGGTATTGCTCAGAGGAAGAATGAGCAATAGGAAGGAACTGAATTCCTACATGGGAGAACAACTCTTCCCTGTGAAATACTTGTCTGAAACCAAAAGGAGATTCAAAAGCTCCCATCCACCTCTGGATATTGAATAGGCTTTTTTTTTTTTTGCTTAGTCTTACCCATTCTGCTGCCTTTCCCTTTTTCTCTGAATGAAGCACAGACCCCTCCATCACTTCTTCCTAGTTAAGTATCTGCAAGAAATTTCTTGCACAGAACTCTGGTGACAAATTTTCTGAGATTGTGTAAGCAGCAGCAGTTGTGATCCAAAGCACTGCTGCACATCATGTGCTCCTTGTTACACAGTGTATGTGCTGGTAAGCAGTCAGTTGCTCATGCTCACCTAAGGGCACAGTTTGGGCCAAATAATTGGAAAATATGGTGCAGAAGCCATAATTGGGAAGCAAGAGCATGAGGAGAATACTGATGCAATTTTTTGTCTTTTGGCAGGTGGTCGAACCCTGCAGATTTTAAATGCACAGGAGGACAATGCTGGCAGATACACCTGTATAGCCACAAATGAGGCTGGAGAAACTTCAAAACACTATGAGATGAAAGTCTACAGTAAGAAAATACTTCCAATTGTTTTCTTTTTATTCTTATTTTTTCTCCTCTTGCAGTGTTACCTGCTCTGGTGAACACCAGGATTGCTGTGAGTGGCTTTGTTTAGCAGGTGTCTTCATTAGCTCATGGTGGTTGTTGAGGAGAGAAAAGTTTGGAAAAGTTTGAGGACTGGAAAAGTTTGCTGTTGCATCCTTTAAAAGTGCTGCTCTTGGGCTAAATCTATCACACAGGGCAAGGCATTTAAGAAACACTCCTCTTGAGTTTCTTCTGAAATGCTTTAGGTAATGATTTTCAAATCAAATGAATGCAGCACAGGGGGAAGTGTCAGCAGAGAATAATGTGAGCAAAGAAACTATTTCAGAAAAAAAGAAGGGTAGGGGACCTGTAACATCTAATGGGAAACATTCCTGAGTAAAGTGAAAAAGGAGGATGCTATTTTTATATCTTCCATAAAATACCATATGCACAAAAAATTTTCCCACTTCAGGCTTCCTGTCAGCACATTGTTCTTGGAGCATCTGTGCCTAATACTCTATTTTAATGCTGAAACTCTTCACTATAGGCTCAATCAAGCACAATTTTTGGTCTTTATTTTTTTTTTAATGATTCCTAGTCCAAACTGGAGTTTGGTTTGCTTCCTCACAGTAACTGTGCTGTTACTTTAATTATGTTGGGTCCCTAGTAAGACTGCATTGGATTCAGAATAATGAGAAGATTACAAAGGAGTTCATTATTGAAGTAGGAGCATGTAGCAACATAAAGCCCCACACCCCTAAGTGCCATTGCAACTGTAAGTTATTATGGTAGTGTAGGCATCAGGAAGAGTTTAAAATTTCCTGTTGAATAAGAATGGAAAATGCTCTGAAAGTATTTAAAATAATTTAAAAGATATTATGAGACCAGGGTGGGGGGTAGCTGAAGAATTCTGAAATGTGTTGTTTTCGTTCTGATTCTGAAAGAAATTAGATTTTGCAACACTGGGGTTTCAGTGGAATGGAAATGTTGAGTTTGCAGCAGCCACTCTGCGTGTGGACTTTAATTCAAACATATGTTTCTGAAAATATTAGACTCCATTTAAAAGTTTATTAATTATTCCAGCACATTGAACTTTGTAGCATTCAAGCCAAGCCCATAATAAAGTACTATAGCTAGGTAAGGCTGTATTGAGATTTGCACACCTAGAACTGCTTAACCATTGTTTAACCCTTTTAGATGTTTTTATATTTAATACATATACTAAAAATAGTTTAAAATACATATATATGCTTATTGTAATAGATCTTCAGCTTTGGGGAAGTGGCAGATTATAGAGGGAATGCATCTGCTTTTCCTGAGGTTATAATCCAAGTTTTTCCCTTGTCCAGTTCATTTTTAAATGCAGCATCAGACAGGTGATGAGAGTCCCTCTCACTCCCTTTGTTTTTGTGCAGTTCCACCCACCATTAAGAAGGGGGATATCTTGGGGATGGGTCTCTCCCCTAAAGAAGTGAAGATCAAAGTAAACCACAGCCTTACCCTGGAGTGTGAAGCTCATGCCATTCCTGCTGCTGCCCTCAGCTGGTACAAGGATGGACAGGCCAGTCACCAACTTAATTCCTTCTGATGGGTGGATTTGGTACAGAACCAGCTGCCTGTTCACTGTGTGTATTAATGAACATTCAAGCAGTGTTCTGGGTCACTTACACTGCTGAAGTCAGCAGGAAGTCATTTTCCTTCTTGTCCTGCTGGCAGGATCATCCCTCCCACATCTTGGGACATTTGCTGTTGGCCAGGGCTTTGCAAATGCACATCCTTGGCAGTGTCCTGGGACATCAGGGCTGGAGTTTCCAGGTCCCACCACTGTGCTTTAAAGGAGAGGGCTTCCTTAGTGGTGTCCCCTGGTGTAACCACATGTCCTTTTGCCATTGTCACATTCCCCAAGACCCTGTTAGAAGATGACCCCATGCCTGTTTCCCCTAAGTGCTGCCCTTGCAGAGGTTGCAGAGCCTCCTCCTTCTTTCTGGCAGAGCTCACAAAGCCACAAAAGCATCTGGACCCTCTGGGCTGGGGGAAAGAGACATGATTCCTGCCACACACAGGGTTCACAACAGCTCCAATCTGGAGGAGAAGTGGTTTGGAAGGGTGATGCCAGAGAGCAGTCTGCTAGGGGCTAGCTATAAATAAAAATGAAGTGGAACAGCTCTTATGTAGGAAAGGAGAACAGCTTTAGCTGTCCTTGGTAAGGCACTTTTGTGGCAGACAACTGCCCCTCTGTCCCAGCTCCTGCTGGAGTTCCTGAGCATGCTGAAACAGCTGGAGTCACTTTGGATACACCCTCAGTCTGGTTGCAGTATTGCTGTAGTTATGGGACCCCCAGGGAGCACTGATTGTACTGCCAACAAAAAAAAAAACAACACTGGGGAGTGTTGAGAGGTCCCCAAAGACAGATGGTGGCTGTGAGCAGCTTGCTGCCACTGTCAGAGCAGCAGCTTTGTCTTGGGTGGCTCCTGGACAAGTGGCTTTCACTCTCATCCATGGACTAAGATAGTTGTCCCCTGCAGGCCAGCAGTTCAGTGCTGACTCCTTCATGTGATCTGAATCACACAGAATCACAAAGTGAGGGGTTGGAATGGATCTCAAAAGATCATTGAGTCCAACACCCCCTGCCAGAGCAGGGTCACCTCCAGGAGGTCACACAGAACACATCCTGGTGGGCTTTGAATGTCTCCAGGGAAGGAGATTCCACAACCTGGGGAGGTGTCACAGTTTAACACTGCCCTGGCAATTAAACCAAATAACAGATACTCTCTATTAATTCCCCTCTCCTCCCTGATAAAGAAAGGAGAGAGAATAAGGGAGAGAGACTGATGGGTTGGAAACTAAACTACACAACTTTAATGAAACAGTAATGATAAATAGGAAAGATTACTAAATATATATGAATATACAGGAAAATGAATACCTCATTCCTCCACCCTTTTCCCCCAGTAACTCTCACGTCACCACCGAGGCTGCAGGGCAGCCCTGGGAAAGTCCAGGCTGGAATCCTGGGGTCAGCAGCAGTTGGGAGCTGGAGGCAGGAACACACAGATTCAGGCTGGGATGGATCAGGAGCACAGGCAGAGGAAGGGATGGAATCCTCCCAGGATGCTGGGTGAAGGAAGGGAAGCAGGAAAAAGCAGGAAGGGCAGGCAGCTGGGAGCTGGAAGCGTGGCTTGGCCCTCGTGATCCCTCAAATTTATCCTGAGTATGAGGTGTATGGGATGGAATCCTCTGTTTGGTCAGTTCTGGCATCTCTCTTGTCCCTTCCTCCCCAAAGGAAGCTGCAGGTGGGGCCTCTTTATTCCTTCTGGAGGGTAAAATGTTCTTCAGAGCTGAGCAGTGGCCTTGGCTCTGCACACCAGGCTCTGGCTGGAACTCTAAACATCAGTGTTATCAGTCCTAGAAGCACACACTGTCTGAGAAACTGGCTGTTAATTTCAGCAAGTGCAACTACTTACAGGAGACTTAGCTAAAAGCAAAAGTACAAGACAGAAAATCACCTTTATCCTGGCCCAAACCAGGACAGGAGGGTTTTGAAACAACCCGAATTTAACCACGAATTTCCACAAATATGGCTGTTTCTAGTGTTATGTTTTGAGAAGGGTAAATTTCTGTGTGAAATTATCTTACAGCCCCTTAAACCTGATGAACATCTCCTTATCCAATCCAGTGGTCGGGTTCTGCTAATTAAGGAGGGTCAGGTGTCAGACACTGGTCGGTACACTTGTCTGGCATCCAACATTGCTGGAGAGGATGAAATGGAATTTGATGTGAACATACAAGGTAAACAGAGTTCAGAGAAAAAAATTCTTCTGGTAGCCTCCTTTTCTCATGTTCTGGGATGTTAGAATTCGTGATTATTTTGTTTCCTTTACACCTCCATGGATTAACCCAATGCTTTATTTATTGTTCTTCAGAAAATATTCAGTGAGTTGCTCAAGTGCTCATTCTGATGAAAAAAATCAGAATTTTCCTGTCCAGTCTAAAGTGGAGGGAGAGGTTAATTTAATACTGAATTTTTTTTGCTGCTATTGAACAATTACAGTGTCTTCACATTTCTTGATTTTAGAACTGGTCAGTTCTAATGTTTTTCCTCTCCTTGGCTGTAGTTCCTCCTCGTTTCCTAAAGCCTTATAAGGAATGGGAAGCTGGCAACACAGTGGATTCAGGAAGAGGTGGAGAAAGTAAAGATGTGATTGTCAACAACCCCCTTACCCTGTACTGTGAGACCAGTGCTGTTCCTCCTCCAGTTCTTACATGGTATAAAGATGGCTTTCCCCTGAGCTCTAGTGATAAAGTACTCATATTACCAGGTGAGTACTAAAATGTCACTCTGACCCTAGGTAATTATTTTAATGCTAGAATTTGTGTAGTGATGAACTTTTCCTCTTCAAAACACTGCATTAATGTTCTTCTTGGACTTGCTTGACTTGAACTTTTTGTCTCTAGTCCTTGGACTTAAGCTGTTTCCTTCTTTCATTTAAAAAATAGTCCTTAGAATGGTGTGAATGTGGCCATTGAACTTTAGGTGATGGGTTGAAAAATAAAATCTAAAGATGATACCTTCTTTCTGATATGTTTCTTATTTATTTCTCTATAATATCTTGCTTTGGCAAGATTATACTTGGAGTAGAAAAACCTCTTCCACAGGGAGTGAGGCAAAAAAATTCCTGCAGGAAAACAGCCATGAGTTATGAGGGAGCCTTTCTGAGGATGCTTTGGGATGATGGCACTTGTAGAGGAGGGCAGTGGGTGAGGATAATGTCTTAGCTAAAAATTCCTCATCTGTAGAGACCAATGACAACCACTTCCAAAATGTATTCCTGAGGTCTTCTCTTTCCAGAACTCTTTATGTGGCTGTACTTTAAATGGGGGGGTAGAGTGAAAAATAAAAACTGTATGGACTTAGGAGCTTCAGGAATGAAATTTTTCAGTTTGGAAGAGCTTTACTGGAATATTGTGTGCATATATATCCTTTTGTGTGTTAGTTCTGTCACCTTGCTGTGAAATATTTCTGTTTTGATTGAAGAATAAGATAAATACATGAAAATTAGTAATTTATTAACATTTAGACAAAAAGCTTGAGTGGTAGTTCTGTCACCTTGCTGAGAAATATTTCTGGTTTGATTGAAGAATAAATACATGAAAATAAGTAACTTATGAACATTTAGTAAAAAATTTTGAGTGGTAGTTCTGTCACCTTGCTGTGAAATATTTCTGGTTTGATTGAAGAATAAATACATGAAGATGAGTAACTTATAAACATTTAGTCAAAAATTTTGTGTGTTACTTCTGTCACCTTGCTGTGAAATATTTGTTTTGATTGAAGAATAAAAGAAATACATGAAAACAAGTAATTTATGAACATTTAGACAAAAAACTTGCGTGGTAGTTCTGTCACCGTGCTGAGAAATATTTCTGGTTTGATTGAAGAATAAATACATGAAAATAAGTAACTTATGAACATTTTGAACATTTAGACAAAAATTTTGAGTGGTAGTTCTGTCACCTTGCTGTGAAATATTTCTGTTTTGATTGAAGAATAAAAGAAATACATGAAAACAAGTAATTTATGAACATTTAGACGAAAAACTTGCGTGGTAGTTCTGTCACCTTGCTGAGAAATATTTCTGGTTTGATTGAAGAATAAGATAATAAATTACTTATTTTCGTGTATTTAACATTTAGACAAAAAACTTGAGTGGTAGTTCTGTCACCTTGCTGTGAAATATTTCTGGTTTGATTGAAGAATAAAAGAAATACATGAAAACAAGTAACTTATGAACATTTACACAAAAAACTTGCGTGGTAGTTCTGTCACCTTGCTGAGAAATATTTCTGGTTTGATTGAAGAATAAATACATGAAGATGAGTAACTTATAAACATTTAGTCAAAAATTTTGTGTGTTAGTTCTGTCACCTTGCTGTGAAATATTTGTTTTGATTGAAAAATAAAAGAAATACATGAAAACAAGTAATTTATAAACATTTACACAAAAAACTTGCGTGGTAGTTCTGTCACCTTGCTGAGAAATATTTCTGGTTTGATGAAGAATAAATACATGAAAATAAGTAACTTATGAACATTTTGAACATTTAGACAAAAAATTTGAGTGGTAGTTCTGTCACCTTGCTGTGAAATATTTCTGTTTTGATTGAAGAATAAAAGAAATACATGAAAACAAGTAATTTATGAACATTTAGACGAAAAACTTGCGTGGTAGTTCTGTCACCGTGCTGAGAAATATTTCTGGTTTGATTGAAGAATAAGATAATAAATTACTTATTTTCGTATATTTAACATTTAGACAAAAATTTTGAGTGGTAGTTCTGTCACCTTGCTGTGAAATATTTCTGGTTTGATTGAAGAATAAAAGAAATACATGAAAACAAGTAACTTATGAACGTTTACACAAAAAATATGCCTGGTGGTTCTGTCACCTTGCTGTGAAATATTTCTGGTTTGAATGAAGAATAAGATAAATACATGAAAATAAGTAATTTATTAACATTTAGACAAAAAATTTTGTGTAGTAGTTCTGTCACCTTGCTGAAAATATTTCTGTTCTGCTTGAAGAATAATGTCTGGCTACGTACTGCTGAAGAGTGTTCTTTCTTTCTGTGGAATTATTTAGTCTTCTCTGACATTCCATGAAGAACATAATGACCAACTGGATTTTTCCTTGCAGGAGGCAGAGTGCTGCAGATCCCCAGGGCCCAGGCTGGAGATGCTGGGAGGTACCTGTGTGTGGCAGTCAATGAAGCTGGGGAGGATTCCATTCACTACGACGTCCGTGTGCTCCGTGAGCATCCCTGCTTTCCTTTTCCTTTTTAGTGGCAAGAAAAGAGCTCTGTGGAAACTAACAAAGTGTAATAGTCCAGGTTTACCTAAAGTTTATGAGCTTTGAAATTCATGTGTTTATACACTGTGCAAGAGTTTTGTGGAAGTACAGAGTTGCATGAAAATAGTGTTCATGGTAGTTCAGTTTGGGTTTAGGCTGTTGTTGCAGGAGCACAGTTGTATCACCTACCTCTCACTTCACCAAAATAGAAAGTATATGTAGAAATTCAGGTTTTATCTTGGTATCTCTAGCACCCTATCCACCTTCCACTTCAAAATTCCACTATTCAACTTTTCTCTCTCCATATTTTGGCCATAAGTTTCTAAAATAACTGCAAAATTCTCAAAAGGCTTAAGGGAATTGATGTTTTAGACCAACCACTGAATGCCTGCAGAGTCCATTTTGCATCATCCATTTACAAACATTGCACAGAAAGCTTTCCTATGCTGCTTGTATTGTCTCTTGATGTAGTCAAGATTTGTGTTTTGGGAAACACTTCTTACCTCTGTTGTGCTGAATACACTGTTTTGTTGTTAGAAAGAGGTCTTGGAAATTCTTTTGTCCTGGCAGCAAAGCACATGAAGGGCTAGCTATGAGATGAGTTTTCACCTCTTCTTCTTTTTGGCTGCTGTGAATAACTATACTTCTTCTTCAGTTCCTTGAGTTACCCTGATTTGTTCCAGCTGAATTCTTGGGATTTTATTAATCTTTCACTGTATTCACTGAAGATTTCACTACTTCCTTATAAAAAACAACCTAAAAGATTGGTGGGCAATCTTAAAAAAAAAAAAAAAAAACAAACAAACCCAATAGCAACAAACAAAACAATACCAAAACCATGGAGGGAGATACTAAGCCACAGTATTTCTCCTCATTTTGCTCTTTTGTAGTACCACCATCCATCAGCAGAGCTGAGGGTGACCTCCCTGAAGAAGTGACTGTGCTTGTGAAGAAAGCTGCAGTGATGGACTGTGTGGCAAGTGGCAGCCCTTCCCCCAGCATCACCTGGCACAAGGATGGCCACCTCCTAGCAGAAGACAGCAAATACAAGTTTCTGTCCAATGGAAGGAGGCTACAGGTAGCTCTTAGTGAATCATCTGTTTTGTAGCATCACAAACACAAACTGCCCATAAAGGCAAAACTGTTGAGATTTGCTAAGTATGAGATTGTGAAAAAAAAAAATTCCTACAAGGTGCTACAAACCTTCAGAGCTTTTGTCCCTTGTTCCCTGTCCCTCAGCTCCTTCTTCCCACTCCTATGCAGTTCCCTCAGTTGTGCTGACCCAGCTTTTTGTGGAGTCCTGGTGTAACCACATGAGTGAAATCACTTGGTTTCAGATTATTTGTTTCAAATTATTTGTTCCAAATTATTTGTTCCAAATTATTTGTTCCAAATTATTTGTTCCAAATTATTTGTTCCAAATTATTTGTTTCAAATTATTTGTTTCAAATTATTTGTTTCAAATTATTTGTTTCAAATAATGCCACACACATCTGCCTTCAAATCAATGAATGATACTGGGTGAAACTCTTAAAACAGTCACAGAACTGAGCTTGACTCTCTTGATTTTCTTACCATGATCCAAGAATACAGTAAGATATAAAGAACATTAAGATTTTTATTTCAAGTATTTTTGTGGATACTTTTTTTACTCACTTTGAAGTAATTAGTGTAAAAGATACTGTGTTGACTTTTCTGGAGGTTTGAGATGTGCACAACTTGGCTTAACAGATCCTGAAAGGAGGAGCATCCCTGGCAGTTTCTTAGATAGGCAACTTCTTAAGACTGCAAAGGCATTAGGAAAAACCAAATCAAACCACTTAAAACCTGCAGACTTGCAGGCCCCATAGACCTTGGGGACACTGGGGAGACACCAAAACTTGATACTTTAGCAGTAAGTTGTCTTATAACTTAGTTCAACAACTGTCTTGTTTCTTTTTCTTAGATTTTGAATTCCCAAATAGCAGATACTGGCAGGTATGTCTGCATTGTGGAGAACATAGCTGGAAGTGCCAAAAAAAATTTTAACCTGAATGTTCATGGTGAGTACAATAATCTGTAATTCTCTGGCTGTCTTCTTTCACATGTTGGTTTAGCTTGAATGTGTTCATTTTACCAGAGAGCTGAGGCATGTGCTTAGCTTCATATGTTCAAGTTTTCTTTTTGGGTGTGACAGAGATTCTGATGTAGTAGAAATCAAAAAGTTTAAGGTGCCTTGGCAAAACCTAGCTCATGGTACCCCATGTCTGCAGCTCTTTCTGTGTGTTCCATGGTGGTGGAAATGATTGGGGAGGGAGCCATGTGGAGTGTGCACTGTGTAGGTGTTGATAAACACTGAAATCATGACTTACATCCTGATAACAGAGATAGGGCACTGTAAAAGCTTACTTTTTAAAAATTTCTCCTTTAAGATTCCTTTCTAATCTTTTTGCTGTTGTTGAGTTAGAATAGGATTGAAATAAATTGGGGATTTTTGCATCACAAGTGTAAAAAAAATAAAAGCAAGAAATTCAGATGTTTTCCATTATTATTTAAAAAAAGTGTAGTCCACCACTTCCCCTTACCTCTCCCTATATAGCTTCAAAAATCAGGATATCTCTAGTTAACATTTCAGACTTTAACTTCTTTATTTCCTCTATTTTATTTGGGAGTCTTCTACATATATGACCAGTATCTTGTCCCTTTGGTAAACTCAGCAATTCAGCTTTATTTTAGTAAATCAGGATCTTGTGGAATATTGTTTCCTGGGATAGCTACTATGAATGTATTTCTCTCCACAGTTCCTCCCAGTGTTGTTGGTACCAATCCTGAGAATTTGACTGTGGTAGTGAACAATTTCATCTCTTTGACTTGTGAGGTCACTGGCTTCCCACCTCCTGATCTCAGCTGGCTCAAGAATGGCAAACCCATCAGTTTGGATACCAATGCTTTTATTGTGACTGGTGAGGAATCTCAGCTATTTCATAGAATCATAGAATCCTAGAATTGGCTGGGTTGGAAGGGACCTCAGAGCTCATCAAGTCCAACCCTTGATCCACTCCCACTGCAGTTCCCAGCCCATGGCACTGAGTGCCACATCCAGGCTCTTTGGAAATATCTCCAGGGATGGAGAATCCACCCCTTCCCTGGGCAGCCCATTCCAATGGCTGATCACCCTCTCCAGAAAGAAATTCTTTCTAATGTCCAACCTAAACCTCCCCTGGCACAACTTGAGACCTCTTGTGCCCTCTTGTCTTGCTGAGAGTTGCCTGGGAAAAGAGCCCAACCCCCCCCTGGCTCCAACCTCCTTTCAGGGAGTTGGAGAGAGTGATGAGGTCTCCCCTGAGCCTCCTCTTCTCCAGCCTCAACACCCCCAGCTCCCTCAGCCTCTCCTCATAGGATCTGTGCTCCAGTCCCTTCCCCAGCCCAGTTGCCTCCTTTGGACCTGCTCCAGCACCTCAATCTCCTTCCTGAGCTGAGGGGCCCAGAACTGGACACAGGACTCAAGCTGTGGCCTCCCCAGGGCTGAGCACAGGGGCAGAATCCCTTCCCTGGACCTGCTGGCCACGCTGTTCCTGAGCCAGCCCAGGATGCCATTGGCCTTCTTGGCCACCTGGGCACACTGCTGCCTCCTCTTCAGCTTCCTGGCAATCCAGACTCCCAGGTCCCTCTCTGTCTGGCTGCTCTCAGCCACTCTGTGCCCAGCCTGGAGCTCCCCATGGGGTTCTTGTGGCCAAAGTGCAGGACCCGGCACTTGGAATGTTGAACCTCATCCCGTTGGGATCAGCCCAACTCTCCAGTCTGTCCAGGTCCCCAGCTTCTGTCTGTTTTGTCTTGATGTGGGCAATGGTCACTATTTATGGAGGTGGTGTAATCTTGGTATTGCTCCAGTGAGTGGGCAAGAGACTTGGCCCACAGTGTTAAATAATCCCTTGGCTGATTGGTGGGTTTACTGGTAAATAAAACTCATGTCTCAGTTTAGTGGTCAGGGCAAACCAAAAACCAGGGTTCAGAATTGTTACCCCCTGAGCCTCCCCAAGGAAAAGTAAAAGGGGAAAAAGGACAAGAGGCTTGAAGGTGGGAAATTAAAACAAACAGGGAAAGAGCAGTAACATGTGGGATGAGAGGCTAATATATACAAATATAAAAAAACCCCCAAACTCATTGATCACAGAGGTGATCACAGGGCCCTCTGCAAGCAGGGCTGATTTGGGAGACAGGTCCATGGCTCTTCCCAGAATCTGATGGCTTTGGTTGCTTCAGAGTTTGTGACAGCTTGATGGAAAAGTGGGAGCCTTTCCCAAGACTTCCAGGTGCAGCAAAGCAGCAAAGAAGAAGGGGAGCAGGGAGGGGTTGAGCTTCCAGTCTCCTGGCTTTTATAGAGGATGGCAGAAGGTGGGAGGGAATCTTGACCCCTCTGTATTTTTGATTCAAACTTAAAATTAACAGCACATATTGATTTATCCTAAATTTTAGTTCTCTTGGAACTAAAGGATTGGTTTGGGTTTTTTTTAATTATTAATATATCTTAAAAAGCAATGGCAATGCATTGCCTTGATGACTCTGTGCCTGTGATCAGTCTGTTGGACCTGTAATTTTAAAATAGCATTTGAGATTGATAAAATAACCAGAGGATAAATCTCAAGCCCTCTCTTTTTACTTAGGTGCTCGGACTCTGCAGATTCCCCGAGCCACATTACCAGATGGTGGTGAATATACTTGTATTGCCAGAAATCAAGCTGGGGAAAGTCAGAAGAAGAGCTTCCTAACAGTGCTTGGTCTGTTTTTTAATATTTTCTGCAATATTCTTGCTTTGAAAATGCATTATTTTGTATTTTTTGTACTAGTTGTGGGGTTTTTTTTTGGTTTTTTTTTTTTGTCTTCTCGCAAATGAAAACCAGAAATAACTCTGAACTTTTTCTACAGTGCCCCCAAGCATCAAAGACCACAGCAGGACCTCACTGACAGTGCTGAATGTCAGAGTGGGCATCCCAGTGGTGCTGGAGTGTGAATCCAATGCTATCCCCCCTCCAGTCATCACCTGGTACAAGAACAGACGCCTCATTTCAGAGTCTGCAAATGTGGAGATGTTGGCAGATGGGCAGAGGTTAAGAATCAAGGGTGCAGAGGTAGGCCAGGCTGTGGGGTGCTGCATCTCTACATCTGCTGCTGCTCTACTACTGTTAAGCAATTATTTTGCTCTTTACTGAAGTATTCCACTATGTAGATATATTTTTTTGAAGCCCTTCCATCCTCTGAAAACAACCCTGCCTGGCAAAGGCTGTTAGGATCTCTGAACTGTAGCATTAAAAATAAGGCTGTAATAAGGTTTTCTTATTTTATTTTAGGTTTCTGACACGGGACAGTATGTATGCAAAGCCATAAATATTGCAGGGCAAGATGATAAAAATTTCCATCTTAATGTTTATGGTGAGCATACTCTGCATTATCTATAGTAGTTATTATAATATCATGGGCATTGTAGAGTAGACAGTTCAAAATCAGTTTGGAAAAATATTTGGTAACCAAACAATTCTTATTGCTTCCATTCTGTTTATAGTGCCACCAAATATAGAAGGTCCTGAACAGGAGTTGGTCAATGAAACTATCAGCAATCCTGTCACCTTTGTCTGTGATGCCACTGGGATTCCTCCACCTACAATAGTGTGGCTTAAGAATGGAAAACCAATGGGTAACATTCTCTCATGCTCTTTTTCCCCACTTTGGAACACCTCTGTGCTATTTCTCATCTATTTTTTGTTTCTTCTTCATCTGTTTCTAGACAACCTCTTTTGTTAACTGGTTAGAATCCTTTTTTTATTATTATTTTGAAATTCTAATGAAAAAATGTCTCGAGATGTGTTTGGTTTCTGTGGCCTGGTTTGGAACGAGTACTTGTTGATCTATTTTCAGAAAACTCTGATTCTCTTGAAGTTCATGTTTTATCTGGTGGAAGCAAGCTTCAAATTGCTCATTCTCAGCTTCTGGACAGTGGCACCTACACTTGTATTGCCTCAAACATTGAGGGAGAAGCTCAGAAAAGTTATGTGCTTTCTGTTCAAGGTAAGGATGGGAGTGCAGTGAGTAGAACTGGTTAATAATTGGTTGTACTATCTGCAATCATAGAATCATAGAATCCTAGAATCCTAGGGGTTGGAAGGGACCTGGAAAGATCATCTAGTCCAACCCCCCCTGCCAGAGCAGGGCCCCCTAGAGTACATCGCCTAGGAACGTGTCCAGGTGGGGTTTGAATGTCTCCAGTGAAGGAGACTCCACAACCCCCCTGGGCAGCCTGTTCCAGGGCTCCGTCACCCTTACAGTAAAAAAATTTTTTCTGATATTCAACTTGAACCTCCTATGCTCCAATTTACACCCATTACCCCTTGTCCTATCACTGGTCACCACTGAGAAAAGCCTAACTCCATCTCCCTGACACTCACCCCTTACATATTTGAAAACATTGATGAGGTCACCCCTCAGTCTCCTTTTCTCCAAACTAAAGAGACCCAGCTCCCTCAGCCTTTCCTCATAAGGGAGATGTTCCACTCCCTTAATCATCTCAGTAGCTCTGCGCTGGACTCTTTCAAGCACTTCCCTGTCCTTCTTGAACTGAGGGGCCCAGAACTGGACACAATACTCCAGGTGTGGCCTCACCAATGCAGAATAGAGGGGGAGGAGAACCTCTCTTGACCTACTAACCACCCCCTTTCTAATGCACCCCAGGATGCCATTGGCCTTCTTGGCCACAAGGGCACATTGCTGGCTCATGGGCATCTTCTTGTCTACCAGGACCCCCAGGTCTCTTTCACCTACACCTACAATCTTGGCTCACTGCCTAGCATGGCTGTCACCTGTGTGCAAGGGCAGGAGGACAACCTCCAAATATCTGCTGGCTGAGGTGGAGAGTGTGGCTGTTCAAGGAGAACTTGATTGTCCTGACACAAAACAGCATTTGACTGTGCACTGGGCATGGGCTGAGGAGATAAGCAGGCATTTAATTGTGACAGTTTAATGAAATGGGTTTTGTCATTATGTTATTGGACATGTTAGCATTGATTGATAGCTGTTTATATTGAATATGAGGGCAAAGGTGTGCTAGAATTCTGTAGAATCAGCTGTATTAAGGAATGATAAAAGTGACTTTGAATTTTTCCTTGCAAAACCCCCTCTAGAAAAAAATAGAATCGTGTACTTTCTAAACTAGATTTGAATGGAACTACTGCAACAAGTGCTAGGACTCATGAGCAGTGTGCCTTTTAACAGTTTAGATTCTGCTCCTTGCTGATCTCTTCTCCTTCTTCTCTTCCCTCTATTATTCATTTCCAGTTCCCCCTAATATTGGTGGCTCTGAAGTGCCCAGTGAGGTCAGTGTCCTCCTAGGAGAGAGCACCCAGCTGGTCTGCAATGCCCATGGAGTACCCACACCTGTTGTGCACTGGCTTAAAGATGGAAAACCACTTGCAAGTGATGATTTACAAAGAGCAAGGCAAGCCAAAATAAGCAGACACTCTTCTTGTATAATTTTAAACCCCAGCCTTTTAGAGGGGGTGTAAAGAGGGCCTAAGTCTTAGCTTAGCCAAGTTAAGAACACTGTCACCCTCTTTAGCTTCTTCAAATCTAGAATACTTTGTTGCTACTTGGAGTATTTAATTTTATTTATTATTTTTTTACAGAGGTAAGTGTATGATACCTATTTCTTTCTCAGTTTATTGGAGAAAGCTTCTCACTTCCTCCATTAAAATGTATTAAGTTCATTAAAGTTTATTAAATCAATAAGTTCCATTTAGTCCATTTGGAGGGTAAAGATGTGAGAGATGGAAACAGTCTACTCTTGATCCTTTTCATTATGGTATTTTCAAAAGTCTGGTTGGAATTTATTACATCTACACATCTTTTATGTCCCTCCAGTGGTGGTGACTCCCTGGGCAGCCTGTGCTGGGGCCTGGCAACCCTTTCAGTAAATAAGTTTGTCCTAATATCCAACCTGAATGTGCCCCACAGCAAAGGGGCTGGTTTAAGCACACACACCATCTTCTCTGCCCAACCTTTGTCTGGAAATGTGTGTGTATACATCTCTAGGAAAACCTTCCTAGCCTGTCTCTAATTCTTTCACCAAATTTCCATCAGGACAGACATAGTTGATTTAAATGTACACAACTGTTTATGTATTCCTGGCAAATAAAAAACCTCAGTGTTTTATGACCTCCCTTGCAGAGTAACTCCAGATGGCAGCACATTAAACATCTTCAAAGCCCTCAGTTCTGATACAGGAAAATACACTTGTGTGGCTACAAATCCTGCAGGAGAGGAAGACAGAATTTTCAACTTAAATGTATATGGTGAGTTTTTACAGATGTAAAACTGAAATCTGTTAGCCTAGCCCTGAAAGTGCTCCTAGAAGAGGGCCAAGAAAGGAATGCCTGGCTTCAGTCTGCTGTGGCATGCATGTGTTTCCAATTTCATGTGCTGTAGATATTGCAGTTTATTGCTCAGGATGCACTGTCAGTGACAAAACGATTGAAATCACTGTTAAATGTGTTTTGGGATAAACAGCTGAATTCCTTTGGTGTATTTCTTAATAGAGGAATTCTGCTTGCAGCGTTTTGGTGGGGTTTTTTTGTTTTGTTTTTGTAGAGAATGATGCACTTGGGACAGATTTACTGATACTGATTTTTTGTTACATTAGTTTATCTTCACTAATTCCAATCTAACTACATCAGCTTAAACCAGAGGAGAATGGTAGATAACTAATAGCTAAGGGTTCCCCTTGATGATAAATAGTTTATTTACAGTGTAAAAGAAAAATGGTAGAGTTTTGAATGAAATTCTTCTGCACAGTTTGTAGTTCAGAAGATAGTGAGCATAACTCTTCTTCAGCAGTGCTGTACTAGTGCTCAGTATTATTGTTAGAGGATTTACTCTTTAAAAAAACAGGGATTTTCTTATTAAATTGCCTGTGGGGCTTAAAGTGCAGGATTTCCTGCAAGGTAACATGTGCAGAATGGTTTTGAGAGTGAGTTTTAATATCTTCCTTTTCAATGTTCACAAAATGTAGTTCCTCCAACAATAGCCAATCATAAAGATGAACCAGAGGACCTCACTGCCCTTTTGGACACCTCCCTAAATATTGAATGTACTGCTACTGGAGCCCCACCACCCCAGATAAACTGGCTGAAGAATGGCCTTCCTCTCTCTGTCTCCTCCCAAGTCAGGTTGCTGTCAGCTGGGCAAATTCTCAGGTTGGTTTTTCTCTCTTTTAATGAGCTGAGTTTTCCATTCTCTTTTGCTTATGCCAGCATAAGCCTGCTAGTATTTTTGGAAGCAAGAATAAAATTTGATCCAAACCATAATAAAGTTAATGTATTCCATTTACAGCTTGCTTAAAATAATTTTTTCTTTAGACTTGCCCGGGTACAGATACCTGATACTGGAGTGTACACTTGTGTAGCATCTAACAGGGCTGGACTGGACAACAAACATTTCAACCTAAAAGTTTTTGGTGAGTTTCTCTGCAATGTAAAGAATCCTATTTCTTCCTTTCTTAAACCTGATGTCCCTTTTCTTTCTCACCAATAGAAGGTTTCAGAAAGATGTGTATTGCAGAGATAATCATTAGGGAAATACTCAATTTTGAGTTGTTTGTTTGTTTGTTTTTAATGGAAAGTGTGACTTGGACAGGCACCCATCATGTGTCACAGTTTTTTTTAGAAAGAATAAGAGTATTTAAATTCTAAGTGATTTTTCACACATGAATATTAAGTGGTGATATAAAGGGGTAGCTGCATTCCAGCTCCTCAGAATTAAATGTCTGGGTTGTGCTCAGTGTGAACCAGATCTTTGTTTCTCAACAGCACCACCAAACTTGGATAATGCAGGAGGAACAGAGGAGGTGACTGTGGTCAGAGGCACTTCAGCTGTGATGAAGTGTCTTGCTGGTGGCACTCCTGTCCCCACTGTGTCCTGGTTTAAAAATGGACAACCTCTGAGCCTGGGAGCTCACCTGATGTCAAGTAACCAAGGAATGGTCCTTCATTTTGGGAAGGCAGAGATTGGTGACACAGGCAAATACACTTGTGTAGCATCCAATGAAGCTGGGGACACCAGCAAACACTTCTCCCTCAAAGTTCTGGGTGAGTGGTTACCTTTCCATTTAACAAAATACAAGCAGTAGCTGAGTATCTACTCAGGGCAACAGTTCAAAGAATCTTGAGGGATAAGGAGCATTTTTAATAAAAATCTGCTGTGATAAATAAGGAAGATACCTAGAGATGTGTGAATGTGTAACACACTATATCTATATTTTCCCAAAGTTTTCTGAGTACTAAAGTAGGGTATAATTGATAATAAACTAATTTTAAAAAGAATTTGGCTTTTGGTTAGTAGAAATGCAGCTTGACAGGATGATATCCCAGCTGAAGGTACAACAGCTAAAGGGCTAATAAATAGTCACTGATATTATATAATATATTTTACCTGGGATTATGAAAACATTTTCTAACTATTAATGCCAACTTGGCAACTGTGCAAATTAACAGACAGATGAAGAGAGGCAGATGGAAATTATATGAGATACTTAGTGAGTTCATGACACAGCCAGAAATAATACTAATGTAGACTAATTTTACAGACTCCAGCCCCAAGGCTGCATATCAGGTTTTATAGGCTTTTTGAGTCAATAAAGAACTCAAATGTTTTTCCTTCTGCAGCACCACCTCACATCAATGGCTCAGATCAATCAGAAGAGCTCTCTGTCATTGTTAACAACCCTCTTGAGCTTCTCTGCATGGCTTCTGGCATTCCAGTCCCCAAAATCTCCTGGATGAAGGATGGGCACCCACTTCTGCAGAGTGATAATGTGCATGTCCTAAGGGAGGGCCTTCAAATCACCAGTGCTCAGGTCAGGTATTTGCTTCCAAATAGGCTTGGTTTTGTAAACCTAGGGAGGGCACAGAACTTTCTGCTGGTGTGTAACCACCTGAACAGGTATCCTAAAAAGTCTCTATAAAGCCATCCACCTGCATTTGCAGTTGGAGAATGTATTTTTCAAGCCTTACATCAGAGATTCTATACAGAAGCACCAGTAGTATTATTAGAAGCATTGTTATTTCCTTTTTCTTTGCCTTTTTCTTTTCCTTTTTCTTTGCCTTTTTCTTTGCCTTTTCCTTTGCCTTTTCCTTTGCCTTTTTCTTTGCCTTTTCCTTTGCCTTTTCCTTTGCCTTTTCCTTTGCCTTTTCCTTTGCCTTTTCCTTTGCCTTTTCCTTTGCCTTTTTCCTTGCCTTTTTCTTTTCCTTTGCCTTTTCCTTTGCCTTTTCCTTTGCCTTTTTCCTTGCCTTTTTCCTTGTGTTTTTTTTGCCTTTTTCTTTGCCTTTTCCTTTGCCTTTTCCTTTGCCTTTTCCTTTGCCTTTTCCTTTGCCTTTTCCTTTGCCTTTTCCTTTGCCTTTTCCTTTGCCTTTTCCTTTGCCTTTTCCTTTGCCTTTTCCTTTGCCTTTTCCCTTGCCTTTTCCCTTGCCTTTTCCTTTGCCTTTTCCTTTGCCTTTTCCTTTGCCTTTTCCTTTGCCTTTTCCTTTGCCTTTTCCTTTGCCTTTTCCTTTGCCTTTTCCTTTGCCTTTTCCTTTGCCTTTTCCTTTTTCTTTTCCTTTTTCTTTTCCTTTTTCTTTTCCTTTTTCTTTTCCTTTTTCTTTTCCTTTTTCTTTTCCTTTTTCTTTTCCTTTTTCTTTTCCTTTTTCTTTTCCTTTTTCTTTTCCTTTTTCTTTTCCTTTTTCTTTTCCTTTTTCTTTTCCTTTTTCTTTTCCTTTTTCTTTTCCTTTGCCTTTTCCTTTGCCTTTTCCTTTGCCTTTTTCTTCTTCTTTTTATTTTCTTTTATATACCTCTTGATACGAAGCAGACCAATCAGTGCTTTTTCTGGGTTCAATTCTGGTTTTAGTCTGTAAATGTAACTTATTCTTGGTCATTTCCTGCCTAGCTGTCTCTTGTTATTATCTCTTGCTTTTCCTCTCTCATGCTTTGTAGTTCTTTCTTCTCTTTCCATTGGCTTGGATTTTCCCAATATCCATTTGCTACTCATGTGTCTAAGCCATAGATAACACAGAAGAGCTGCATTTGCAGTCATCTCTCTGCAAGTTAAGAAAAAATAAATAAAGGCAACAGAAAAACAATCAGATCAATTCAGACAAGGAAAGAGTCCATGGAAAAATAACCTTTAGAAACCTGCACCAATAAACTAAGGATTCATTCAGCTGTGGCCAGCCAGACTGAAGTTCAGTAGCCAGAAGTGGGACAGGGCTTGGGGCTGATTGCTGATTGTTTTGTTTGTAAGACAAACACTTCTTGTCTTTACAATAAAGAGTTAACAGGAAGGAGAAAACATGAAAGGTTTTAATGAGTGTGTGAGCACAAAAAGATTTTCTCTATACCCAAACTGCCCCTTGCTTGAATTCATACAACCAGTTCCAACTTTATTGATTACCTGTTGCAAAAATCTTCACAAAGAGAAGGGTTCTTGCTGGAGACAAGTTATCTGGGGAAATTTTATGGCATCCTGCAACTCCTAAGCCATCTCTGTACAATCACACCACTGATAAATATGGATGTTTTCAAGAGATTTATTAATTTATTTTCAGGCATTCCTTATCTAGTGTGTTCTTATTTCATAGGATCACAGAATCATGGAATGCTTTGGCTTGGAATGGATCTTAAAGGTCATCTAATTCCAGCCCCCTGCAATGGGTAGGGACATCTTCCTCTTAGACCAGGCTGCTCCAAGCCCCATACAGCCTGGCCTGGAACACTTCCAGGGATGAGGAAGCTTTTCTGGGCAACCTATACAAGTGTCTCACTACCCTCACAGTGAAGAATTTCTTCCTTCAGGGCTGCCTCTTGCTGTCAGTGTTTGTGTTTCACAGTTTTTCTGAACTGTTCCTGTATTTTGACATTGCTGCTGATCTTGTTTGTGTGTTTCTAGGTGGAGGACACAGGAAGATACACGTGCTTGGCATCTAGTCCAGCAGGAGATGATGATAAGGAATATTTAGTAAGAGTGCATGGTAAGTTTGATTTAAGAAAAAAATATTTTCTTTTAAACTGTAAACTACTGGGGTATCAAATTTACCAAGTAATGAATTGCTAATGAAGAAATATTATGTGTTTTGAGGAAGTTATATTACACCATTTGAGCATAAATTTTACATTTCTGAATAAGGGTAACTATTCTGATCAAGATACACAATTAATAGAGAGAGTCCCATCAGATATTTGTGTTAGAATTCTAAGTTTTATATTTTGAAAACCTAGGAAGGTTACAGATATGACTGTGCAGCTGGGTTGAGTTTGCTTACTGGTAAAAGATACTGATATCTAGAATCATTTTAGTTTTTCAGTAGAAAAAGGTAAGAATGTATTTAGAGATGGATGCATAAAATGTAATGACAGTAAGGGGAGTGGAAATGGGACTTCTGCAGTTCTGTTACCTGTCTTGGGTATGTAACATAACCTTCCTCTTGAAGGTTATGGCTTTTGTGCTTCTTGATAAACAGTTTACAGAACTTCTGTGATGTCTGCTCCATCTGGCATAAATCCTGGTACTTTTTCATTGAGAATGGAATTTTAATTAATTTCTGTCACAGTGGGTTCCAGTGTGTGACTGAGGAAGCAGGTTCACTAGTTAAACAAATGTGGCACTGAAAATTAGAACTAAATAATGATACTGTAGCCTTGCAAGTATTTTAAACTTAAGAAATCAACTGGAATTTTTCAGTGAATAATTTCAATGGTAGCATATGTGTGTGGTGTTTTTGTTAATTTTTGTAACAGTTCCTCCAAACATTGCTGGTACCAGTGGTCCCCAGGACCTCACTGTGCTGCAGAACAGACAAGTTCTTCTGGAATGCAAGTCAGATGCTGTGCCACCTCCAACCATCTCATGGCTCAAAAATGGACAACTTCTAGAGGTACAGGGGTTATGTTATGTTATTTGTCCTAGTCCTTTGCCCCCACCCTCTTTTTTTTTTTTTTTTTTTCACACACAGGGCCTGAGGTTTCTTATTCTGCTCACTTGCCCCTTCAGTGCAGTCCAAGTTATTGTGCCTTGAATTGAAGAGTAGCTGTGTAGCCCCAGTACAAATCCAGTTAGTTCTAAATGAGTGTCTGAAGCTAGCAAGCATGTTAAGTGGCCATCCCTCTGTTACTTGTTCTTTTTTCCTTTAGGGGGATCCCTTGCTCCTCCTGGATCCTCTGAACAATGCTAGAAGCCTTCGGTATACTCCTGAATGGCTTCCCAGGAAAGGTAGCTGAGAAAAGACTGTATGTTTCCTTTGGGTATATTATGCATCCTCATATTTAGTAGCATTTAGAAAGGAATCAAAATTCTTTACTTTGTAAAAAAAGAAAACAGGTTGCTAATCACCATGCTTTTGTATCAAAAGCATCATTTTCACTCAGAATTCCATGTGGTGTCATGTTAAGGCATCGAGTCTTTGCTGGTTAAGAGACAATGAGGATGGTTTATATAGAAATAATTTTTTACTCCCCATGCTCCTCCTTGGGATCACTCAGAAACCAGGTGCTTTTCAATGGAACAGTTGAAATTCAGTTATCAATTAAACTTATTATTTTGTCTCAGTTGATCTTTACTCATCAATAAAGAGCAGACAAGTTCAGCCAATGAATTGTGTCTTGCTAAACTGGAGCCTGTTCACCCAAAGTTCTGCTGATGTGCTGTCCTTAGAGCATGCCATTCCTCAGACTCTTTCTCTGTTGTAAACTTAAAAGAACAAAATATCAGTGGAAGAAGGAAGAATATGATGGGTGATTATGTCTTACTAAATAGAGCCCAAGAGCTTGCTAGTGACATGTGCAAGAGAGTGACACTCTTCTTCTGGATGGTCACTTCTTTATTTGGGTAATGATTCTATGTTAAATGATAGCACAGTTGAACAAGTCTTGGAAGTTCAGTTGGTGAATACCATTTTTCCTTGGAAGTTTTGTGCTATCAAAGCAGCACTTAAAAATAAGCTGTGAAAGGAAGCCACTGTTACCAACTATTTTCCAGAAACCAAAGCAACAGAGGATCATTATGATAGACACAGGTACTCAGCTGGAAACCTGCAAGATAACTTCTGTAATGTTAGTTCTTTTCTTGATTCCTGAATTCACCTTCCTAGGGAAGGACTGAAGCATCTTGGTTGTGTGGTGTGGTCAATCCCCTGCTTTTTGATGTATAATAGAGTAGGGACTGTTAGTTTCTAGAGTGAGTTCTCCTCCAGCACTAAACTGAAGTTATAAATGGAGTTCAGATGCAGAACTTGATTTCTTCCATATACTTCCCTACCATCCTTCTCAGTCTTCAGCTTAGCTTATCTAAATATGTACTCAGGATATCAAAAACACATTAGTGTCTTCCCAAATGCCTGGCTGCTTTCTTAACTTCAAAGATATGTAATAACCCACCAATACTGTGGAGCTGGGAAAGAGGAAATGCTCTGTGCCATTTCCTTCTCCTTATCTTGGCAAAAAATGAGGTTTCACAGTGAGGAGAGGCCTGGAGAAAGATTTTCAGGTTGCAGTGTTAAATCTATTTCAGTGCTTTTTGTGAAACAGTCTTGTGGTGGAGGGTGTCATTCCTCCTGGTTCTGTTTTCTCCCACTGTGCAGATTTTGAGGTCTGCTCTCTACCTCTGTGTGCTCTGAGATGGAACCCTGCAGCATCACCATGCCTGGTAGCAGAGCTGTTGATAGATCTTAGACCCAGCAGCCTTGGAGTCCCTGTACTCTTCATTGATTTGGAAAGGCACATTTAGTGTTAAGAAAGGAAGTAGATAAGAATATCTTGACCTAATCTGACTTTATTTAAACTGAAAGAATTGCTGAATTTGTCTTGTTTTGGTTTTTTTTTTCAAAGATACATTTTCTGGCATATATTGAGTAGTGCATAAGGATCAAATGACAGCTACATTGCCCATCTTGTGTCACCTACATGCATCTGTGTTTAGAAACCATGAAATAGGCTGTGTACTCACAGGAACTACCAGTTGTTCCCCCAAATCTGACTGTAGGCCACTCTGGCAAATCCTTTCACCTCTGAAGCTCCATCACTGCTCTTTGTTCTGCATTGGTGGACTTGCTGAGTGGATGCCTAATGCAGAACTGGGTGAGCTGACCCAGTTGTTGGTTGTATTACTGTCCTCAGATCTTCTAGCCAAAACAGTAGATGTTTTTCAGTAGATTTCATCCAAAATGTGGATAGAAATACTGGGAAAGTTTGAGTTTCTGTTCTTTTTCTATTTTTTTTTTTTTTTTTTCGTTGGTTGGTTGGTTGGTTTGTTTTATCCACTCAGGTTTTTGCACACTTGTAGTTACCATCACTGTCAGACATTTGTGCAGATCTCATCCAGACTGGGTGTGGTAAAAAGGCTTTGACTCTAAACAGGCATCAAAGAAGGTGCTGTGAAGTCATTGCAGAGCAGTGCTGGCCTCCTGTTCAGCCATGCCAGCTACTGAACTTTGTAGGCTAAGTTTATGCTGGAGAAACTTATGCTTGTATTTCTTCTGCCTGTGGCATGCATGGATTTAAAAAAAAAAAAATTAAAAATTCATTGTGTGCTATTAGCTGTCCCTTTCTATAAAAACTGAAAAATCTATGTAACCCATAAAAGCTGTCTGATTCAGGTGCTTATTCAGGTCCCAGAAAGGGTTTGCAGGGGGAACCATTAATCAGTGATAATTTTGTAAACTTAATTTACCCTCTTATCTTCATGGATGTAAACCAAGTTAAGCCAGCAATTAATTCAGTCCCTTGGTTTTTTTGCCCTTCAATGATGGCTTTTATTACTCTGCAACAAAAAATGGTCTATCTTCCTAAAGAGGATAATGCTCAAGTTAAATTTGTCAAACTCTCTTTTACCTTTTAGGGAACTCCTCGAGTCCGGATCCTGTCCAGCGGGCGGTACCTGCAGATAAACAATGCTGACCTCAGGGACTCAGGAAGCTACGTGTGTGTGGCAAGCAATATTGCAGGAGAAATGACCAGGGAGTTCCTGCTGACTGTACATGGTAAACTCTTGTCCAGTCTTATGCTTTTTGATCTTTGCATGGTGTTTCCACAGCAGTTCAACTGACAGAGCCATAGAATCATAGAATTGGCTGGGTTGGAAGGGACCTCAGAGATCACCAAGTCCAACCCTTGATCCACTCCCACTGCAGTTCCCAGCCCATGGCACTGAGTGCCACATCCAGGCTCTTTTGAAATATCTCCAGAGATGGAGAATCCACCCCTTCCCTGGGCAGCCCATTCCAGTGTCTGATCACCCTCTCCCTAAAGCAATTCTTTCTCATGTCCAACCTAAACCTCCCCTGGCACAACTTGAGACCTCTTGTGCCCTCTTGTCTTGCTGAGAGTTGCCTGGAAAAAGAGCCCAACCCCCCCCTGGCTCCAACCTCCTTTCAGGGAGTTGGAGAGAGTGATGAGGTCTCCCCTGAGCCTCCTCTTCTCCAGCCTCAACACCCCCAGCTCCCTCAGCCTCTCCTCATAGGATCTGTGCTCCAGTCCCTTCCCCAGCCCAGTTGCCTCCTTTGGACCTGCTCCAGCACCTCAATCTCCTTCCTGAGCTGAGGGGCCCAGAACTGGACACAGGACTCAAGCTGTGGCCTCCCCAGGGCTGAGTACAGGCTGTCTCTTCCTAGCTGAGTGTTGGCCACTAAGGCTGTGTCTGAACTGGCTGAACAAGTTTATTTTATTCATATGGGTGCCACCATCTGAGTCCACAGCTGTCCCCTGCACTAAAGGATGAGTTAGGGACTTGCCAGGGCTTCCTCTCCATCTCTCTGTGCTTACTGCTAATGGAGGCTGCTGTGCATCTAGCCCTCACCCCCAGAGTCAGGACTCACACACACCCAGAATGAACTCCCAGGTCCAGAGCTTCCCTTAGAGAAATTCTTAAAAATATTTGTCTGGCACCCTGGGGACTGGGTTTTCTATCTGGCTTGGCCATTGATTTTGCAAGTTATTTGAAAACTAGGGCTGCTTCTCTGCAGATGGTAGGACGATAGTGCTTGATGAATCTTCAGGCAACCTGATCCAGTGGAAAGTGCCCCTGCTTATGCAGAGGGTTGGATCCTTAAGGTCCCTTCCAACCCAGGCTGTTCAGTGATTTCTCCAAAGGGCTCTGTGCATCTCCATACATGTCCTGCACTACCATAGGCCTGAATTTCATTTTAAACCCATTTATTTTCTCACCTCTAGTCTGATGTGAAAGTATTCTATTTTCACATTTGGGTGATGATAAACTTTTTTCCTGATTCTACTCTGTTCATGTACCTGTATTGCACTCTGTCCCCACCAGTGACTGTTCCTACTGCTCCGCTTAAAATCTCTTTTTCTCCTTAATTTATAAATAGGAAGCAGGATATCACTAGAGCCTTATTTTTGCTGAATTAAATATGCTGTACTCTTTTACAGTTTTAGCTCTGTGATAACCTTTGTGGTAACTTGCAGAGATACTCTACAGTGCATTTCAGGCAAACTTTCTTTTTCATTCCCTGCTGCATTATGGCAATTACTGTGTGCTGCACAAAATGGTAAGAACTTGTTTCTGTCATTGCTACCATCCCTGTGCCTGTTTTCATCTGTTTAGCTGATGCATCTCTTATCAGGTGTTTAGTGTCAGTCATTGCAGAGTGAAGTTGTGTTCTTAACTCACCAGTGTTCCTTCTCTTTGCAGTTGCTCCTACAATCCGGAGCAGTCCTCAAGCTGTTGCTGTGCATGTAAATGCTTCTGCTGTTCTGGAGTGTGCTGCAGAAGGAGTACCAACCCCAAGGGTTACATGGAGGAAGGATGGGGCTGTTCTTACTGGAAACAATACAAGGTATTATCCAAAAGTCAGCATAAATTATTATTATTATTTTTTTTTTAAGAATGTATTAATTACAGAAATCTTAATTAGACATCTAGAACTTATAAATTAGGGGTTTTTTTCCACAGATGAGAACTAGTATTTCTACTAGCATCTCAAATGGACCCAAGTCTAATGTGATGATAGAAACAGTAATACAAAGAAGTTGTTCTACAGAGAAAGTAATACAAAGAAGTTGTTCTACAGAGAAGTAGCAGTCCCTAAGGTTTCATCCTTTTATTGTTAAGAAGGACAAAAAACTCCCTTAACAACCAAGTCCAATAATAATGCTTCTGATGTTAAAGATTTTGAACAGTAAGCATAGAAGATCTGTGCATTTTCCAAGCAGTTTCCTGCAGACCAAAAGCTACTTGAGTGTCCTCTGGACTTTCTAATATATAAAACTTTCTTTACATGTTCTAGCATCAACTTTTATTGTTGTGAATAGTTTTTATCTCCTGATCATCTTCAGGGGAAGTGATTTGGCATTTTCTGGAACTGAGCAAATACTAAGGGTAGTAGAAAAAGATCTGTGGCTTTGTTTCAGATACTCCATGTTAGAGGATGGGTCTCTACACATCCACTCAGCACATGTGACTGACACAGGAAGATTTGTGTGTATGGCAACCAACGCAGCTGGCACTGAGCGCAAGCGAATTGATCTGCAGGTTCTTGGTAAAAGTTTCTTTTTTGGAGAAATAGATGGGTTTTAATGAGTTGAAATCCACTAATATAATTTTTGTTGTCCTGACAGACTCCCAGATTCAGTTTTAAATTTAAGCCCCTTTTTAACTGCAAAAAAAAAAAGAAAAATTTACTTCTTGTGCACTGGAACTAGGAAGGCTTTCTAATAGATCCCATGCTATATGTTTAGGAAGTTTACTACTGTCAAGTTGTTCCTTATACATAAACAAGTAAATTTCTTTGGGCAGTTCAGCTCTCCATAGATATGAGAGGGTTGTAGGGGCAAACATGTATAATTATTCTGAATAATAAGGCTTTTTTGTCCTTAGTTCCTCCAACTATTGCTCCTGGACATACAAATATTACAGTTACTGTCAATGTGCAGACCACTCTGCCTTGTGAAACCACTGGAATTCCCAAACCAGTAATTAGCTGGAAAAAGAATGGGCATCTTCTTAGTGTTGATCAGAACCAGAATACATACAGGTGAGAGATGTTTTATATTCACTGTGGGTTTAAAGAGTTCTGGGATGATTTTTGCACTTCAAGAATCTAGCCATGCTGAAATGTAATTTTGTATAGTCAGCAAATTCAGTGCTCTGATTACCTGAGAAGAAGAAAAAGTATTTCAGTGACTTACTTTCTTCTCTTGTCTTTGTTCAGACTCCTGTCTTCAGGTTCCTTAGTAATCATTTCTCCCACTGTGGATGACACTGGTGTCTATGAGTGCTCTGTGTCAAATGATGCAGGAGAAGATGGAAGAACAGTTGAGCTCACTGTGCAAGGTAGAGGGGATTTTGCTTTTACATGTGCATGGCACACAGAGTGTTTAGTTGAGAGGTTTTTTTATAAAACCATTCTTTTATGATACTGATATTCATAAATCTCTGGTATTCTCAAGTAAAAGAAGTTATTTCCAGGAATTCATAAAAATGAAAATGGGCAAGTAACCTTTACTCTGATCTCCATTTTTAGTGCCCCCATCCATAGCAGATGAAGCCATGGACCTTTTGGTAACAAAGCTGTCTCCAGTAATAATTTCCTGCACAGCATCAGGGGTTCCTGTCCCCTCTGTTCATTGGACCAAAAATGGCATCAAGTTGCTTCCCAGAGGAGATGGCTACAGAATCCTCCCTTCAGGTACTGTGTGTGACTGGAGCTCAGCTGCAGAAAGTCAGGGAAAGAGCGCGATTGTGTGCGGCCAGGAGTAATTATTTTAAATGAACGCAGGCAATCCCCCTAACAACTCCAGTTTCAAAAAATAGCAGTATAACCCTCTTCAGCTGGAGGCTGTGAATACAGGATGCTGTAACCTTCTCTCTGCTGCAGGTGCTGTAGAGATAGCAGCAGCTCAGCTCGAGCATGCAGGGCGCTACACCTGCCTGGCCCGCAACCTCGCCGGCGTCGCACACAGGCACGCGGTGCTGCACGTCCAGGGTAAGGGGGGAAGCTGGAGGGAAAGTGCATTCTGTCAGTTAATGTTGCCTGTTTAATACATACAGAGTAATGGTGAGGCCACGGTAGACCAACAGCTTGCAGTGTCTTGCTCAGATGAGTTGTCCTGTGGATGCCCAGGTTATTCACAAAGTCACCGGTCTGCTTGTTACAACCCTGCTACCTTGGGTAGGGCCCCACTAGTCCAGACTCCTCTGTTTTAGTTTTGAAACATGTTTGGAAAATGTATTTTGAAAAACTCCTGCTGAGTGTGTTGTTATATTTAAGAGCACCTCCACTGACTCTTCATAAGGGTGGCAGAGCACAGGGATTGTTTTTTCAGCCTTCTCAGTGTCAGGCTGTCCGATTTTAGTGTATTCTGTGTTTTCTAGCCTTGAAATGAGACCTATTGCATTTCCATTTTTATTTTGTTCCACAGAACCACCAGTTATCCAGACACAGCCAGGAACTCTGGATGTCATTGTGAACAATCCCATTCTGCTGCCCTGTGAAGCAAGGGGCACACCTCAGCCCATCATAATGTGGCAGAAGGAGGGCATCAACATCATCACAACAGGTATCCTCCTACAGCCTGGGGCTCCAGCCTACTTGCTGTAACTCAGAAACTTAGTTTCTCCTTTCTGAGTGTTCATACTTATACCTAAGAACCAAACAAACCAGTCCAGAAGTGTCACACTTTGCTTATATGTGTTTTAGGTGACAATTACACAGTTCTTCCCAATGGCAGTTTACAGATTGCAAAATCCACTCCTGAAGATGCTGGCACTTACATGTGTATTGCTCAGAATCCAGCTGGCACTGCTCTGGGGAAGATCAAACTGAAAGTTCAGGGTAAATCATCTTTTAAACTCTTGCTATAGTGCTTTACAGGCAAGATATTTGTGCATGCTTTCTGTTAGCTAAAACACAATTCTGAGCACCAAAACTGGTCCTAATGCTTTCCTATCTGATCTGATGTGATGCTGAATGGAGCCCAGGAGGTTTCTTCCCTTTAGTTGTCTGTCTCCTTGGAAAATACACTTTCAGGATTATTTTCACTAAGAACTGAAGTGTTCCATGCTTCCTACACCATCTAAGTCTTTTATAATTTTTCTTCATTCTTTCAGTTCCTCCTGTTATTAAATCCCACCTCAAGGAATACGTGGTTCCTGTTGATCAGTCTGTCACTCTGCAGTGTGAGGCTGAAGGCTACCCTGCACCAGAGGTCAGCTGGCACAAAGATGGACAGGAAATAACAGAGTCCATCAGAAGAAGGATCCTTAGCACTGGAGTCCTGCAGATTGTCTTTGTGCAGCCCAGTGATGCTGGGTGGTACACGTGCATTGCAGCAAACCTGGCTGGGTCCAGCACTGTCAACATGGAGCTTGCTGTGCACAGTAAGTGGGAGTATATGGAGGCACTGTATGTTATTGCAGCAGGAGCCTGTGGAGGGTGAGGAGCTGGGGTGTAAGGGAGAAGCTCAGGAAAATTGGACTGCTTAGTGGGTGAGTTTTTGGGTTGTGGCATCAGCCAGTTGCTTGAATTTAGGAAAAATGTTACTTTTCCTTAATTCGGTTTATACTTTATTACAAGTATTGCACTCATTTCCCTGGTGAGCTTAATGATGGTCACTGATGGAGACAAGGAGCAGTGCAGAAGATCCAGGCACTGTGTACTTTTACAGTAGCACTCAGGTAATACACAGAGTAATACTTTCAATAAACCTTCTCACAGTTCCACCCAAGATTCACAGTACGGAGGAGCAGGTCACAGTCACAGAGGACTCCCAGGCTGTTCTGTCCTGTGTGGCCGAGGGAATTCCAACACCAACAATAAACTGGAAGAAGGACAATACCTTGTTAACAGAGGTAGCAGGAAAATACCAGGCTATGCCAGATGGAAACCTCATTTTGGACAATGTTGTTGTAAGTTCCCTAAAGCTAAGCTTGCACTTGACAAGCTTGGCAGTAATAAGACCCTACTTGTCTTTGTTTTCACCCATTTCAGTATTACTCTTTGTTCTGTTTTGTTTTCCTGATCTCAGTGTTGCAAATGCTTACAGATGTTGCTTTTTCCACTGGGATATCTGTGAAAAACTTGTAGTGGTAAATTCTCAAGAGGAGCAGAAAAGAAGTGTAGGTCACCTTTCAAGTTTAGAGGAAGGGAAAGAATTCAGATGAGCATTTCTACTGAATGCATGTTCCAAACATTTTGAGATTCTCTTATTGTTCCAAGTGTATATATCCCCATCCATTGTGTATATATCCCAGCTGAAATTGCCCCATTGTGCTGTTTTGCAGCCTGAAGATTCTGGCAGTTATACCTGTATTGCCAGCAGTGCTGCTGGAGAAGACACCCACACTTTCACCCTGGCAGTTCATGTGCTTCCAACTTTTACTGAACTGCCTGGAGATGTAACTCTGAATAAAGGAGAACAGCTCAGCCTAACTTGCAAAGCCACTGGGATGCCTGTACCTAAGATAACATGGACTTTTAACAGTAAAATCATTCCAGGTGAGTAACACTGGGTGTCACTGGCCATTCTGCTTTAGTTGTTTAGCCCTGTACAACACTGCAGTTAGTTCAGTATAAAGAAGAAAAGAAATCTAGAGGGAACAAACGTGTTAGGTGTGAGGATATTATACACAATCATATAATTAAATAGTCTGTGGTACAAAGCTGTAAGGAAGATAATTAAATTGTTCTTCTTTAGTCAATAATACGACACACTAGAAACATTCAGCATCCAATGATATTTATTCAGCATGGAAAAACTGATGCTGTTTCACTCAAATACAAAGAAAACCTCAGCAGTTCATAAAATGCAGCTGCAGAAACCTTGAAATTAAAGAGCCAAGGTAAGGGAATATGTGTGGACAAATGTCATGACAGTGACTTCTCTACATTTCTTTCTAAGGTGTCTCAGACATGACATGGCAGTGGGCCACTGAGCTGGGTTGCTGAATGTCACTGTAATTCATACAACCTTAGGACATCCCAGACATGAGATGTATATTTTTAAAATCATTGAAATAACCCTTTACTGTGTGTTCTCCTTTCAGTGCAGTACCTTGATGAAAATGGACACAGTGAACTTGTTATTGAAAGAGTATCCAAAGATGACTCTGGTACCTATGTATGCACAGCAGAAAATGTGGTTGGCTCAATCAAAGCTATTGGTTTTGTATATGTCAAAGGTAAGTAAAATAACTGTAGCTGTGGTCACTCCTAGACACTTTCATGCAGCCATCAGCTTTGGTAGTACAATCACAGACTGGTTTGGGTTGGAAGATACTTTAAAAATTGTCTAGTTACAATCAGCCTGCCATGGTCAGGGACACCTCCCACTAGATCAGGGTGCTCCAAGCCCCATCCAGCCTGGCCTTGAACACTTCCAGGGATGGGGCAGCCACAGCTTCACTGGGCAACCTGTGCCAGTGTCTCACCACCCCTTAGAGTGAAGAATTTCTTCCTAATGTCTAACCCAAATCTACCCTCTTTCAGTTAAAAACTGTTACTCTTAGTCTTGGATACCTTGTTTATGGCTAAATTGAGAAAAATTGAACCAGGTAATTCATGCTTCAGAAAGTCAGTGGTGATTGGATCCCTACCAGCAACTTCATGAAGGGCATTTTATTTTGACTCTGCAATTTTCTATGCCATAACTTGTTTTTTCAGAGCCTCCAGTCTTCAAAGGAGGTTACAGCTCCAGCCAGACTGAACCATTGGGTGGCAATGCTATGTTGAATTGTGAAGTCAGAGGAGATCCCCCTCCAACCATCCAGTGGAGCAAAAATGGAGTCCATGTTCAGAGTAACAACAGGATCCACCAGCTTAACAATGGCTCTCTGGCTATCTACACCACTGTGGTGTGTCACTGCTCTGTCACCATGTGCTTCTGCATTATAATTTGTTTATAAAGGTGTTTTTGTGTTGGGTGAGGCTAAACATCTAGTCCACTATTGCTTTTACCTTTAGCAACTTTTCTTTTAATTCAGACTAGAATGAGACTCAAATTATTGTGACCAAAAAAATCCGAGGGGCTTTCTTCCTCTTTAACTGCCATTCTCTTTAATAAATCTATATACTAATTGTTGGTCTGTGAAATCTTGGATGTGCCCAAATTAATGGGACTTTTGCTTTTTATCTGAAAAGAGCCTACCCAGTGGAGTCAGCTGAAAAGCAACTGTCTTCTCATGTGTCTTCTCTTAGCATCTAAATTGCTTGTCTGAATGGCAAGACCCTTTTTTTACCCCCACAAACTCATGTCTGCACTTCGAAATGAAGTTAAAAGCAGCAGCTCCCTTGAGTTTGCTTAAGTTTAAAAAAATGCATGATTTGATCCACAGTGTCAAGGTAGTTAAGGTAAAATGAAATAATTAAAATAATTCACTATATTCATGATAAATTAATAATGGCAACAACTTGCGATACCCTAGAATTTAACACCATGCATCTTAAAATCCAGGGTAAGCCTTCATGTGCTGCAGAAAATTCACTCATAAGATGTACACTCTAACTGGAAATCCTCATTACTTACATGTTGAGTTTTATTTTTGCTTTTTGTTCTCTAGAATGAAGATGCTGGTGACTACAAGTGTGTGGCTACCAATGATGCTGGTGTGGTGGAACGCAGTCTGACATTAACACTTCAGAGTAAGGCTCCAAGCATTAAGTTTAATGGCAGTAGATTGGAGAGATGTGGATAGGTGTGTGCAGCTAAAAAAGTGAAGTTTTGGAGGTTGGGCACTGCACTGTAGGTTAAGGTTCAGCTCATCTGTCATTAATATTTAAGAGTCTAGTTAGTCTAAGTTAGTGAATGAGGTCAAGGAAAAGGAATGTGTAGAGGGTGATTCAGCCTCATCTTAGAGAAACAGGCCATTTGAGAAGAACCATAAGCTGGTTTCTAACTTGTTTAGAATCCAGTTTATACAACTGGATTAAATTAAGGAAATAAGGTGAAGATGAATCCCCTCTTTCACTGATGATATTTTATTTTCGGCAGAAATAATATTTTAGAATTATTTTTTCACTGGTGATAGACTTTCTTTTTCTGTTGTAGCATCAAGTAGCATGGATCTGTGGCTCATGTTTATGTTGTCTCTGGACATGACCAGGAGCACCTTTCCACAGGATTTATGGAAAGCAACACATTTTGGCAATGAAGAAGACTGTGTGCTCGTGTAGTCATGCCTCAATTCCAACTCTGGTCCTCAGATTGCTACATATTAAAAAGAGCCTATTGTCATTTTAACTGGCACATATTTTGACAGTGGAAGATGAACAATAGCAATTTTAGTCAAAGTAAACTTATTGAAGATTTTATTTTTCTTTTTTGCCCTCATTCTGACCAGACCTTTAATATGCAATACATCAAAACAGTGTCACCACGTGGTGTTGCCTAAAAACCCCTTTCTTTTTCAGGTGCTCCAGTCTTTACCATCGAACCTGTGGAGACAGTTGTAGAAGCTGGTGCATCAGCAGTGCTGAACTGCCAGGCACATGGAGAGCCTCCTCCAACCATTAAATGGTCCCAGCAAGGTCACCCAGTTGTGGGCAACGAGAGGGTGACAGTCCTGTCTAATGGCTCCCTGCGCATTGTTGCTGCACAGAGGGAAGATACAGCCCAGTATGAGTGTGTGGCAAGCAATCTGATGGGGTCTGTTCTGGTCAGAGTACCACTGACTGTCCAGGGTAGGTGCATTAGATAGATCACAGCGCTGATTGAGATGAAAAATTATCAAGATTTTATCCTATCTGTATTTGATGGATAAGCTGTTTTATCTTACAGACACCTCAGGTGTATGTTGAGCCTTGTCTGAGATGTCAGTGGGCTTCATGAAATTTTGTTCCATCATACTCATCCAGCTGTGAGACAGATGAGTATGAAGGAGCCAGAGACATTATATGGAAGGGTCTTGAACTAAATCCCATCCTCAGAACACAGCATAACTTAATTGTGCCCCTAAAGAAAAGCAGCTAGGAGCATAAGCAACGACTCTGGCAAACGAGCTGGAATAAATAGTCTCTCTTATTTCTGCAGTAAGGAAGACAGGTTGAATTTCCAAGTATGGCTCATGAAGCATATTTTTCACTTTCTGTATCAATCTGAGAGAGCTGTAAGCAGCAGCACATTCCTAACAGGATCATTGTCCCCTTGCAGTGCATGGTGGGTTTTCCCACTGGCTGGAATGGCGAGCGTGCAGCGTCACTTGTGGGCAAGGTGTTCAGGAGCGAGTCCGCCAGTGCAACAACCCTCTGCCAGCAAATGGTGGGAGGAGCTGCCAGGGACCTGATAAAGACACACGAAGCTGCCACAACAAGCCCTGTCCAGGTAATTCTTTAATTCACTCTCACTTTTAATGAGTGCCTCATGTCCCCTACTAGGGAGCTGTTGGCACCAAGGATCTTCGTGAGCGATTCATTCTTCGAAGAAGCTGGAATTTATTTTTACTTTTGTGAAAAGAAAAAAAAAAAATTCAAGCAATACCACAAACATGTTTGGATGTTAAAATGTAGTGAAATGAGGCTACCAGGTGCCACTAATTACCAGGTAGTGGGCATGAGCTTGTGTTAAGCCCACCTGTGCCTGATTAGGGTGGGGCCCAATTGTGCATGAGCAGGATAAGGGGGGCAACAAAAGGCCAGAAGCTCATGCCCACTACCTGGTAATTACTGGCACCTGGTAGCCTCATTTCACTACATTAAAGTTGTTGGGGGTTTCTGTTTTGTAGTGGATGGCAACTGGTCAGAGTGGGCGCCGTGGGAAGAGTGTTCAAAGAGCTGTGGACAAGGTAACAGGACCAGAACCAGGACCTGCAGTAACCCATCAGCACAGCATGGAGGGAAGCCCTGTGATGGTAGTGCTGTGGAGTCAGTCATGTGCAATATTAGGCCTTGCCCAGGTAAGAAAGGTGTGGTTTAAAATAAGTTGCACAGGAGGTTTCCCATATAGGTTTCTTTTGTTCTCCAAACCCCTAGTCTATCAGTTTGTTTCAAATTACAGAAGATTCAAGCTCACTTTTTTGCTTTAAAATGGTCTGTAACATATTCAATGGCATTAGTTTTGGTTTGGTTTTTTTTTGGAAGTAGAAGTTACAAAGATAATTGCAAAGCGTATTCTCAGCAATTTACCTTTTTTTAGTTTTTTATCCCCCAAAAATGATAATTTTGTATTTTGACGTTTTACCCATGATCTCACAGAGTAAAAGTCACTACTCTAAAGCTATTCTGCTGAGTCAATTAAATGGAAAAAAAACAAGTAAACCCAGACTGCTAACAATTAAAAAGCCTTGTAAAACATGATAGTTTACTTTAAGACATCTGTATATCTTCCTCTCTTGTTTTCATTTTCAGCCACATCTTTCTCCTAACCACTGAATGTTTAAGGTTTCCTTCCTGTCTTGGTGGTACTTCCTGCATTCAGCAAGTTGTAGCTTTCCCCCTTTTTTTTCCCTCCACAATGCCAAATGTTCACCCACTGTCCTGAGATTCCTTTCTCTAGATGGTGGTGACAAAAGGAGTTCTGGTTTTGGCTCGCTGGCAGGCACTGAAGCCATGTGCCAGCTGCTATGTCCTTTCTGCTGCTGGCACCTTCAGCCCAGGACTGGCAGAGCCAGGGAAATTGGAAAAACACCAGATGCCACCAAGCATTCAGTTGTGTTGTTCTGAGATGGTTGGAGGGGGAGCAGTGTATTCCAAAACCAAAAAGGAAAAAATTAATCACTTTTGGAAACTATTGATCCGTTTCAACCGTTGCTCGAGGCGAAAGTTTTTTTTTTCAAGGGCTTCTTTACTGATACTGAACAACAGAGCTTTTTTCCCTTGGGCTGTGGGGCTGCAGTTTCAAGTTGAAGCAGTTTTATAGCTGTGCTGCCTTTACAGTTGATGGGGCTTGGAGCTCTTGGCTGCCGTGGGGCCCTTGCAGCGAGACGTGTGGGAAGGGCACCCAGACACGTGCGCGGCTCTGCACTAACCCTGCTCCTTCCCACGATGGCTCCTACTGCGAGGGCTCTGACACACAGATGCAGGTCTGCAACAAGAGGCACTGCCCAGGTGAGATGCTTCAGACACAAAGAGAACATGAGAAACCTCTCCTTTTCTTTCAAAATTTGACTTAATTCATACTGAAAGCTTTTCCAGTTCTAAAAGCGCAGTCCCTGAAAAAATTCCATTCAAACATTATATTTTCATTGGCCCCTGTCACTATCTTGAGCATCCCTCTACAGACCTAACATAAGGGATTTCTTTTCCTCTCCCTGTCTCTCTTTGTTTACCCTGCCACTGTGCAAAAGCAGCTTTTTAAATCCTTGGTAGTTAAATCAAAGGTTTCCTAGAAGTTTCGTTTTTTTAATTTTCCTAAGTTCTGTTATGCATTTATCATTTTTTTCCACATTCCAATGAGTCTTTCCCATCTGGATAGGGAAACGCAGTTCTGAAATACAACCTGTGTATTTGGCTGAGCATAGGGGTAACAAGGGGAAGTTTCATGAAGGGGACTGTGCAGCAGCTTAGACTGGATCCTTCTGGCTTTACACTCCATATTGCACATACCAGATCCTATACTGAGTCCCCACTGTGGCCATCAGCTGGTAGAAGAGAGAAGTGACCTTGTGGCAATCAAGCAACTGAGGGCTCAGTGTGCACATTTATCTGGTCTGATGTTCTGCTGCTGGGGGTGCTGTTCCTTTGGGAGTGTGGCTTCTTGTCAGCCACCTGCTCAAGTGCTCACCTGGATGTATCCTTAACACTTAATTTGTGTCACCAAATCCTGGGACGTCCAAGATCCTGCTCCTCAACTACTTAGATGAACTGGGTCATGTGAGATGACTTAGTAGTAAGTCCTATTAACAGCTGGTCCAGTAAATCAAAGGTGGTTTGTAAAGAAGGGGAGAGAAGGTGGTGGTGGTTACATCTTCAGACAGTGCAGCTGTAACCAGAGGTGTATGCAGACTGAAGCCTGTGGTTTTGGGATGTCCCTCTTACCAGCCATCTCCCAGGGTAGTGATTTCAAAAACTACTCTGTCAATGGTTTAACTTGCTTACCGATACCCAAAAACATGAGAGTGGCTGAGCTTTGAGGACTGAGTGATCCCTGATTATGGATTCAGTTCAGGCTTGCAGGTTATTTAGAAGGCAGGTGATGCCTTTCTCCAGTTTCCCTCCTGGAGATCCCTGTGTGAAATCCTCCAGTGGCTGATGTGTTCTGCAGTGAGAGTCCTTAACATCCTACAGTCAGTTTTACCCTGATGCAGCCCTCATTTACTTTGTTGTTTCTGACAGCAGAGACTGTAACTGTGCCATGTTCTTTTTCTCCCCAGTGGATGGGAAGTGGGCCACGTGGGGCAGCTGGAGCTCCTGCACCCTGTCCTGTGGAGGAGGCAGCAGGCAGAGAATGCGTCGCTGCTCAGACCCAGTCCCCCAGTTTGGGGGTCACAGATGTGAAGGAAATGACATACAAATTGATTTTTGCAACAACAATCCTTGTCCAAGTAAGTGTTTTGGGGGAGGCAACTGATCCACTTCATGGGATGCTGTCATGTCTCTGAACTTGCAACTCTCCAGTCCAAGTCCTGCCCAGCCAATCTCTTTGCAGCTTGCAGCAGTGTAGTGACTCAATTGGTTGATAATATGAGCTTCACACTTTCCTACAAACACTGGCTCTCTGGAGCTGGTTAATATTTGCTGGATGCTGGACAAGAAAACTTCTTCAATCTTTAGCTGTCGTTTTAATTTTCAGCATTGGGAAAACATTAAGAAGTTACTCTCCAATATTTTCCTAGCTTGACTGTCTGGTTTTAAGCATCTGTTATTAAGAGGAAGCCTTGTTAGATCTGCCTTGTTTTTACAGTTCATGGCAACTGGGGCCCTTGGACTAGCTGGGGAACCTGCAGTCGAACGTGCAACGGGGGGCAGATGAGGCGGTACCGGAGCTGTGACAATCCTGTCCCTGCCAGTGGTGGCAGGGGCTGTGCAGGAGCTGACCTGCAGATCCAGAGGTGCAGCACTGAGCTCTGCCCTGGTGAGTGGACAGACTGACTTCCAGAAATGGGACAGTCACAGCTTCTCTGTGCAACCTGGCTTTCTAGTGAAGAATTTTTTCCTATTCCTAAGTGTCAGGGAGATGGAGTTAGGCTTTTCTCAGTGGTGACCAGTGATAGGACAAGGGGTAATGGGTGTAAATTGGAGCATAGGAGGTTCAAGTTGAATATCAGAAAAAATTTTTTTACTGTAAGGGTGACAGAGCCCTGGAACAGGCTGCCCAGGGGGGTTGTGGAGTCTCCTTCACTGGAGACATTCAAAACCCACCTGGACATGTTCCTAGGCGATGTACTCTAGGGGGCCCTGCTCTGGCAGGGGGGGTTGGACTAGATGATCTTTAGAGGTCCCTTCCAACCCCTAGGATTCTATGATTCTATGATTCTATGATCTAAATCTCCCCTCTTTCAACTTGAAATCATTCCGCCTCATCCTATCACTCCCTGCTCTTGTAAAAAGTCCCTCCCCAGCTTTTCTGCAGTCCCTTCAGGTACTGGAGGGTGCTCTAAGGTCTCCCCAGAGCCTTCTCTTCATGCTGAACATCCCTAACTTTCATCCCTATTACAGTTAGGTTATAGTTTCAGTTGTAACTAACTGTCACAATGCTTTTCAGTTTTGAAACCAGCTTCTCCAAGCCTGATGGTTTCAGGAAGCAGCTGCAGAGATGGCCAGGAGGTCCTCAAGCAGAACCTCCTGTGGAAAGTGGCTGGCAGAGGAGGACAGACAAGTGTTTGGTGATACCTCTCTTCCCTCCATAGAGTAATGCATTAGCAGCCCAGAGCCAGCCTGAGCTCACTGCCTGCCCACCAGCCTTCTGCATGCTGCCCTGGGGAGGACAGGCATGACTGTGCAGAGAGACACGTGTAGTTGACACTGTACAGAGCTTCCCTGGTCAGCCATGACCTCTGTAACATGATGCTGGGAAGAATTGGACCCAGCTCTTAGCTAAACATCCAACCATTTTACTGGAAACATCTCCTGGCTCCAGTACAGCTGACAGTCAAACAAAATCTCAGAAGTGGTGTGTTTGAGGGGAGAATGTTCATGCCTGCCCAGTAGTGTTTTTGTCATTCTTTGAGCTGTTCCTTTCCTCCAGCACCTTGGTTCCATCCAGAATGACACAAAAGCCTCGCTGATGAATTACCCGAAACATTTCAAATGAAAAGCTGCTTTCTTAATTCTTTCTTCCTTCAGTGGATGGGAACTGGGGGCAGTGGCAGATGTGGAGCCCATGCTCTGCTTCTTGTGGAGGAGGGGAGCAGACCCGAATACGCCTGTGCAGCAGTCCAGCCCCACTGAATCGTGGCCGTCCTTGTCCTGGAGACTCCTCACAGATATCTAGGTGTAACACCCAAGCATGTCCTGGTGAGTTAATTCATCCTGCACCCAATGGTGGCACCCCTGAATTAAGTGGTGCTCTCCCATGTCTTGGCCAGTTGACCAAGTAATTTAATCTTTTAGCTTACTTCAGCTGGATGAATTTGGTGTTAAGCTGTACACAGCAGCGTATGAATGCTTGTGATGCCCATGTTACTGTGCATTTATCTCAGACCACACACACAACATCTTGTTGTTTGTAGGCTCTGAGGTTTACTCTTCCAAGTGATGTAGTAATGGATGCAGAAATAACCTTATTTCTTAAAATGCTTTACAATATTTCTGAATTTTCTGAAAAAAAGAGCAGTTTTTATATTTCCCTCCACCCCTTCTTGCACAGGTGGGCCTTCACGTGCCAAAGGCAGCATCATTGGAAGTATCAATGGCATTGAATTTGGAGTTGCTTTCCTGAATGCTGCAGTAACAGACAGCCCTGACTCTGAAACTAGAGTAGTACAAGCAAAGATTACCAACATCCCTCGGAGCCTTGGTGAGGCTTTTTTTCAGTTTTAAGGGTTACTCTTGTTTTATGTCTTCATATTCAGTCCTTACTGATGTGGGTCACGTGGTGTTAGAAAGAAAAATCTCTCAAATGTCTTGTATTTCTTTCAGGTCCAGCAATGAGAAAGCTTGTTTCTATACTCAGCCCTGTTTATTGGACAACAGCAAAAGAAATTGGAGAAGCAATGAATGGTTTTACACTCACTGATGCCATCTTCAAGAGAGAAACTCAAGTGGAGTTTGCAACTGGTTAGTTACCTGTGATATAACATCTCCTTCTGTTTCCAGTAAGCTTGGTACATGTTGTGTTTCTTTAAAAGTAGCACCTAACTGATGCTGAATTTTGAGTCTTGTGCTTATGTCAATATTTTCTTAATAACTCTGGCTTCTGAGACTTAAATACAGCTTTTAGAGCTGTACTTTGAACTATGTGATGCTTTTATGACATGCATGGTATTTCTCATGAAAATATGAATATAACATAACTGTTATCCCTGGTGAAGGGATCCCAGTTCAGGTGCTGTGTGGCTGACACCAACCTCTGTTCAGGATGTTTTATAAATCAATTTGCTCTTCAAATTCATAGGAGAGATTCTGAGAATGACTCATGTTGCCCGGGGGCTGGATTCAGATGGAGCCTTGCTGCTGGATACTGTTGTGAGTGGCCATGTGCTGCAGCTCCAGTCAGTAGCTGATGTTGACATAAAGGTAAAGCTGGTTGAGATACCACCCTCTCCTCTCATCTGTATCAAACCAGCAGGCCCTAAGTCCTGAAAACTTTACTGTACAGAACTGATTTTGTGTCTGGTTGAGTTGATGAATGTTAACACTGCCTTGAAAACAAACAGATATCATCAGGAAGGTAGCATGGGTTGCACTGGGGTTTTTAGTTGTTAAAAAGTAGAATTGAGAAGTGTTCCTGGGGTTGGTTATCACAGGCAGGTTCATATTAAACCTGCCTGACTTTTTGGGTTCCCCTGCCCTTTGATATCATGGGACCTTGCAGAAATTTCTGGATATTCCTGATTGTCACAGTTTAACACTGGCCTGGCAATTAAATCGAGTGACAGCTGCTCTCTATTAATCTCTCTCTCTCTCCCTGATAAGAAAGGAGAGAGAATAAGGGAGAGAGACTGATGGGTTGGAAACTAAACTACACAACTTTAATGAAACAGTAATGATAAATAGGAAAAATTACTAAATATATACAAATATACAAGAAAATGGATACCACATTCCTCCCCCCTTTCCCCCAGTAACTCTCACGTCACCACGGAGGCTGCAGGGCAGCTCTGGGAAAGTCCAGGCTGGAATCCTGGGGTCAGCAGCAGTTGGGAGCTGGAGGCAGGAACACCCAGATTCAGGCTGGAATGGATCAGGAGCACAGGCAGAGGAAGGGATGGGATCCTCCCAGGATGCTGGGTGAAGGAAGGGAAGCAGGAAAAAGCAGGAAGGGCAGGCAGCTGGAAGCTGGAAGCGTGGCTTGGCCCTCATGATCCCTCAAATTTATCCTGAGTATGAGGTGTATGGGATGGAATCCCCTGTTTGGTCAGTTCTGGCATCTATCTTGTCCCTTCCTCCCCAAAGGAGGCTGCAGGTGGGACCTCTTTATTCCTTCTGGAGGGTAAAATGTTCCTCAGAGCTGAGCAGTGGCCTTGGCTCTGCACACCAGGCTCTGGCTGTAACTATAAACATCAAGTGTTATCAGTCCTAGAAGCACACACTGTCTGAGAAACTGGCTGTTAATTTCAGCAAGTGCAACTACTTACAGGAGACTTAGCTAAAAGCAAAAGTACAAGACAGAAAATCACCTTTATCCTGGCCCAAACCAGGACACCTGATGATTTGTTTGCTGCTACAATTACACATAGTTTGGCAGAGAAACATTTCTGTAGCTGGTAAAATTGCAAAGACAGGAGATAAACGATTACTGGATTCCTCTGCCTGTTGTTCCTGGGAAATATTTGCTGCTGTTTCTACAAAGCTTCTGTCATTGACCTTGCACTTGTGAAAGATGGAATTCAAGGGAGCTTCTTTTCCATATTTTTGGTTTATTGTAAGCAATGAAAAATATTGTGTTTAATATAACATGTGGCCTTACAGTTTTGGTTTAAAACCATGGGTTTGATAATTGATGTTCCCTCTTTCAGAGTAAAATGTTTTAAAGTGGTTGTTTTTTGGGTTTTTTTAAGTGGTAATTAATGGTAGGTAGCCAGTAAAAATGTTTGATTATATTAAAACCATGGTACAATAAAAATAAATTAGTTCTTGCTATTTTGATATACTTCAGTAGGTAGCACATCCAATATTTATAATTTTTTTTATTTTATCTTATTTTTTCCCATGGCAGATTTTTCCTCTACTGAGTGCTCATTTAACACATGTTGTCAGCATCTGACTTGCAATAGCCAAAAAATAAATATTGAGACCTTAAAAGATTAAACAATATATTAATTTTCTGGTGGTTTTGGAAATGCTCTGCCATGGCCCCATCATCAAGTTCTGCAGTACCATGGCCTGTTTCTTCCTTAAAGAAAAACACCAGATGTACTTAATGCTCAACAACCAAAATAGGAGTGAAAAGGCATGTTTTGTTATTTCAGGACTACACAGAAGACTACATTCAAACTGGTCCTGGGCAACTCTATGCCCACTCTACTCGTCTCTTCACCATCGATGGAGTTAGTGTTCCCTACATGTGGAACCACACCATCACCTATGACTACACCAAAGGAAAGATGCCTTTCTTGGTGGAAACACTCCATGTTTCTTCTGTTACAACAGAGTACAACCCACTGGAAGAAGCTGTGGCTTTTAAAATCCATGCTTCCATTGCAAAAGGTATTGTACTCATCTAGATGCTCTGCTGACTTCTAGTGCCCAAGCAGAAAAAAACAGTAATGCTTGGATTTTAAGTTTCAGTTTTAGTGTCCAAGCATAGTAAATATTTTACCAATAGCTGGACTGCAATTCTTGATGTTAAAAGGTTTTTTAAAAAGTACTAAAGTAGCTGTATTTTCATCCATGGGTTACATGTGCTCCTTTTACCATGCAGGAGATCGCAGCAACCAGTGTCCTGCTGGATTTGGTTTGGACTCAACTGGGCCTTACTGTTCAGGTAATGATGTGACAAGGGCAGTGTGTCACCACAGACACACAGAACAGTTTGGGTTGCAGGGGACCTTAGAGATGATCTGCTTCCAACCCCCCTACATGAACTGGGACACCTTCCCTGACCACCAGGTTGCTCCACTCATCCAACCTGGCTTTGAGCACTTCCAGGGAGAGGGCATTCACAACCCATTCCAGTGTATTGCCACCCTCATTGTTAATTTTTTCCTTCAGAAAGAGTAACAGAAAGAATAACACTGATAACAAGGTGTGGATCTGTAGGCAAAGGGAGACTTCACTTCTGTACTCATTCAGAATGTAAGCTTCCCTGGCAGCTTTTCACTGGCATCTCAGGCACCATCAGGGGACACTGAGCCACAGCATTGCTGAGCCTGCAAAGCAAGGAAACACTTTATTGATCTGTGTGGAAGGAAGGATGAGTGTTGGCAACCCAGACAGCAGCCCACAAGTGACTGCTTGAGGGGTGGAGGTGAAGAGAAGGTTATGAACATTTTAGTGTCTTCTAGATGACAGACTTACATTAGGGAACAATCATCTGCTGTACTCGTGTGGACTTGCTTCATTGCACCTTGAAAACTTGTAAATCAAGGAGATTTTACCAGAAACAAAGGGTACACCACCCAAAAGATTTAAAACCAGAAAAGGTTTGAAACCAGGAAAACAGAAGATAAGGTCACTGAATCTATTTCTGGTATCGTCTGTAAAACAATTTGAGTTCTAAAACTTATGAAACATTTAGTAGTCTCTGCACATGTATCTAAGAAATCTTAGATCTCACACTGTGTTCTGTTGTCTCACACTGTTCTGAGGTTCTCTGGAAAAGATTTTATCAGCCATTGGTTACCACAGTAGTGACCCAGTCCTGCAGAGATATCATGAGATTCCAGCAAGCTGTGTTAGTGTGGCTTTGGTATCCCAAAACGTAAGAGTGGAGAATACACAGCTGAACTGTTTCTGTTGAGCTGCTCCATTGCTAGATGTATTTTTGCCCCGTGGGGCTCTACCAGACATTTCCCTCTCATGAAGGTTTTTTTATTGCCCTTTCCTGTCTTGTGGAGTCTCACTGGTTTTCTAAATGTTTTCTTGTTCCAGATGAAGATGAATGTGCTGTGCGAAATCCTTGTTCCCATACCTGTCATAATGCCATGGGATCTTACTACTGCTCCTGTCCAAAAGGCCTCACAATCTCTGCAGATGGCAGAACATGTCAGGGTAAGATGAGCATTGCTGTGGATAGAAAAAACCCCATGACACCTAAATCACTAGGAAAATGTTCTGTTCAGACTGGGCCATTTTGTCATTATAAGAATATTATTTATTCGTGGTGCTCTAGTTATTTCACATGTATCTGCAATTAATTCTTTCATAGTTGATCATGCTCAAGGCACTGCTTAATCTGTGTTTTATTTTGTCACAGTGAGGCTTACAGCTTGTTTTTAATCACAGATATTGATGAGTGTACATTAGGTGGACACACCTGCCATGCTGGCCAGGACTGTGAAAACACCATGGGCTCCTACCGCTGCGTGGTGAGATGTGGGAATGGCTTCAGGAGAACTGCTGATGGATTCAGCTGCCAAGGTATGAAGAGGTCTTTGGGTTTGGGTGTTATCTTCCTGAAAATTAACTGAAAATGCTTCCTTTCACACATTGGAAAATAACATTTTATAAGATAATCCTTCCAACTACAAATCGTCGTTATTGAGGTTGTGGGGTTTGGGTTGTTGTGGGGGTTTTTTTGTGGGTGTTTTGTGGGGTGGTTTGGTGGGGTTTTTTTTTTTGGAAACCTTTTGCTTTTTCCATCTTTAGAAAGAAATTTAAAATCCTAACCTGACATTCTTGCTTTTGCATCTCATGTGCATTTTCTTTGACAAAGAAGTGAGAGCAGTAAACACTTGTGGACATACCTCAGCAGTGCAATACCTAGAGCTCAAAGCAGAGTCCAGAATGTTGACTCTACCTCTGTTTTGTGTTGTTCAACAGATGTGAACGAGTGTCAAGAGCTCAACTCCTGTCATCAGCATTGCTTCAACACCATTGGAAGTTTCCACTGTGGTTGTGAGCCAGGATACCAGCTGAAGGGCAGAAAATGCGTGGGTATGAATAAGTTTTTGAATGTTTGTTCCCTCTTTCTAAGCCTTCCTAGTTCATTTATTTGCTGCTGTATTTGTTATTGTAAGACTTTACAAATGAAAATCCTGCTATGGATGATGTATTTGGTCTGTGTTTCTGAACTTGTGAAGCAGCACTAACATCCAGAGGAGGTGGGGACTGGCCTGACTGATAAATGTGCATGAGATGCATTCAGATGCACATATGCAATCTGGATTTCTCTGCTCTTTGGGAATTGACCATAAGAAACTGAATTAATTTCCATTCTTTCCCTTTTTGTTTGTTGGTTTGGTTTTTTTGGTTGTTTTTTTTTTTTTTTTTTTTTTGTTAACTAAGATGTAAATGAGTGCAGGCAGAATGTGTGCAGGCCTGATCAACTTTGCAAAAACACTCGTGGTGGCTATAAGTGTGTTGATCTGTGTCCCAGTGGAATGACCAAAGCAGAAAATGGAACCTGTATTGGTGAGTGGAAGTGTTAATGTATTGTACAGTGATGGTAAGCACAGGCACAACAATGAATTTTTAAAAAATAAATAATAGAAACCTAAAAATCTTGGACATAATCCATCTCCATTTACAAAGATTCACACATACTAAGGAACCAATTTTTCCTCATGTATGGGAACATAGGTATTTAACTCTTTTCTATTTGGTATTAAAAGAACAGATGTATCTTTGCCACTTCTAGTTTCTCATTGCTTTTAAGAAAGAACAGTAGGTTTTTTCTCAGCATCTTTTCTGCTTTGTAACCTTGAAATCAAGAAATTGTTCCTCGACTGGAATGTTTTGCTCCACGTACAAATAAATGCTTTCTTGTTTGTCTTGGGAGCCCAGTATCAAGATCACAGGTGCTTATCAGGGATGCTTTTAAACATAACTTGTGTTCCATATATTACCAGATCATCTGGTGTTTTTTTTTTCTAATGGGATATGACAGGAAGATGGATTTTGTGTCTTTTGAGAGTAGCCGATTCCATTGGAAACCGCAAGGAAAAGTTTTGAAAATTAATGGGTGTGTAAATTTGAAAATTAATGGGTGTGTAAATTTGAAAATTAACAGGTGTGCAAATACATTCCAGTTGTGTAGCTGCTTAAAATCTGCTTTCAGGCTGTGATTTGTAATGTGTTCTAGAATAATGCCTCATCATGCCACCTGGTAAGAAAAATGTACGTTTGGAGGCCAGAACTCGCTAGAGAGCCAAATTCACTTGTGGCTTAACTGCCTTCCTTAGATAGTAAGAAATTTAAAGCTTTAAGAAGTTTCAAGAAAAATCTGACTGCTTTCCCTTGCCTTGTTGCCTGCAGACATTGATGAATGCAGGGATGGAACCCACCAGTGTCGCTACAACCAGCTCTGTGAGAACACCCGAGGCAGCTACCGCTGTGTGTGTCCCAGGGGCTATCGGGCCCAGGGAGTTGGCAGGCCCTGTGTGGGTAAGCTCTCCAGTCATATTCCTGTCATCTGCTTTCTGCTCCAGCTTTTGCCTGGGGTTTTGGCTGTATCCCATTCAAAGGTGGTGCTGTGTAGGCAGATTTGCTCTGAAGTTCAGAATTATGCATCTAAACCAGGGCATTCCGTACAACAGTCAAAACTAAACTATTCCAAATGGAGATTGTCCTACAGCCATAAAACAAAGTGGACAAGAGTCTTAGAGCACTGGTGGATAGATGGGGCAAGCTATCACTCCACAAGAAGCTTTATTTTTCATTATAGGTCAGATTATTTAGTGGTTGGGCAGTGGAATGTGCCTGGCTGTACCCTGGCCTGTGCTGATTCATACCCGAAGGCAGTGGAACAGGGGGTGGTATGGGTTCCCCTAAAGGAGAAGAACAATGTTCATGTGTTGTAAGAGGTCCCATACACCCAGAACTTGCCTCTGGAAGTGACACTGACTGGGATTGCCAAGGGTGTTCCCCTAGGGGGGGTATAGCAGAGGGAGCTGATAGGTGTTTATCACTTAACAAATATCAAATTATTATCAAACTATTCTGTTTTGGGTGGGTTGGAGGGAGCCAGGCACTCACAGCAGTGCTGCCCATGCAGTTACTCTCCTCTGTGATTTGTGTAGAAGGCATTAAGACATCCAGAGCTTTCTCCCCCCCACATGTGTAGCTTCTGAAGGATGTTTTTGGAGCTCTGCATGTGGAGCTAGAGAGTTTATGTATGGTGTCAGCACAAGGGTGTAGAACACACCACCTGGCACATCACAGGCTTCAGGATACCACCAGGATCATTTAGCTTCACCCTTTCTGTATTTATGTCAAATATTTAAAATATTATAGCTGATCCACCCAGATAATGATGATTTATAAGTGTTGATACATGACAGTAAATGAGGTAGGTGTCAGCTGCTCTCATCTGTCACATGGGAAATACATTCCTCCATGATGACTTCTTCAAGATTAGCTTTCCTATATGATAAATACCTGCTTTGGTGAATAAGTGGGTTTTTTTGTTTTTAAACACCCTAAGTTTTTGGACTACCAAAAGCCAGGAATGTTTGTTGGGTTTTTTTAAAGTGAATAAATCACAATAAGAAACTGGGTGTAGACCAAGACATGACTTTCACCAGCTGCCTCTACTGAAATAAAATCAATCCCAGGCTCTTTAGCATGTATTAAAGCAACTTAAATTTCTGACATTAGTAAGCTAGATAAAGCCTAAACTACAGATCTTCACAAACCAGCCCCTTCTGTCATAATCCCTGTTAAATGGGGAAAAGGTGCCTGTTTGGCATCACCACACCATAGACACCATTAGCTTAATTACAGTGATTTGGTCAACACACCATATCCTACATGGAAGGGCATCATCAATAGCTGTTATAAAGCACTTTTGCATGTAAGGCATGCAAGGCTATCTAGAATTTAAAGTCAAATATTATTCTTCGGGTTAAAGGAAACCTGAAAATTTACCAGTTTTTGTTTAAAAGTGATTTCATATTGTGCCTGTAAGTATTTGATATTCCTAGGGGAACTGTTCAGTGGAGAGGGGCTTCCCAGTCAGCCAGGCATCACATCCCAGGGATTATTGCCTTCAGTTTGGCTTTTATTGCACAGGCTGCTTCTACCAAAGAAGCTGCTCAAAATTGCATCTATTTTCTTTCATTATTTCTATGTTAGGCCTCTGTTTCTTATCCACAGCTGGTTCCCAGGACATGGGTTGCTGTACAGATGTTACTGCACATGTGTATTGTCTGTTCTCAATTAGAACTAAGGAAATAATGAGTTTGAGTATTCTTTTACATAAACAAATTTTTCACCATGAAAGCATATAAACTTAAAATTCAAAGTAGTTTCTGCTGTATTAAAACTGAAGCTCTCTTGTTGCCCAACAATATTACCCTAATGATATTTCAAGTAATATATAAAGTTTCAGTTATGTGTTTGTGAAATAACAACTGGAAAACATTGCAACACTCTGCAATTACTCCTGGATTTCCAACTCTCAAAACATTTAATTACTAATCTCTCCCAAAATTCTTTAAAACTTTAAAATATATGAGGTATTAGCCACTGAAATTAAATCTAATATTCAACTCTATCTGATGTTTCTGAAATAATTAAAACTTTATTGAGTTAACTTTTAAGAACAGTTTTAAATTCTACTTATAAAAGGTTTATAATATACATGAGTTATGTTCTAATGGATCCTGATATGAGGTTATTTGTGCACATTCCTGTATGAAAATAGCAATTTTTGTTGCCTTCTAGTAAAGAATAAATGTAAGTTTTAAAAGGAATAAGGTGTATCTCAGATTTTCAGCTGGCACAGAAGCAGCTCTATGAACGTTTTAGGAAGTTTTTCTGGTAATGCCAGAGAGCCTGTGCGGAAAGACCTGGTCCTTCCTCCAAGTATCCAAGAGCACTCCTATTTGCTTTATTTTTAGAGTGAAGGATACTCATCTTGTTATATCCTTAAACTCTCTGCCACACTTAGTATACTCACTACTCTGTTTTGATTTAAGGATAGATATTTACTTCTGGGCTTGTTTGGGTTACTTTGGATTACAATTTAAACGGAAACCAAATTTAAAAATTAGCTTTCCTTAAGAAAAAAAAAACCAATTTTGCTTTTTAATTGTATGAAAGTGAATTAATATTTACCATTAAGTCTCCCAACCTTTCATAGCTGGAATGACCAATAACAACATGAAGGATTAGAACATACCTGACCTCCTTCCCTTGCAGTCCTGTGTCACACTCTCAGGATCTGATTTTTCCTGGCAGATAATAATGGTACTGGAGTTTTTGGAGCTTTTGGAGCTTTCCTCCCTGTCAGTCTGAATGAATTTCTACCCTGCTCTTCTCAAGGATGCTCTGTATTAAGTATCCTCCTTTAAAGAAGGGCCCAACAGCTTCTTCCACTCATCTGTGGAGCACTTAAGGAAATAACATGAGTAAAGTATCAGTGAGCAGCTTGGGATGAGCAGCATGGGGTCTTTGGGGCCACTTACATCTGAGAGTGCATCTTTTCTGGTGAGCAGCAGGAACTGGCAGCTTTCAGGTTTTCTCCACAGCCCCACTACTGCCAAAGCAGGGGAGCAGCCCTGGATCCCCCTTTTTTAGCCATCCCTTCCCTGCCCTGATGCTCAAGGCAGGACCTTCAGCAGAGTTCTCGTCCTGAGTGAGCACAGGCTTAGGTGAGAAGTAGCTTTACATGCAGAATGAAGGTAAATTACTGTCGAGGCCAGAATAACCTGCTTGGTATCATGTTCTCTGTATTTTACTCCCTTCAAGTTCTCACTTTTATGTCTTCAGTTTGTTCCACAGCCTGAGATGAGCGTGCGTGTATATCTCTACTTACAGTTACGTCTTGTTGTTTCTTTCTGTTCTGTTTTGTTTTTTCCCACATGGTTTGTGGCTCTGGATCATGTCACATGAGCAGACATGAATGAATGTGAACAAGTGCCTAAACCCTGTGCATTTCAATGCACCAACACCCCCGGCAGCTTCAAGTGTCTCTGTCCACCTGGACACCAGTTATTAGGGGACGGGAAATCTTGCGCTGGACTGGAGAGATTGCCAAATTCTGGTGCCTATTACAGTAGCTATAGCTATGCTCAATTCTCCCCTGTGAGAGACAACCATCAACCTCAACAGTATTACAGGCACTCCTCAAATCTCTACAGCTCCTTCTCAGAGTATAGGAACAGCAGAATACCTTTCTCCAGGACTAGAAGGAACATTAGAGAAACTTGTCCTGAAGGCTATGAGGCAAGAAATGACAGATGTGTAGGTAAATGTCAGTCATATCTATGCAATTCTCTTGTTTTGATCCTTATTTTTAGGTTACTCTTTCATGTATACCAGGGGCTGATGGTTTGTGATGCTGTGGTTTTTTCCTATTACACTGATAAATACTTGAGAGTTCTGCATGTTGTCTGCTGAGCATGTTGTAGCAAAAACATTTCTAAACATCCTCTTGTAAACTCTTGCTTTAATTGTGCTGCGTATCGTGTGTGTGCAATTACTTCCCTCTCTTATTCTCTTTCTTCTGATCATGGTAGTTCCTTTCTGAATTTTCTCGCAGGTCAAAAAAACCCCAGTAAGATCCAGTACAGCCCTGGGGATGCTGCTGTGTCAGGCTCCCACTGACAGTAGCAATAATCTGGTTTAGAAATCTTTATTCTAAAGATTTTGCTATTGAGCACACCAGGGCTCAAACACCAGCATTGCTACAGTTGTTCACTTCTAGTTTTTCAATGAAATGCAGCTGTTTTCACAGAAACTTAATTTGTGAAAGTCAAAATTAACAGCAGCCTGTCCTGTTCCACAGACTGTTTGGTGCTAAATGTGAAGAAATTAAGAAGTTAAAAAAACCAACCAAGCAAACAGTGACTCCTGCTCAAAGGGTAGATTGTTAGGATTATACAACAATATATAATATGTAATGTTGAAAAATATGAATATGCATTTATTAATAAAACTATAGATAGGCAGACATCAAACTTTGTATTTACATTAAAAAGACATTTCAGTAGCTCTATACATGCAGTTTGTTATGGGTATAGCAGTTCAATTGACCCAGGAATACAACTGCTGCTGAGGAAAGGGTTCAGCTGAAGTTCATGACTGGTTTGAATTTGTTCATAACCTTGTACCTCTGCTTCATTGGGATAGACACTTTGATGTAAAAATTATTGTTTAATATTTAAAAAACACTCAAAATACCTTTTTTTAAATTCTTAAAAAAATCAGATTTTAATAACAACACTAAGTTTCTACAGTTGCATCTGTTTCTCTTCCATATTTGTATTTTTCTGTAATGCAAGCACTGTAAATCAGGTGGAGAGGGCAAATGAAGACCTTCCTTCCACTGTTCTAATCCTGCAAAACTTAACTCTTGCATGAGAGTAACCTGAGTAGGAACTTTAGTACTCTTCTGAATTAGGCAGATCTTTCAAAAGGAATTATAATTGTATGTGATCTGTTTCTAAACCACACCAGTCTGCTTTTGAAATTTTTGCATAAAGTGGTCTGATGCTTCTATATTTGAGAGGGAGATTAAATAAAATTACGAGCTTTTATTAATGCTGATACTGATACGTCCCCATGCCATGAGGAAGATGAGTTTGGAAGGGAAACATCCTTGCCTGAGGAGGCAAAAGTCCTCCACTCTCAAGGCTGCTTCTGGCAAGAACTTCTCTGGGCATCCCCTAACCATTTCCCTGAATCTTCTCACCAGGGAGCTCAGCTTGCTTTGAGCAAGGCTGTATTTGTATAACCTGTCAATGTGTACAGATTGCACATCCCCCCTTTCTTCCCAGAACTCTGTGTCAGGACCAGTCTTTCCAGCTACAATATGTATTATGACTGCTATCAAAAGAGGTGAGGACTCTAATTATTAGCAAATTTTTAGGAATGTCACAGGTAAGATGTGAAAGGACTTGCCAAGCCTTGGACATTCAGCCCCATCAGAAAACAACCTCCACTCATCTTACATCACCTCTGTCCATAGCTTTATATATAAATACAACAAAAAATACCTCAGTTCAATACCAATTATCCTCATGTGTTCATGTTTCTTCCCACAGACATAGATGAGTGTGAAACCAGAGATAGTTGCCAGCATGAATGCAGAAACACCCTGGGAAGTTACCAGTGTTCTTGTCCAGCTGGGTACCGGCTCACGCCCAATGGCAAAACCTGTCAAGGTACAGAACTCCCCCTGAGGGTTCAGAAATCCATTTGTAAATGAAGAAGGTTCAAATCATGCTCAATACATGCATGAGCCACCTCTTTGGATTTGTTATATGAGATTTGGCATTCAAAATTTCAGGTTTCAGAAGTTTTTGTATTTCCCTTTTTAACACTTCCCAAGCCACCGGCAAATTAGGAAACTGCAACTTCTTATTCTCTTGAAGCTTCCTCATGTGACCCTATTTCAGGAAAGTAGACAGCACCTCTGGCTTCAACCCCAACATAATCCTTAACCTGTCTCTGTCAGAAAAAGCTGCAGTCAGATTTTCTGATCCTCAAAAACAGCCCATAAAAATGAATTAATCTCTGATGAGACAGCTATGGTTTATAGTGGCTCGTGGCTGTAGGGCAGCTCTAGCACAATATTCCATCCAGTAACAAAACAACTATAATAAATGCATGTTATTGGCACCCCTGGCTCCAGCATCTCAAGCAGCAAGACTGGATTCTGAACAATTTCCCTGTGTGTAGGAGCCTTGCAGCCTCTACTGACCCACCTCGTTTTAAGTGCTCAATTCATTCAAGTACCAGCAGCTGATCATTTGCATGTTATTTACATTCAGATATTGATGAATGCCTTGAACAGAACATTAATTGTGGACCAAATCAGATGTGTTTCAACATGAGGGGAAGCTACCAGTGCATTGACACACCTTGTCCACCCAACTACCAGCGAGAGGCTCTGTCTGGGTACGTTGTCATTTTTCAGCCTTTTCACCCACTGCAGGCTCAGGTCCTTTATCTGTGTGCATTAGGAGAAATTTTGATAACTTAGTTATCAACCAGTAAAATTCACACCAGCAGAGGCATCTGTGCAGCTGTTAGTTCACCAGGAAGCAGAATGTTCCTTTACTGTGTGAGACCCAACAGGCAGCATGCTACCCTTCCTTCTGCTGATCCAGTGTCACCTTTGTTTCACCTTATGGGGCTGCTTTTGCATCTGTGATTTCTGCTCTAAAGGCCTGACTTGCCATCAGTTTCAAAGCATTTAAAATACTCTTTGAGCCCTGAAAATAATACACTTAAGTTTTGCTATTCTTAAGTTATTCTGCTTCCCTGTTCTGGAAAAACATTGACTTCTTTAAAAATATTTTTTATATACTCAAGGAAATGGCTTGTTCCATAGTCAGAAAACATCTTTTGTCATCCCACTGAACTGGAATGACATTTAAGTTGAAATGGGTAATGTTCTTTGACCTCTGTTAGCACTGACAAGTGGAGCTAACATATGTCTCCTATTTTCAATTTTGATTAATAAAATATATCTTCTTCCTTCCTTCATTCCAAAGTCTTTATGATTTAACACACAGACACCTCAAACAGAGCTGCTTTCAGAGCCTTTCCAGATCTAATGCTGAAGAGCAAGGTCACTAAAACATGCACCATTGCCTTCAGTGAAAAACTTTGCATCCAGTATCTTTCCATTACCTCTTGGCACACTCTGAGATGATCCTCTTGAGGGCAAGTGGGACATTTAGCTGGGCTGCAGCTTTGAAGGAGCAATGGACAGAGAGTGCACGAGCAAATTGCCTTGATAGAGAAATTGAAATTACGCAGCAGGGTAACCAAGAGAAGAATTTCTTTAAGACCTGTTTATGATGCTGTGCCTTCTCTCTGGGCTGAAGTGCTCTGCTTCTTCCTAGGTTCTGTCTGAAAAACTGCCCAGCCAATGACCTGGAGTGTGACCTAAGTACCTATGCCCTGGAATACAAACTCCTCTCCCTCCCTTTCGGCATAGCTGCCGGGCAGGATTTAATCCGCCTGGTTGCATACACTCATGATCAAGTCATGCACCCAAGGACAACCTTCCTGATGGCAGAGGAGGACCCAGAAGTCCCTTTTGCCCTGAGAGATGAAAACCTGAAAGGAGTTGTGTTCACCACTCGAGCCCTACATGAGCCCAAGACGTACCGCATGGGAGTCAGAGCCTTCTCCTACAGCACGGATGGGAACATTGAGTATCAGACAACATTCATTGTCTATATAGCTGTGTCAGCCTATCCCTACTGAGCACCCAGATGACTTGACAGTTATTGCAGTATTTTATCCACATCCCCAAGTGCTGGTGGGTATCACCACTTCCAGACTGACAGCTGCCTGCCACCCCCCTGGGAACCACGCCACTTGAAAATGGTGCTGTGCTCTTTTCTCTCTTTTCCTCCTTCCCCAAGGCTGCCCATCTGGTTGCTTTATTCCATTCAAGAGTAAAATCCATGGGTCTGAAGACCCCCTTACCACTTGCTTTATTTATTACACTGGAGTAGTTATTATTTTCTACAGTTTGTTCTCAAAACTAGCAGAAAAATCAAAGTATGAGCTGAAGTCTGTGGTTCAAGCAGTAAGCAAGGAGCAGCCTCTGCTGTAAGTAACTAAGAAAATCCTAACCTGAAATAAAAACAAACATAATTTCAAGCTGTCTACATATTTTAAAGGTTGCTAAGTGTTTTACAGTTTTGTATCTTAGATTTTTTTTTTTTTTTCTTATCAAATACCTGGTAGAAATAGGGCTGTAATATACTACATTGTGTGCTGAAAAACTGAATACCACTGTACCTAATGGCTACAAATGCTGAAACAAATGCTATTATAAGTCTGTTGTCAGCTGAAGAATCTGCAGTAGAATTTGGAACTGGTACATTTGATTGCCATGCAAGTTTAGAGATGTCACTATTTTTTTGGAAGAAAAAAACAACATGGCTACTTCTACTTTATGAAGCAGGTATTTTATAACTTTTTTTTTTTTTAACTCTGACATTCTGGTATAGCCATTTGTTTAGCTCCAAACCATATCCATTTCAGTATGCTCAAGTCACTTAAAATGTTTTGGGGTGCTTTTTTCACAGTTTTTTCTCCAGAGATGATGTAAGTTCAGTAATGTCAATACACTGTACACAAGTAATTTTGCCAAGATGTATTCTATTTTTATGAAAGTGTATATATGATTTTCCTATGTGTATTTTCTATGCAGTATCTCAAGTGTTTTACAGTTAAGTTTGCATAAAAGGACAATGTCAGTACATTGAAAATAATCAAAATAAAGGTTACCATTGCCTTGGAGATCACTGTGAGTTTTATCACTGGACTCTTTCCCATTTGTACAGCACACAGAGGGTGATGTGCTCAGCAATTTGGGAAGCAGCATGCATCCCATCTGGACACTGTCATCTGCAGTTTTAGGAGTGCTTTGACATCATCTGTCATTAGATAGAATTGGGTGTTTTACTTCAGTGTGTTACATTACTACCAAACTGATATAATCTGCATTGAATTGGAAAAAAAACTGTGTCAGGTTGTGCAGGTGTGGTGTGGTTGCAAAGTTACCATTATACTTAAGTAAAATTTATTCCATGGAAAGTGGTGCTCTCTAAGGCTTCTTGACCTTGATTGAGAAACCATTTGCTACAGCAAATATAGTACAGACTTTTTCCATAAGTGGTATGAAATTAGTGGGTTACTAATTTACTACTGTTATGTGAAAAAAAATTTTTTTAAATTTATTTATTTTATTTTTAAAGGTTCTCCTCTAATAGCAGAAGCCCTCTGACCATTGTAACTTGACATCACTTGAGTCACAAGGGGTTTTGTTTGTGGTTTGTTTGGTTGGTTTTTTTTTTCAATTTTGTAAGCAGTTGTGTTGAAACTTAAGTACTTTGGCTGTGTCACAGATTTTGGAGAGAAGCATTCTTGTTTTGCTCTGTTTTTCTGCACACACATGTCTAGAGAAAAGTTTACATTTGTGCTTTTTCATTTTTATTCAAGCTATTTTGAATTTTATTAGTGAAAGGGACCACCTGAAAGTTGGTCACTGAGCTAGTTCAGATAAATGCTTTAAGGCTGTGTGGTCCTTAGGCTGTTTGAGAAATGGAAGGGGAGTGCTCAGTACAATTTAGATCCTGATAATCTTTGGAGTCTTTCAAGAGAGTACTTTCTGGGGCTGTTTTTAGACATGAAGGGGAATGAGCTTATTTCCAAAATAAGCACAACTCCTTTGAGTCTGTATTTATCCAAACAAAACCAGAGGGTAACCTAAACTCCCCTCTGACTTTGTTCAGAGCATTTTAAGACAAATGTAAATCATACAATTAGTATTAAACAAGACTTTTTTTTTTTTTTTAAATTATTTCTGTCTGTGTTTAATAACTGAAGACTTAATGACAAAAAGCTTAACTTACAGGCACTAAGCTTCCTGATACAATCAACCCATGTCTCTGAATGGAAGATGACAACATCTGATTTTTCTGCCTATTGTAATCTGGTTTTGTTTTTGAAACTTATTCCATGATGAATAAAGAAGATGACATCTGGAAATCCCACTGCTTCAGAGTGTGGGCAGGGTACAGTTCAGAGACTTCAGAGACTTAGTCAACATTTCAGTTTGCATTTCCTTCCTGCTTCACTGTGCATAAAGGTAGGACTTGTATTTACAGTCTTTCATGGATGGCCTTTTAAATATATGGGAGAGAAGAATGCTATATTAAACCATATTTTTAGTTCTCTTTGGGATAAGAGTGAAAAGATGTATCCCAAGGAATACATTTAGAGAAGGTTTTCCAAGTTGAAGAAGTTAAAGTTAGTCTTCCACAATCACATGCAGGGTCTGCTGGATTCTTGAATCCTCCTGTAAAGAAAACTTTTCTGCAGCAGGGAGAAGTTAATTCTCTTCAAAAGTGTACAATGATTTTTGTACTGAAACACAATGAAAATGTTTCCTGCAGGGAGAGGGTAAAACACTTAAAGTATGAATCACTACTGTCAAATCTTAAAGCTTGTCTGGGTACTGCATCCTATTTTCCTATAGATGGTGGCTGATGATTCAACTGTTTTTTTAGAGACTGTGGGTGGAACAGGAAATTCTCCTATTTATTTTTTCCATAAAGAGAAAGCTAAATGTGTGTTAAAAATATCATGGAAGTTGTTTGACATACATTGTAAATATTTTAATTAGTGTTGGATTGACAGAGCCTGATCTGGAAACACTGAACCAAATCATAAACTAGGGAGAGATGCTTGTGGAAAAAAAGTCTCCCCAGCAGTGGATTAGAAAGCTTCTGATAAAATATTCTGTGGCAGCAGCAAGCCATTCAAGGAAAAAAAAAATCCTACCTAGCCATGCTGTGAAGTACAATTTGTCAGGAACTTCATGCAGGTGTTGCCAGGGCAGAGTTGTGGAACTGCAGTAAATGAAGACTGAGCCCACGTGAATTTAAGGGATTTCTAGTCAAAAGATTTATAGTGTTACCTGAAGGTGGTGGCTGTTTACAGAGTAGCTGCTATTTCATCTCTTTCTTGTCTCCTGTGAGGTTGAAGCTGTGCCAGCAGCTGCATTTGGATGGCATTATCTGTGTCAGATAGGAGGATGCCCCTCGTGTCAGAGGTGGAGTTGGTTCTCCTGCTTCACAAGAAATAGACTTCATTTCTACTGATGCTTGAAAATTTATTCCAGTAAGAGAGAGTCAGCTGGAGGCTGATGGATGGTTTCAAGAGATGGTTTTGCAGTCCACAGGCTCCTGGAGTTGTTTTTGCTTCTAATGCTAAAGCTGGGGACCTCCAAGGAAGGAGAAAAGGTGCCCAAAGGGTGGCAGTGTAAACCTTGTCTGCTCTCCCCAGGAGGTGAGGTCTGTGGTTCACAGCTTCTCCATTTGGCATGGAATAATGGAGTCTGCCTGACTAAGCTCCTGTTATTTTAGAAAATGGAAAATCTACAAGGGTGGCAAAATCTTGTATTTGCAGCCCACATGACAGCTGTGTCTCATGATGGTAACTTCTCAAGTCCAGAGCATGCCTTGATTTAATTTTGTTACCAACTCTGTCACAAGGTCACTTCAGATTTAGTAATAAATAATGTTTGTAATTATATTTTCTAGCATAAATACAACTCCTCTTCTTTGTTGCTCATCATTACCCACTGTGGCACAGCCTACTCATACCATTGTGTGTTTTATTATTATTTATTATTATTATTTATTTATTATTATTTATTTATTTATTATTATATTATTTATTATTATTTATTATTTTTTATTGTAAATTCAATATTTGCAGTGAAAGCAAATGACCTTTGCTGCTGGTATTGGTATTGTAAATTACAGCCTGGATTTTGGCAAGCTTAGGTTGAGCAAAACTAATATTACACAGGGTGTGACTTTTAGTGAGCCCCAGCAGCCTCTCTAGGTAGGCAAGAGTGGGTGATATGGTGGGCTGAAAACATCAGTGTGGAAGCAGATTGAATCAGAACATCACATTAAATCAGGGGGGTCAGTGATTAAATGGGTTTTATATTTGAAATATGACTCAGGTGCTGGTAGCTGGAGGTGTATGCAAAATAGGAAGTAAAATTAAAGCTGCTTCTTGTTTTACTTTTGGGATTGTGAAGGTGGGTGTGCATAGGTTAACACTTTCTGCTCCAGTTAATCAAGATCATGTTTGTGTAAAAGGAATAAAAATAAAAAGACAAGGTGGTCTGGGGAAAATCAGTGCTTAGGTAAGGAGATTACCTGGAGTGGCACAGTGGGACAAAAGAGAACCATGTGTTTCAATACTTCAGTAAACACCATGAAAAGGTTCATGTGAATAAGATGTAAAATGACCATAAAACATTATTTATAAGTAGATTTGAAGAGCTGCTTATTATTTTGCAATAAATTAAACAGGAAAGATGCTACATACCCTCACGTTGAGTACAAATTTAGAAAAAGTACAGCATATATAATTCTTCTATAATTTAAAATATATCCATTTTAAGACGTATCAATTTATAATATATTTACATAATACAATAATACCATGGAGCTGCACTAATGCATATTACCACTTTGCAGATTAAAAAAAAAAAAAAAAAGCAGTGATCAGTCTTGTCTGGGCATTTTCTTGTTATGCCCAAAATTGTCACTCAGCCTTAGTTTTCCTTTGAACTAAACTTCTCCCAGTACTCAGCTTGCTTGTTCCTAATCATCAGCAGTTCCTCAGGTGCTAAGATTTTGTTCAGTGTTCACAGAGTAGTTCAAACAATAAAGAAAATCCATGTCCTGTCCAGGGTGTACAGGAGGAGAGGATTTTCTCCCCGTGCTGCCCTTACCCTTGTAACAGCCTTGCCAGCTTTTATCCTGTGTTCTTTCAGCTGTGGAGCTGTTTGCATCCCCCTTGGACCCTTCCCAATCTGGGATTTCTCCTTCTTAACATCCAGCCACCCTGAAGGATGTCTCCACAGAATATTTGCTGCAGAATCTACTTTGCTTTTCCTCCTCAAAGTCTTCATTTCGAAGTGCTGGTTTGCAGGTGCTTCAGAAGGTTCAGGTAGGTTTTGGATTTCAGAAATCTAGGATATGAATCCCTCTCCATCAGGATGTACACTGTTTTCTGGGCTTCATCAAAGCTTGTGTGGGTTGGGTCTTGAGCTCTTTTGGCTGTTGCTTCCCTCATCTGGTGGTCAATATTGATCTGGGAAGTGAAAACAAACCCAATTGACATCTTAAAAATGTGCTCTTTTTTATAACTATCAACTTGTTTTGTTAACAAAGAAACTTGCAACTTTAGAACTCAGTGTTGATTGTTCAAAATCAGAACTTCAAAAGGAGGGAATTTTAACTTCTGCATCCCAGTTGCACACAAATATTGTTATTTGCTGCAGAAATGCAGCTTCTTATGGAGCCAGAAGTAATGCAACTCAGTAAGGGAGTGAGTAGAAGAACATGTCCAACTAAACCTCCAATTAAAACAACAGAGAAATTTTGTGTGTAATGAGCCTCCAGCTTGCAATCTGATCACATACAACTTCTAATTCTCCAGAACATGTACATATTTTAAAGGGCAAGAAATAATTCACAGCTGAAAAAAAAAAAAAAAAGCCCCTTCTAAACCCCAGCAGGCATCCAGAGGGGGCTGGCTCATGAAGCAGCATCATGTGCTGATCACTGCTGAGCTGCTACAAATGATGGTCCCAGGTACTGGGCTGTGTGGTGAGGTTCTAATTTGGATATCTTCCAGCTGGAGACAGGAATGATGGAATTATGTTCATACAAACATCTGGCTGTCTTGTTCCTGTGTAGCTGGTTGAATGTCTGAGCATCTCAGTGATGCTACACTTCTGACTTCCCAGAATCCTTCTACTGTAAAATGAAATTAATTTTGTACATACCTGTTTAATAGCATCTGACTGCACAAACTCCTCATAAATCCTTTCTGCTTTGCCATGCAAGTGGTCAGACTTGGTTTTCTTGTAATCCTCACAAGCCAGCCAGAACTCTATGTTTTCCTCACTGAACTCGGACTTCAAAAACTCCCGAAAGACACCTTGGCCACCTAAAGCCAACACAAACACATCATCATTTATAGAATGATTTTTTTTCAGTGAGGGAGGATCAAATAAGTAGCAGTTGAACTACTGAAATCTGTTAGAAAATCTTTTCAAACACTATTTTTCCCTTCTTCAACGTATTACATATATTCTAATATTAAGGGTGATGAGAGTCTTCCAAACCTGGACTCTGGGTACCAAAATACATCAACAGATTCTAATTCTCCCCAAAATGGATTGTATTAGGGTATAACTGCAGAGAAAATCCCAGCTTAAACTGATGTGTTAAGCAAGGACAGAAAATGATCCAAGAGAATGAATTTTGCTATTGGGAGTAGGAAGTAGAAGGGAAAACATGAACTTGGAAGGAAGGCTGAGTACAGCACCTGTACTACTGCTGCAAATAACTGAAATTCAATTGGCCTTTTTCTGGTAGTGTTTGCAGAATATCCTCAGCATAAGAACAGTGTGATATTGAAGGAATAAACTTACTCTGGCTGGCCAGGAGCTTTTCCAAAGACTGGGACCACTGTATCACATCCTCTGCAGAAAGCCTAAGATGGCAAGAAAAATCAGACAAGAAACCAAAGTTTTATTTGAAAGTTTAAAGGAGACAAATTTTATAATCTGGTGTTATAATCTAGGAGTATGTACTAGATACTTATTAAATTTATGGCTTTCTCATAGTCTGAGGCACTGGAAGCAAGCTTGTATTGAGAGAAATAATCAGAGATGGAAAAACAGGGTACTTTGATATTATTGTCAATTCTGTTCTCAGGCAGATGAGTTTTTACTGTAACTATGACCATGTAATTTTGTATCTGTAATTCTGTTTTCATATTCAGCAACTAAGAATTATAATACCTCTGCTTTTCATGCAAGTGGGAAACATAATTTATTGTAAATCTTTAGAGAATGAAGAAAATAGATTTAACTGAGGTGTCTTCTCCCTCCCTCTGCAAAAACAAAGATATCACTAAGAAAAACCTCTTAACTCCTTAAATAGTATTTTCTTCCTACTACTCACCTCTTGTATTTTGGAAATTCTAGGCATTATTATATTATTTGTTGTTTTAGTGATTGTTCATAATTTTTTTTTTAAAGTTAACTACAAGCTATATTTACATCTTATTCTAACTGTGTCTCAGTACTTACGTGTCATTAGAAGTCTTGATTCCAGATTTGATGTGTGGTACCATGAGCTTCAAATAATTCTTGAGATCTGCACCACTGAAATCAGAGAACAGATGGTTTTGTAACCCATTAAAACTGCAGCTGCACCTCAATTCTACTTAAATTTCTTAAAACTTTTAAACAGAGGCTGACAGCTCCAGCCTGTAACCTGGGAAGTTACACATCCAAGTAAATTTTTTAAAAGACTAAGAGGCTCACAGTGTATCCAAAATTTACTCCTGATTACTTAAATTAATTCATTAGTACACATCAGCTCAAACCATTTTTAATGATGCTATAGTCCTTTGAGCAGATTTTGCTTTCATGTGGCCTTAAAAATGATGCTAATGCTTCATCTCCAAGATTTCAGTGTTGTTCACACTTCAAATACAATCAGGATTTATACTAAGATGGATTTATACTAAGATTGATTTACTTACAAAGCCTTTTGGTTCTTTTTATGGATTTTGCCTTCTGCTTGCTTGCAGTCTTCTTTTCCTTTTAGCTCAGCCATGCTGTTGTGGGGGCACAAAAATCCTGGCATTTTATTTCATTTAATGTAAAGCAACTTTTTTGCAGCGCTGACGCCCCAGGCACCAAATGTCAGCTCCTGGCCTGCCACCACTTTTTATTGTCCCAGGCAGCTGGGTGTGCAGAAAACTCTTTCTCATGTGTCCTCACCACAACCTGTAAAAGTTCCCCTTTTTCAGGGCACAGTGACGTGGGGCTTTTGAGACAGAAAACAACCACCCCGTGTCTCGTGGTTGAGGTTAAACCGGATGAGACTGAGTTCCGTGGGGTTTGGTTTGGGTGTCTGGGTGTCTGTTTTTGTGTCTCAAAAAAAAAAAAAAAAATATATATATATATATATATATATATATGTAATCCCCTCTAGAAATTTGAATTCTGGTCCCTTGCTGATTGGTACTTTTAAATCAAAAGTGCTGCTTCAAACCAAACAGGCTGCAGTATTAACTTGATAAAATTCAGCTGTTACACAGCTCTGGTCTGAAATTTTGTGCCTTACAATTGATTTCCTAGTGTCAGTGAAACATCAGAAATAAGTAATAGATGGTTATGTATATTTATATACCATATAAGTAATATATGGGAGCATTAAGGCTCCACATGCAGCAAGTGATTTACAAGTCACCCAATGCTTTTGAAGCTAGAATGCTTAAGAGGAACCTTCTTTGTCCTGTGGAAATGCTTAAGTGTTATTTTAATGGGAAAGGGTTTTGTAGTGGCAAAATATCTCTTTAATTTTACCTAATTTTTTTCCAAATCAGATTATTTGGAAGCCATATTTCAGGTATGCCTCCATAATTTAAAGTTATCCAGCATATGTGTCTTATTCAGTTTGATTTAAGTTGAGCTGTTGTTTCTAAGGACACTGTGGACTTTACATCATGTTGGAGGGAAATTTGCATTTTTTTGTACATACTTGAGTTGCTCTGAAAGAAGAAACCATGGGCACAAAGCCAAATGAGGAATTAATTTTTATTCTCTCTCTTTCCAGGTTGATGATTCAGAGGTTTAAGCACTTAATCTACTCCCTGGGCATCCCAGTTTCTTCTTGCTTTGTTTTTTTTTTTTTTTTCTGGTAAGTTTCAAGGATTTTGTTTGATTGAATAATGCACACAACTTTGATCACTTATATATCAATCATGAATGATTTCTACAGGGCTTGATATGATTATGGGAACAGAACTTGCACATGTATCCAGTTTTGCAGAATATTCACTTGGCACTTATGTAGCTGAGCTTTGATTCTGCTATAGAAACAAATGATTTCCTTGAAATGCTTCTGTCTTTTACATGACCAGAAGAGGTAAACTACTGATAATTCATCTCTCAAGCAAAAGAGGCATTTAAAGGAAATAGAAACTAGTCTCTGTGTGAGAAGAAACAGTGTTCATCTTAGAAAAAAAAAAAAAAGAAAAAAGGAAAAAGAAAAAAAAAAAAGAAGAAAAAAAGAAAAAAAAAAGATTAAAAAAAAAAAAGAAGAAAGAAAAAAAAAAAAAGAAGATAAAAAAAAAGAAGAAAGAAAAAAAAAAAAAGAGGGGAGGGGGAGGTTTTGAGGGATAGAGATGATGTTTTGGAACACTAATGGTTGGACTCAATCTTTTTCAACCAGGATAATTCCATGATTAGAATTTTCTCTAATGTCACGTAGCTGGTTCACCACCAAATGAAACTCTGTGAGTTTTCTGTTTTAGAACTAATTTCTGCTACAAGCAAATGGTTTTGGGAATGAAATCCTGAAACCACTGAAATTTTTGCTGCTTGTTGTAGTGCTCTCATTCTTGGTGTTGAACCAAATTAATGGAGAATTGGGGTTTTTTGCAAAATAGTTCTTTGGTTTGAACTTTAGATGTTCCTTAGCTTAGAGCATCCTTAGCTCTTTCACTTCCTCAGTATATAATGGCTTCACAGAAATGGCCCTGAAAACTGCCAGTTGTGTCCAAAATTGCTTTGTCTGTTTATGAAATATGTCCAGAATACTTTTAGGGTTTTTTTTTAGGGGTTCCCCTGGCTTCTGCTGAGGACTTTGCAAAGTTTTGCTTTTTACCATGGCAGTGAAAGGGAGACTTGGCAGGAGCTCTTGAAATCACAAGTAACAATATTTCATGATAAAAGGTGTTAACTTTAGCAGTTGTGTTTATAGGATATGGTCAGTGCAAGGAATTATACACGTGTATTTCCTCATAATGCTGAAGCATGTTTCACTCTGAAACACACACCAAGTAACTCTCCTTTCCCTTATAACCATTTCTTAATTAAAGTGTAATGAGCATCTACATTTTATCAGAAATCATATCCTTTTACTTCTGGGGTTTTCCACCTCAAATAAATTAATTATTTTATTTTCTGGGGACTTCTGGTTCTCAGCCATACTGACTGACACCTGTATTGAAAAAAAAAAATTAAATTTGCAGTATGGTGAGTTTTGGGTGCTGGTGGTGATGCTTCCTGTGTCTGATGTTTGGTAGCACAGGAAATGTGTTCATTGTGCACCACCTGGGAAATGCACCCATTTCTGATTACATCCATTTTTATGTGTTTCTTCTGTGCTGTTAAGCAAAAAAAAAAAAAAAAAAATGTGAGAACAGTGCTTGAGGTAGTTGGGTGTGAAGCAGAGTTTGCTATGCATTTTCCCTGTGAGCATGCACAATATAAATTTAGCTTTTGAAATGTGCAGGTTTCAGTTTCCCCTTAATCTTACTTAATCTTACTATTATTTACTCTCTTACTGCTCTAATAGACAGTAAAATTTTGTATCCTTCATTTTAAGTAACAAATGGTTTGAATGAACACAGACAGCAAGCTAAAACTCCTGGTTTCCACTTTGAAAATGTTCTTAGGCACTTTTAAACAGGAAAAACAATACAAAAATGTTGTGGGCTTGTACTGACAAAACTTTTCTGTAGAATTACAGTTTCAGTTGTCTATTTCATACTTAGTGGTATAAATTTTCTAGCTGAATCATCCCAGCAGTGCATCACATCACATCCTTCATTTTAAATAAAAAATGGTTTGGATGAACACAGACAGCAAGCTAGAACTCCTCATTTTCATTTAGAAAATGTTCTTGGGCACTTTTAAACAGGAAAAACAATACAGAAATGTTGTGGGGTTATGCTGACAAAACTTTTCTGTAGAATTACAAACAGTTCCAATTGCCTATTTTGTACTTAGTGGTATAAATTTTTTTAGCTGAATCATCACATCAGTGCAGGCTCAGATACAGCTTTTACTTTGCCCCCCCCAAAAAAAAAACCCTCTGAGGGATGTGTGATTGCCTTGTTACTGGAAGCCACTCCAGACAGAAGGATGCTCTGTCCTGACACTCAGGAAAACCAGCAGGAATGTCAGAAGTCTTGGCTAAGTAGGAAACTCATGGCAGAGCTTAGGTTCAAAAAAGCAGGGAACAGGACATGGAAGGATGGACAGACTCCAAAGGAGGAATTTAGGAACATTGTGTGGGGAAGGAAATGGTCCTTGTAGGGGTTATCAGGCACCCACAGCTCTGTGGGGCAGGAGGATGAAAGGCAATGGGTGCAGGTTGGCATGGGAGCATCATCCCCACTGGCACTTTTTCACATGGAATTGCCTCTGGATGTGCTAAGATGTGAATTTTATTCCTGCTTCATACTTCTGCTTTTTTTTTTTTTTTTTTTTTTTTTTTGCTTTGTCATAAAAAGTTGTCTGCTGTTTCTTCTCCTTTGACTTACAGACACCATCCAGTGATGTCCTACAACCTGCTGACTTCACTTGCAGTTCCCCAGATGCCTCCATGTGCCTGACTAAATATCCCAGCAAATGAAAAGCATTTGGAATTGGTGAAAATATGGCCTCAAGGTGTCAGGCAAGAGGAAAGCAGATCAGCTTGTTGTTTAAATACAGTCAGAGGAACTCAGACTTGTGTTTCTTGAATTCAAGCAAACCTTGGCTGTTCATAGAATCATAGAATTAGCTGGGTTGGAAGGGACCTCAGAGATCATCAAGTCCAACCCTTGTTGTTATTTGGCTCATAAATACTGTGTTGTAGATAAAGATTTAGTGCTTTAATTTATCTTAATCTGTATGCTGGCCACATAGCAGTTGTATTTAGTGCTGCAGCAGTGAGAAGAGCACAGGATGGAGAGCAGGAGAAGGAAGTAGATTAAATGTTAGGGACAAAAATAGCTGAGAAGTCATGTCAGTGATGGGATGATAGAGCACGGGGGTTTTTGGTGCTGAAGGATGTATAAAAAGAAGGCAGTTTCTCACCACCAAAAAGGGGGGAATCTCTAAGTTTCACTGCCAGCAGTATCAGGGGTCTTGTGGGGTGACACTTAAATTAAACTGGGTCTAATTTCTGGGTCTGCCATGGATTTCCTGTGGGAGTTAAAGGAAAACTTAACCCTTTGGGGTTCACAGCAGTTGCCCAGGCATAGGGGTCCTACTCCCATGGGGGATATGTTGGGAAGTCCAGGCAGGGTGGCAAATATGACACAGGACCTGTGATCTTCTGAGGGGATGAATGAAGAAGAGGTGATGTCTGATGACATTAGATCACCACGTGTGGGCAACTGGATGAAATCATCTCCCTTTTTTGACCCCTGTAAAATGAAGGGAGGAATGGTTGCTTCTTGCTCAGTTTCATTTCTGTCCTCCCTGTGGGGGTTGTAAAATAAACTTCCCAGAGGCTATGCATGGTATAAAGACACTGTGTAACCTTTACATTCTAGAAGCTGGGTTTTTTTTTGAGCATTCACAAAAATAATTCAGTCCTTTAATTAGTAGCAGAGAGGAGAAAAACCATTATTTTTGTTAATGGAGGTTTGACAGAATAGTAATGTTATATTCAAGAAAAATTACATTTAGAGTCTCCGGGTGTGGAGCTGTCACTTGCTTCACTTAAAGGGTAATCTTTAAGTTCTTTAATTAAGTTATCAGATTAAGCTTTATTAGTAGCATAAAAAGAAAGCACAGTTTGCTGCCCTTGGTCAGTACTATTTTAGGTTTTGTCCTCTTTCCACCTGCTTTAAACACTGCAAGGCTCTAGGGCTGTGCCCAACTTTTACAACCATTCAGCACCTTCTGTGAAACCCAGGGAAATGTTTCTTCCTGCCTTCAGACTGGGGCACAGTGAGAGGATGGAGTCACAGCCCTAAATCTTGTAAACCCTTGCAAATCAGGAAGAATCTGTAATTATTTATAGAAAGAAATGAAAAAATAGCAAGTGTTTATACCTTTTTTTGGCCACTGGTAAGCAAAGTGTCAAGGACAGAAGTCAGAGGAAATTATTTGGATGGGATTTAGCAACTGGACTCTAAGAAGTAGAACACCCAAGATCTGAAGATAAACTTGTTAAGGAGGAAATTTAAGGAGAACATTGGCAAAGTTTCAAGTAAGCCAAGACTAATTTTGTGTTTTAATATCAGAGTGTTAGGAACTCTGCATTTCACAGAGCCATGGGCTAAAAGCTGGTGTTCCCAGAGGAGTTTTGTTCAGTTTAGATATTGTCCAGTCTGGAACAGGAAGGCAGAACTCAGATGATTTTTTTAGTCCAACCTCACGTGGACCTGAAAGAACTGTTATTTTGTATGGGGATGTCAAAGATCCTTGGCCTGGGCTGACTGGATTTTTCTAAGTGTCTTGCTGAGTACCAAACATGTAGATTTTGGGCAGCTTCAGATTGTCTGACCCTGCATCACAGAGAGCAGTGGGCTGGTTTCCTTTGCTTTTGTGGAACACACTTAAAAATGTGTTTTTTCTTTTTACTTTATTGGTCCTTAGATAATTAACAGCAGGAAAGTATTTTTTCCTCTACTTGTTTCCTTTTCTACAGCTTTGGATATATACATATATATATTTATATATATAATATGATTACATCTACTGCATATATATATATATATAATATGACATCTACTGCATATATATATAAATATATATATATATATAAATATGACTACATCTACTGCTTTCCTTATTTATACTCTCTACTTTTTCACTTAAATAGGAATATAAGGAGACTACATGTCCACCATACCCTGACAATATCCCATCATTAAAACAGAAAATCAGGTCCTCAGTGTCTTCTGCCTACGTAGCCTTTTTTTTTTTTTTTTTTTTTTTTACCATGAGATTAAAAATACTGAGTGAAATTAATAACAGGAGTCCCATCTGATTACTCAGTCTTTTAAAACGGAAGCAGAAGACTTCCACCCAGCACCACACCACAGAGAACAAAGATAAAAAAGGAAACTGGGGACAAACAGTCTGAAAAACTGCATTGGAGCTGTGGGTCCCACGTACCCAAACCTGGGCTGACGCACTCCCTAACCATATGACAAAATCAACAGATATTATACATGTTCAGTACATCTTCTGGCACTTTTTTTTTTATCAGTTACAAGATTTGTCATCCTCTAGAAAAAAAAAAAAAATCACATTTTTCTCTGTGCTTACAGTGTGAGGCAGTTCATGCTGGATATTAAACCAATTAGAGAGGTTTTAATATGTGTAATTAAATTTTTTTAATTCTGGGAAAGGTGGGATTTTGGGGGTGTATTTATATAAGAATGAAAGGTTTTACATTGATAGATACTATTTGAATTTCCATGCAAAGTGATAATTTCAAGAAAAAGAGAAATAAAAAAAATAAATAGACTTGTAGGAGTACCTGTGAGCACTTATAATAATAAGTAATAATGATAATACAAATGGCTAAGAGAAAAAAGGATCAATATATTAAACTAATCCAAGTTTTAATCTTACTACTGTATCTGTGGTATATCTATATAGTATATCTATTAATTTTTCTAAGTTTTGCCTTGGACAAGACTACATAAAAGCTTAAAGAGTAACATTTTCTCTTCAGTCTGACCCTGATGTCTGATCTCTTGGTGTTTTCATGTCATTCACAGGCTTAATAGCAACGGTGCTACTGAAAATGCTGCCACAAGGTGGTACTACAGTATTCTGTAAGACATTGAAATTACAGAATCAAAATCACTATTTTCTTAATATAGGTGTAATGTAAAATAGAGGTGGGTACAAAACATGCCTTTTTTTAAAAAAAAACATAACCCAGTATTTGCGATGTTATTTTCTGCCATGAAATATTTAAAATAAATTTAACAAGTATTTTCCTAAAGTACTGCTTGAAGAAGCAAGTTCCTCTTCATGTCTGTTTTGATTTTTTTTTTTTTTCACCTTCCTTCTCCTATACTTCAGCTACTGTAATAATTCTGTTTCTTTTGTAAAGACAGTTGTGCTGGGGTTGTGTAAAGACATTTCCCTGAAAATTCCAGGAGTCCTGGAACAAGAACCCTGGGCAGTCTGGGAATTGAGCACCAACTTTGTGTTCAGTGTCTGCTGTGGAGGTTTGCTTGGTGTCCACATTAAATAACTTATGAGCAGAGAGAATTATTTAGTAGTGAAGCCCATCTGCTGGGCCAGAGAGGATTTCTTCTCTGTTCCTCTACCTATTTGTTATCCTATTGAGTATCTCATTAGGCTTCTAATTAATAAAAATAAGAAAGTATCTAATTCTAATAAATCTATTCTATTGAATATCTGAATTCCAGTAAAGCTTCCACCTGTATTGTGTAGCTGTAACCCACCACTCTGGTTCCTTGGGTCACACTCTGTGTCTTTTATTCTGCTTTAACACCCGTGGTTCACATCTCCTTGGCTGAGACCTGCTCATCTCTTTCATCTTTTCTTTAGGAATCAAAAAATCTGATGTCCTAATTCCCTGGTCACTGAATTCCTGCTGACTGACCAACATCTGTCAGATCAACGAGGTGTCTCCAATCTCAGAATGCCAATGTAGGAACAAATTTGGAGAGGAACAGTTCTCTGTGAATATCAATAATTATTTTGAAAAAGAAATGAGCCCTAAGAGCCCCAGACAGAAAGATTCCATTCAATTCTAGTGTTTAGACCTCTACCTTTAGGTAAATTTGCCCTGTTTGCAGTCCTTGAAGCAAAGCTGAGTGGAGCAGGTTGTCCTAAATGCAAGCCCTGGAATTGGATTTCTCTTTTTCCCATCAAAACCAAAGCTTAAAGGAGCATCATATAAACATTATCTATCACTGCACATCTTTGAAAGGTGTTTCTGATAAGAGCTGATAAATACTGCTATGCCAAGGTGCACAATGTCCTTCAACATTACTCAATACCACCCCAATGGGCTTCATTTCAAGCTGCCTTCCCTTAAATATGTTCATGGTTATGAAGCTGAATCTCATTACATTTTATTTTTTTTTTTTTGCATTATTTTGCTGCCTCTGTGCAGTTACTCTGCAATTACATTGTGCTGCCTTCTTTTTAATGCCTGCAGATTTCATTTGCATATGAATTTCCCTTTTTATGTAATTGAAGAACTTGACATCTCCAGTAAGCTGCAATTCTTTCTGTCATTTCTCTTTTCTCATTTGGGCTGCCAGCAAAAGATCAATTCCTGGGAGAATTAAAAAAAAATAATCATAAAACTGAACACTAACACCTGAATGATTTTCAAATCTATTACAAAAATAGGATGTGAATTACAGTTTTCTTTTAAAATAAACCCAGATGAATCTGTGGCATGGGCTGCACTTTGGGAAGCAACAACTCATAGGAATTGTCTGATGGAGTTTAGTTGTCAATGCATAAAAACCTCACAGTGGACAGGAAAGCATGAATTAATTCATATTTCCATCCATTTTAAGAGGAAACAAAGCAAAGCAAGCAAAAAAAACTCCTTTGTTTCAGAAATTAACAAAAGTGGGGTTTTTATAAGTGTTAAATCCACAGATACAGCTGACCTGAAGCTGCCTTTTCAGGGGATAAAGTACCCAGTAGTGCTAGGCATTGTTTTTTATTTCTAAATCTATTTATTTATAATAATATAATGATTTATATTTAATAATATAATTCTAATAATATTATAATAATACAATAATCTATGTTTATTTATAAATAGATTTATTTTTAGTCTTTTTCTTTCTTCTGTTGAAATTTTTAGGTGACAAGATGAACAAGTTTTTGAAACTGGAGTCCTCTGTTTTTGAATCCTCTCCTTTACCATTCCTCCAATTCTAATTTCTTTTTACAATACAGACTTTATTACCTAGTCATGAATGGCAAAAAAAAAAACCCAAACCCAAAGTGTTAGTCCTACTAAAATTGTTAGAAAAAACTTGGACGTTTACCATTAAAAAAATTACTATGACCAGCAAGGATATTTTCAAAATACTCAGTTTTCCCATTTTTAAATTCATGCAAAAATGCAATTTCCATAAGAAAATCATCATACTCCTGGCAACAGAATTCAGCTATGATTTGGTAGGTCACTGTCACTACAGACAGATCTATGAGAATGAGGATAACTAAAAAAAATGGCATAAATATCAGAAATGATGAATTATGATCCAAGTACCCTTTATTCTGATAATTTCTGTGGCAGAACATAAAAAAGTGATGAGTATCCTGTGTTGGAGGACTGAGCTGGTTAATCTTTGTATCCTGCCTTGCTATAAACCCCATGGAGATGTCGCTGCCAACTCAGATAAAAATAAGTTTTTATCCAAAATACTAACTCATACATCTTCAGAATTTTTTTTCTCTTCCTGTTCTCTTTTCTCAACTAAAACCTGGAAAAGATTTAGAGGATGTCATTGTACAGCTGAAATTATTCAAGAAATATAATTTATACAAGGATTTTTTTTTTCATTTCTGGCTTGTGAGCCTTTAAGTTATAACCACTGCATTAGAAAAAAAAATATTTCCCTAAAGTTTTTACTGATTCCATGCATTTGTTTAACTTTCCAGGAGTGTTATGCATAGCAGGGAAACTGCTCAGAGAACCAAAAATAAACTCCATGCAAACCTAAATGGAAACAGATATGGACTGAGAGACAAACCCAGCTCTACTCATTTTATATGCAAATAAACCCATGAAACAGAGAAAACAAAAATCAAACACAAGGTAATGCCTCACTTGGGATGGAGAAGCTGGAAAAGAAGCAAGACACCGTCTCCCAGAGGATTCTCCTGAAAAAGCTGTCAGGCCACAGCTTGGACAGGGGCATCTGTGCTGGGTTAGGAACTGGCTGGAGGGCCGGGCCCAGAGAGTGGTGCTGAACGGGGCTGCATCAAAATGGCGGCCGTGGTGTCCCCCAGGGATCAGTGTTGGGCCCAGTGCTGTTCAATATCTTTAGTGAGGATTTAGATGAGGGGATTGAGTCCATCATCAGCAAATCTGCAGATGACACTAAGCTGGGGGGGAGTGTGGATCAGCTGGAAGGCAGGAGGGCTCTGCAGAGGGACCTGGACAGACTGGAGAGTTGGGATGATCCCAACGGGATGAGGTTCAACATTCCAAGTGCCGGGTCCTGCACTTTGGCCACAAGAACCCCATGGGGAGCTCCAGGCTGGGCACAGAGTGGCTGAGAGCAGCCAGACAGAGAGGGAGCTGGGAGTCTGGATTGCCAGGAAGCTGAAGAGGAGGCAGCAGTGTGCCCAGGTGGCCAAGAAGGCCAATGGCATCCTGGGCTGGCTCAGGAAGAGCGTGGCCAGCAAGTCCAGGGAAGGGATTCTGCCCCTGTGCTCAGCCCTGGGGAGGCCACAGCTTGAGTCCTGTGTCCAGTTCTGGGCCCCTCAGCTCAGGAAGGAGATTGAGGTGCTGGAGCAGGTCCAAAGGAGGCAACTGGGCTGGGGAAGGGACTGGAGCACAGATCCTCTGAGGAGAGGCTGAGGGAGCTGGGGGTGTTGAGGCTGGAGAAGAGGAGGCTCAGGGGAGACCTCATCACTCTCTCCAACTCCCTGAAAGGAGGTTGGAGCCAGGGGGGGGTTGGGCTCTTTTCCCAGGCAACTCTCAGCAAGACAAGAGGGCACAAGAGGTCTCAAGTTGTGCCAGGGGAGGTTTAGGTTGGACATTAGAAAGAATTTCTTTCTGGAGAGGGTGATCAGGCATTGGAATGGGCTGCCCAGGGAAGGGGTGGATTCTCCATCCCTGGAGATATTTCAAAAGAGCCTGGATGTGGCACTCAGTGCCATGGGCTGGGAACTGCAGTGGGAGTGAATCAAGGGTTGGACTTGATGAGCTCTGAGGTCCCTTCCAACCCAGCCCATTCTAGGATTCTATGATTCTATGAAATAAGGCAGGGAATCAAATGCTCTATTTTTGTCTCATTTTTCTCACTAAAGGCATCCAGGGCCTCCTCTGAAATATATAAGAATCCATTAATTTAGTTTTCCAAGCCTTAATATTATAAAAGTTGAAAAATGGGGACAATGGAGAAGAAACTTTTTTGGGAGGTTTTTTGTCTCAAAATGAACAGTTCAAGAATACTTAAAGTAGAGCTTTTGGTGAAAATTTTAGTGTCCCTTGTCAGTTCTTCAAAATACTTTGCATTACTAAAGGATTATTTCAAATGAAGTTATTGTAAAATGACAATATCAAACAATTGCAGTATTTTCTTCCCCTTTTTATTATGGGCTAAGAAAAAAAAACCTCCTTGCATCAAAACCTCACTAAAAATGTTGCCATAATATCTTTAAGATAATTATTGAACACGTAATAATCAGTATTGGCAACACTGTGGTATATTCTGCTTTTCCCAATATACCCCTACGCTGTTATAATAAATAAACCTGGTAATGTGTTAGTGTTGGAGAAACAAATGATGCACAAACTTCTAAGAACACTGAGACTCCCTCCACAGAATTAATATCTGTTTTTTTCAAACTTTAGTGGCTTGGATAATGAAGATTTGCTGACATTTTGGCTTTGCTCTGAAGGATTGCTTTGAAATGTGAGCATGGATCCTGCCTTCCTGCACTGTCTGTACACTACCCAGATATTAAAGGGCATAAATTTATTCCATTTTATGGGATGATGGAGGCAACTTCTCATTTTAATACCTGCTGTGGAACACAGGCTGTGCAACTGGGTCCAGCTCGTGCTGGAAGCCCTGGGTAAAGGTCTGGGATTTTGGCAAAGTTCAGTCTAAAGTCTTCTAAATCCCATCTCAGTGTCTGGCCTTTCCCCATGTCAAATTATCAAAGCTCAGGTGCTATGCTGTGACCTTTTTTTTTTTTTTTTGTTTATTAGAAGCCTAAAGCACTGGTTTTAGACCTGGAAAAAAATTATATATATATATATATATATATATATATATATATATATATATACACTTTCTGAACTAGATCTTTGGTAATGCTTTAATAATCAGTTATAGTTTTCAGAAAACTGATTGTTAAATTCCAAAGCTCTTCAATATGACCCAGATTCTTTCAGTTAATTGCTTGTGATGTAGCCAGATAATGCTCTGGGGTTTTAAAAAATTAATTGTGAGTGTGCATCCAATTCTTGTTGGATATATATAAATTTCTAGTGAGAATTCATTTCAGCTTTGCAAAGTTTCATCTCACTTAAGCATCTGAAGCAGATTAATTGAGAAAAATTATGAAGAGGCTTGATCAAAACCAAAAGTTTAATTTTGTTAATTAAAAAGATCATGTTTAATTAGGGGGCTGTGAAATGATTAGTGCTGTTACTTTACACTTGAGTATGTGATAACCCCTAAAAGTGCAATTAAGTGTCTCAAAACATCTTAAATTAATTGAAAATATGTTAAAACCATTAATAATGCTTTACTGTGTAATTACTGAACTGTATTTAGAATAATTTTCCAGAATCTTCCTGCCCTATAGGGTTCAGAATACTTTTTCCTTCCAATACTCTGCCACAGATCTTTATTTCACTTAAATATATGCAGTGAGAACTCCAATACCAATGGAGGAGATTGTTTAAAAAATAACACCATGACTAAATTCTGATTTACATCCTTACCTGCCTAAAACTGTTTCCCTTATGCCCACTTCTCTGAATTTATAAAAAAAAAATTTGCAATTTTTTCCCTTACTTCTCCATGAGTGTGTGGGGACAGTAACCACAAAGAGAAAAAAAAATTATTAATTGGAAATGTACAAAGGAAGATTTACTCAGTTTTTTCTTTCTAAAATGCCTACACAATTAATAATGGGACCTTTCAATAAAAATTTTGATGAAACACAGCAAATAAACTGGGAGTCATATTGAGGGTATTGTATTCTGAAGCATTAATTTACTCTGAAAGTCAGGAACATTTCTTACAAAGCAGCTGCCTATTTATTAAATATTAACAGAGTTGTTATTGACCATATTTCTACTTCTTTAAAGCAGGATTTAAAATTTTCTTTCAAAGTACAAGTAAGATGAGTGAATGCTTAAATCTATCCAAGTCCCCTGCAAGGAATTTATTTTTCAGGTCAGATTTGTAACAAATAATCAACAGCAAGCCAGAAAACCCAAATTTTCTAACTTAGAAAAGTAAAAACACTCTGCCAAACAAATCAAGCACTGGAAAAACTATCAAATTTGCCTAATTTATCAGAATTGCTAAAAATGTAACTCAAATACCTTAAAATAACCCCTTCTATTATAATAATCTCTCTGATTAGAAAATCCCATGTACACATTTTTCTTAAAAGCCACCTGGCAAAGGCAATTCTTAGATCTACTTTTTGCAATCAATTTAATAAAATATCCCTGCTTAATTGCAAGGTGAGGCCTTTACAAAGCCATAATCCTTGAGGTATTTCCTCAGACAAATGGGAGCCACCTCTTCTGGTTCCCAGTCTGCCTCTTCTTCACCAGTTCCTTGTACACTTCTGACCTTAAAAACCTGGGAAAAGAGTCCTTGGCCATCAGGCTGTAGATTAACCTCTGAGCATCATCAAAGCAGCTGAGGGTGGGCTCAGAGATATTCTGAGAGATGTGAGTTCTTGTGTGGAAATCAATATTAATCTGCAGGGGGAAAAGGAGGCATAAAAGCAGTGTTAATTTTAGTGGAAAGCTGAGGTTTGTTTGGGTACAGGACACAATTTGGATTTCCTCCCAGCTCCCCCCAGCTTTATGCCAAGGTATCCCCATCCCTTCAATTTTTAGCATCCTCACTTTTTTTTTTTTTTTTTTTTTTGGCTCTTCTAAAGTTTTCATCACTGAAAAAGGAAAGGAAAAACTTGGTTGTGGTAACCTCCTCGTTCTGCCAAGCCAAATCTACAGATTATCAAAGGTTAAACTGGAGGTGAAGGCACTCAGAATATTTTTATCTTTTGATGCTATGTGTTTTGTAAGGACTTGCTGGTTTCATTGATAATAAAATAATTGCAGTAATGCAGAAGACATGGGGATACTCAAAGCATGCTGATTGTCAAAGGCAAAAATATCAGTCTGAAAGTTTGTAGGGAGCAGAATGGGAACAATAAATATCACTTTGTTCCTTCCCAGGAATTTTTAAAATCATTGTGATATTGAATTCTGTGATGGAAATCTTTTCATAATATATTTTAATTTTTGTGATGTCAAAAATACACATGCAGAGGAGCAGACAATCATTAATTACAATCATTAATATTCCAATATACTGGTACCTAAAATGGCACCAGGGGAAATGGTGCTTCATGCATCATAAAAATGGTTTGAGAAAGCAGATTATATGGAGCATATCTTTCCTTAAACCTTAAGCAGAAGTTTCAGAAGGTGAGATAAACCCATGCCCTCTGTGAAAAATAAGTATATATAAAAGAAAGTATAAAATATATCTACATAACTATATATAATATAGAAATATATATGATATAAAATTATAAGTAAAATATTAGAAAGTACAAACCATAAGAAATCTTCATTTCCTTCACAGAGTTCCACACAGTGTTTCCTAATGATAAATTATCACCCTGAAAATGGGATTGTGTTATGCAACTGAATTGTATTTTCTATCATTCTTGGAAGCCTGAATCTGAACTTTCCACTTGATTCCCATCCTCATTACCCAAAATACCTAAAAAACCAAACCCCACACCTATTTACCTCCTTTGGAGCATTAGCTTGGATAAAGTCAGAATAAATCTTTTGGGCTTTTGAGGCAATCTTAGTGGAGGACTTGGTTTTCTTGAAGTCCTCACAGGCCAGCCAGAACTCCACATTCTCCTCACTGAACTCTGACTTCAAAAATGTCCTAAAAGCTGCCAAGCCATCTGTGAAAAAAATGCATGGGATTATATGGACATTATATAGGGACACACAGGTGTTTATTTGCAGTATTTATGGTGTAATGTGTGGCTCTGGGTTTGCCAGTGAGGCTGAAGAAGCTGTTGAGGGAGAAATAAATTAATGATTAAGTGATTAAGAGAATTCTTGCAGAGTTATTCATGAGGAATGCTCCAAATATTGGTCTGGGTGGGGCTCTCTGGCACTCCAGGGGAGCCTGGAGGGTTTGGTCTTCCAGAGGATTTGTGATAGTAGGAAATTAGGGATTTGAGGTTGCCTCCTGGTCAGAAAGCAGAAATTTAAGTCCTATTGTGGACTCCTCATCACATCTTCAGTCAGTATTTTTTTTTTTTTTGCACTTTTTTTGTACAAAGACTATGTGAAACAAATCAAGGCTTGTTAGGAAGGAATTGTTTTAAAAATTAATCAAAATCACAAGCTCTAAGAAAGCTGATGGCACTCAGATTGTGTTTTGTTAACCAAGTTAATGGTATTCAGAACCAGTGGAGAGGCACCCCGAGGTGCAGGCAACAAAGTTAATGCAGGAAAAATGGGGTAGGGACAAGGAAATTTTTAAGGTAGAAGGAGGTTTGGAGTTTCAATTCAGTAGGAATGGGGGAAAATGGAGTGATTGATTAGTAATTAAAAATAATTTTTGTTTCAAACTAATAATTTTTTGTTTTACAGTCATTGCACAATGTGTTTTGTTGCTATTGGAATACCAAGGAAAAGAATTTTTTCTGGTTTGGGTTGGTTGGGTTTTTTTGGGTTTTTTTTTGTTTGTTTGTTTGCTTGCTTTCGGGTTTGGGTTTTTTGGTTTTTTTTTGGTTTGGTTTGGTTTTTGTTTTTTTTTGCTTTTATTTCTTTTTTTTTTTTTTTTGGTTTTCTAATTTAAAAACTGGGGAAAGCAGAAGCATTGCAGGGAGAGTTTAAAACCCGTTATCTTTACAGAAAACCCTTCCAGGGCAATTCTGCCTTTTTAAGTGTCTCTGTAGTATTTAGATTATTGGATTATTTATTATTAACAGAAATTCTGTTGTGTTTGCAGCTCAGGGAAACATCCCCTCTGCCTTCCAGCCCAGCAGCTCCTCTGCCTCCAGCAGCATCACAGGTGGGGGGAATCAAACTGGAGAGCAGTGTGGAAACCTGCCCACAACCTTTGTTAAGTTCTTTCCCCCCAAAAAATCTTGTTTTTTTTTACTCCTTACCTTTGCTAGCAAGCAGTGTATCCACAGTCTCAGCCCAGGCCATGGTTTCCTCTGCATCTGACCTGTGGAAACAACATCCATCCATCCTTGAGAGCAGCACTGGGATCTTTTGCCTGGGCAGTCTGGGGGAGCTGCTCTCTTACTTGTTTGTCTCCTTGGAGGAGCAAGGTGAGGAATTCATGTTGGCCTATGCAGAGAATAATAGCAAAGCAACAAAATGAGTGACACTTTGGGGTTTTTTTAGCTTTTAGAGAATCTCATAGGGCTAGGAATACAGCAAGGTTTGAGACTGGCAACTTGGTTGTTCATCCAGGAGGTGGAAATAATGCTTGAAGTTGGTTGAACTATGTCAAAAGCATAGGAGGGGTGTTAATGTTTTGGACCTTAATTGCTAATTAATTATTATTATTTAATTTATCTGATACTTTTTGCTTGAAATGTGTGTAATTACCTAAAGCATGATCATGCTTACAGTTTTATTTCAGTTTCTCAGTGGTGTAAAAACAAAACCTGAGTAAATTCAAGGGTTTTGGCAATTCTTTTGCAGCTTGCTGGAGGCTTCTGGTAGAAATGAACTAAAGGGCCCCTCTCCTGGGTGCTGTGAAGATGTTCAGGGTGGTTGGGAAGCAAAGCTCAGGGTGCATGAGAGCACAGGAGATGTGAGAGGATGTCAGGTAAGGTGAAGTCTGTGGAATATTTTTTCTTGGGATATATTTTTTTTTTTTTATTCTTGGGAATATATTTTTTGGGGTAACTTAGGAAAGATGCTCAGACTCAATTTAGTCCATGAATACAAAGGCAAAAGAAAGTCTTTTATTTCTATAAAACTGTTTTGATTAATAGTACCAATGCATGAGCTATTATTTAATTTATCTGATACTTTTTGCTTGAAATGTGTATAATTACCTAAAGCATGATCATGCTTACAGTTTTATTTCAGTTTCTCAGTGGTGTAAAAACAAAACCTGAGTAAATTCAAGGGTTTTGGCAATTCCTTTGCAGCTTGCTGGAGGCTTCTGGTAGAAATGAACTAAAGGGCCCCTCTCCTGGGTGCTGTGAAGATGTTCAGGGTGGTTGGGAAGCAAAGCTCAGGGTGCATGAGAGCACAGGAGATGTGAGAGGATGTCAGGTAAGGTGAAGTCTGTGGAATATTTTTTCTTGGGATATATATATATTTTTTTGGGTAACTTAGGAAAGATGCTCAGACTCAATTTAGTCCATGAATACAAAGGCAAAAGAAAGTCTTTTATTTCTATAAAACTGTTTTGATTAATAGTACCAATGCATGAGCTATTGAAACACCAGCAGAGAAAAAGAACCTCCTTTACCAGTGTGGTTAATGCTTCTACCTTTTTTGTCACAAAACCTTTGAAGAATATGATTTCTTGAAAATAAAACATTTTGTGGAAATGCCAGACAGGTGAGGAGATGTCAGCAAGTGTCCACCTGCTTTCCTGCATCCCAATTTCTCTATTTGATGCTGCCAGGTTTTGGCCAGTTTGCAGCCTCAGGCATCTACCAACTATCAAGCTCTTGGTTTGTTTTAGAATAATTAACATACTTCTTCAATATTTAGAATAATGAGTATTCTTCAGATATTCTTCAATAAATGTTGGCTCAGTTTGTAATTGAATTTAAAAAAAAAAAAAAAAAATTGAGGAAACTTTTTTGGAAAAACCTCTCATATCTTAGAAATGTCCTTGGCTCAAAATTTTTGAGCTGGAGTTTTTCACATGTTAATCTGTTCTTCTTGTAACCTCTAAAGACAGGTAGTAAATGAATTTAGTTGAGCTGATGCCCTGCTATCTACTCAGAATAGAACCTGAGGGGTAGGAAATTTGTGTGTGTGGGGAAGGCTCTGCTAAGGGGATGGATTCTTAAAGCTCATCCTTCAGGAGAGAATTTTAAAATAACCTTGGAAGTGAAGTTCACTCTGCTTTTGTCTCTCTAAAATCAGCTTTCTTTGGAAAGACTTTCATTGGCTTTTGAATTTTTGCCACTGTATATGCTCACTTAAAAAAAAAAAAAATAGGTATTTTAGGAGCTAAAAGGCTCTGGAATCTGAGAAATGGACCGAATACTTTTTGCTGTATAGAATATTACAAGGTTTCTTAAGGTACAAAAAAAAAAATGTAGCTGTAGGTGTAATTATTAAATAGATTGTGGCCCTCACACCTCTACCAAGCAAGCTCTGTTGTAGCTGTCAGTTTACTTGTGTACAGGCTGTGCAAAATGAAGTTTGTGGAAGTTCACTCTGCTTTTGTCTCTCTAAAATCAGCTTTCTTTGGAAAGACTTTCACTGACTTTTGAATTTTTGCCACTGTATATACTCACTTAAAAAAAAAAAAAAAAAAAAGGTATTTTAGGAGCTAAAAGGCTCTGGAATCTGAGAAATGGACCAAACACTTTTTGCTGTATAGAATATTACAAGGTTTCTTAAGGTACCAAAAAAAAAAATGTAGCTGTAGGTGTAATTATTAAATAGATTGTGGCCCTCACACCTCTACCAAGCAAGCTCTGTTGTAGCTGTCAGTTTACTTGTGTACAGGCTGTGCAAAATGAAGTTTTAAATTAAAAGCCTGAAATTATGCATATTTATACAAATATATGCATGCATACCTGAGAGAAAGTGGAGTGCAAATAGATGAAAATAAAACAGTTTAAAATTGAAAACAGATGAAAATAAAACCCAGTACTGTGCAGTGCTTTGTATGCTGATGGAATTACAAAATTTGCTTTTATAACTCTTATCAATTTGTCAAATATATAAGAATTTTCAGGTTTTTCAGTAAATATTTACTATCTTGTTAAACAAAAGCAAAATAAAAGGCAGGGATAAGACATCATGAACCTCACTGTGCTTCTCCACATGTAATATTATTTGGTGTAATATTTACTTATCACTCAAAGAATTATCTCAGTAACCTCATGGGATTTACTTGAATGGGAGTGGAAAGCAGAACTGACAACAAGGAATTAAAATAATCATAATCACTTGAAAGGGGGAAGGGAAATAAGATGCCCAGCTTATTCAGAAGTTGATCATTTTATCCCATAGATGTCCTATGATTAAAATAGCTATAAACAACAACTCACTTTACTGGCATTTTTTGTTCCACTGTCTGATTGGCATAGGTAGGGCAGAATTTCTTTTTCTGACTCATCTTCAAGCTGAAGATAATTTGACAGCAGAAATAATACAATTAGCATGTGAGTAACCAAACTGTACAGTGACAATTGACAAACTCCTTTTAACACTTCCTTTAAAATTATTTCTCTCAGAAACGTGGCTTATTTTTAAGGGTGGCCATTCTAACTTAGTCTCCCCAAAGTAATTACAATTAAAACCAGTTTCTAGTCAAATATTTCTCAATATGTATGTGTGTTCTGAGCATCTTAAGAGAGAAATCTGGTGATTTTTTTCCCACTGACCATTTTGCTGAGTGGCTGTGGGAAAGAAAAAAGGAAAAGGGGTTCAGTGCACATAACTAGCAAGTTCTTCACTATAATTACTCTCATTTTGTATCTGCAGTTTTATAGGTGATGAGAAAGAGAAGGTCTAAGGCCCTTGAGCCATTGTTTCATTGTTTATTCTTAGAAGCCACAACAATGGGACCAAATTGGGGTGGCCAGCATTTGTACATTGATGTTGTTATAAATAATGAGATCCTCTGGTATTTGATACTTTTGATGCTGTGCTTTATTTTTTTTTCCTGCTCTTATTGCTACTTCATTCTCTGTGCCATCTTCTAGATGTGCCCCAAACACATTTCCATCTATATGGTGAGTCTTTTGCTCACCATAATTATTCTTTCCCCCACTTTTTTTGGTCTTCTCCTCCCTTTCTGGTCTGTTCCTTGCTGTCCATTGCTCTCCTGATAAAGCAACCTTACTGAGGGGCATCTTGCCTCTCTCCAAATCTTGTCCTGCTGCTTCACCCTTTGCTCACCCTACCCTGATTTCTGGTTCTCAGTATTTCATTTAAACTTCCAGTGGTTCAGGAACCATGGTGCTGCTGCCCCAACCTGCAGAATAAGGGAATTTTGTCTTCCGAGTTAAAATATTTTAGGCTGAGTAAAAATTTTAAATCAGGCTCAAGAATTCAGGTTTCATTTGATTTTCCTGTATGGTTTAATCACACACAAAGCTGCCTTCTGCCTGTCTGGAGACAGAGTTTGTCTTACTGAACATAAGAGAAAGAAAAAGGAAAGCACCACGTGTCATATTCTGACCTTAACAATGTTGAGCTAAAAAATTCTAATTAACTGGAGCTTCATCAGGAGAAAAAGTGATCTTGGTATTAAAACAAATGCATCAGCTGGTTGTACAAAGGTGGGAGCTATTTATAATAATTGCTATCAAGTGAATTTGTACCAGAGATGGTACCTGATGCAGGTGATGTCTGGAGCTTCAGTTCTCCAATAATCCAGGCTGGGCTTTGCAGGGAGCTCAGGCTGCTCACTTACTGCAGAGTATTTTAAAAACTATTTATTGAGCCCCCTGGCTTAATCTTTCTGTAACTGGGCTCTGGATTTTTCTTTTTAGTCCCTTGCCTTTGACAGGCCATAGGAGAGCTGGAGCTGTAGGAAAGGCAACGTGGATCTATGGATAGAGCATTTCCTCCTTTGCCAATATTAGGACTGATGTATTAATACTGATGTATTAAATATTTTAGATTGCCTGAACTTTTAGGCACACTGCTTGACTTCTTGCTGATACTCATCTTTTATTCCCTACCTGTCTTTAGGCATTAGTTTCACTGAGTAATCTTATTTTATGAAAAGCTATTGGCTGTTTATGGGAATCAAGCCTGACTTTTTTTTTTTTTTTTTTTGTTCCTCTGCTCCATATCTGAGATAGACACTGATGGAGAGTGTAAAACAGCTCTTCATCTTGCAACTATTGGTGTATTAACAAAATAAACCACTTTCATTTATCTCTGTTCCTAAAAGGGTTGCCTTGTACTCACCTGAGTGCAATGATGGAAATGTTGGCACTCTCCAAGAGTCCTTTTGGAGTTGTTTTGGTGTTCTGGTTTCCCCCAGTCAGGCTCAATAGGTTATTGCCCTTCAGCACTTGGCCTTTGTTAAATCCATCCCATGCCTAGGTTGGCTTGGACAGTGCTGCCTTGTCTAGTGTAACATCAGCAGAAAGAAGAAAAAAAAGTTAATGTTCTGCTGGCCCAAGGAATCCAAGCAGAGCCTTCAGTGCATTTCTTATGTTGGGGGAACCTGAGATGATCTGAGCACTCCTGACATCCTGGTAACATGGAAGTGCCTCTCCTGCAGGATGCAAATTCATTTTCATCCCAGCATTATGTAAATCCCTTCCATTAGCACTGCACAGCTTGGTCAACTCATAAAAATATTTTTTTTTCCATACAAATAACTCCATGTGTCTTCAATATACCACAGGGTTGTTTTGCATAAGAAAATGAGCTGCTATTTTCTACCCAAAGTGTGCCCTTCAGGTAAAATGTTTTGATTTCAAGAAGGATCTGTCAGAATATTTTACAGCAGTGTGAGCTCCCCACATACAGGAATTCCAAATACTATACAAATAAAAACATAAAGTAAAAGAGAATTGGAAACAAGTCAAGAAAATGTGTGATTTTGAAGAGTCTTGTTTGGCAGCAGATTATTTGGCAAAGCTCCCAGATGAAGACACTTAATTACACTTAATTACCTAGCATCAAAGTTCACAAAACTCCATACCAGAAGCACAAACATAGAGGGTTGTATTTTGACCTTGTGTTTGGAGACAGGAATAAATAAAAATACAGGAAAGGCAGGAATTTTGCCTCAGAAAGCTCTTGAACTGTAATTCCTCATATGAGTTATCTCCTGAGTAGTGTCTTGGGGGTTTTCTATCCCAAGCCAAGCTTGCTAGGAATTAATGAAAGGGAAAACCAAAGTATCAGTGGTTTTTATTTCCCCTTTTTTTATAAATGAATCCTGGGCTCTGACTTCTCCAGTGTGCCCATATCCAAGTATCTGTTCAGAGGGTGTCTGATGTAAGAGAGTCCATTTAATCCTTAGAAACTTCTTCTTTCTTCAGGGAAATCTGGACTAGAGTTAACTGAAGAAGTTTAAAAGGAGTCTGGGAAGTTGGGAAGAAATGAGTCTGGGAAGTTGGGAAGAAATGAGTCTAAAATACAAGCAAGTTGCATATTGAAGAAACAGCAGTTTCAGGCTTCTTCTTATGTGAGTTTTCAGCTTCATCTTCTGATTGAAAACTCTAAATTGGCTTCCAAAGGTTTCTGTTTCATGCTTGTTAATTTATTTAGATTTTATAGGGCTTGACTGTAAATCTTGGGATCTGGATAATGTCCTGTAAGGAGACCTAGGAGAGGATGCAAACAAATGTCATGGAGAAAAGGAGAGGAAAAAGCTTTGTTATAAAACCAGAGGGAGTTTTTCTGACACCAGCCCTAAATTATAAGAGTACAAAAAACTGGAAGATGCCAAGACATTAGCAAGAAAAAGGCAGGGATGGAAGCAAGATGGATGCTGTATGGAGGAAATATATTTTTAATTTGGCTTAGAGACCCACGGGAGCTTAAAGAACATTTGATTGAGGCATTTGACTAAAATGCAAAAATCAGTGGGATCTATCACAGGCATCTGAGTAAGTCAGAAGTTTATGAGCATATGAATCACCACAGAGAGGAAGAAGACTTTATGCAGGTTTTTTTTCCCTCAGTTGAGGTCTTTTGTCAATCTGCATGAAAAGGAGAGGGAACTGCATTTAATTAAGGCAGGCAGAACATCTGGGGACAAAAAGGAGAAAAATTATCTGCCTTTTGTGAGTTACTTAAGTTGTAGCATGGAAGAGCCATGTTACTGATTGCCTGTGTTAGTGGGAGATAGAAATGTCTTTTTCTTTGAGATTCTTTATCTTGGAATTTCATTCCTCTTGTTCCTTGTCAGTTCCAAAATTAATCAAATTGTCTTTTGCACAATAGCAAATCCCCCAAGAAGATATTTTCATCTCTCTCAAGTTAAACAAGACCAGCAGAGAATAATTCAGCTGATTTAAAGCATTTAATTACACCCAAGTATTGAAACAAGAGCCAAACCTTTGTGCTGTACAAGTCAGCAATTAATTTTCCCCCCTTGTACTTTGGGGCTGGAGACCACACATCTAAGGAGGAAAGTGAAGCCTTTTTGTAGGGCAAATTATTGTGTTGTTGGTAAGAGGAGAATTTTCAGAACTCTTCCTGAAAACTGCACACACAAATCTGAAAGCTGGTTACATAAAATAATTCCAAATAAAAAACTGCATCACAGTCTTGTACTAAATCTATGCTCAGCTCAGCTTCCAAAATTACAGGAGGGAATTACACTTTCACTAAAAAGAACCTCTTCTAGGAAAAAAAAACAACCTTTACCAGACAATTATGTCATTTTATTTTATCTTTGTGCCCTTTTTCTTCCTTCCTCTGACTTTTCTCCTTGCTGTTGCTCCCATGGAATCAGTCTGCTGGAATTCCAGCTGTGGTTCATAGTTATCTTTGTAAAACACATGTGCATAAATAGCCACCAGAATGTCTTATTTGTTTATTTTCATTATAAAAAACAGTTTTATAGCACTGTCAGAACCACAGACTGACAGTTTTGAGGAAGGCCTCTCTGGAGATAAGCAAAATTTTCCATGTGCCTGAGATGATGCAAAGGGATCCTGCTGACTTCTGAGGCCCTTTTGACTCCCAGTTGTTTCTTTCCTAGGAAGAAAAAAACCCTACCCAAGGTACTATAAATGGCTTTTGTTTGGATTTTGGGTCAGTATGAAATACACACTTTTAAATTATTTTTTTTATTTATTTTTATTTTTATTTATTTCAACCATGGAAAGAGTAAAAGTGTGACTGAACATAATGGTGTGAATGAACTTAATCACCCCAGGGGAGAATCTGGCTGCAAATGTGTAGGTTTTACACCTCAGTTGCAACAAGAAGCACTGTTACACTCAGGTGGATCTGTTCTTAAATCTGTTCTCTTGGTTTAACAAAGGTAATAATCCACCCCACAGGAATAGGTGTGTTTTACACATCTGGGAACCCTGACATCCAGGCAGTTCTGAGGTTGCTGCTGGCAGAATTATGTTTAAGGCACAGGCAAAGAATAAGGGCAAATAATTTATTTGGGAAGCTATATTGACTTCAGTGATTAAATTGGGTTATAAATTGGCCTTTCACTGCATTTGCTCAGTTGTGACAACAGGAGCATAAACTTTTTGTAAAAAACAGGTGGTTTACATATTGATAAGGAGGCTGAAATACACCATCAGCACTACCAAAATTATTTGATTAATTCCTCAGTCACTGTGCCCAGGTCCTGCCTGCTTGCACACTCCATAGAGTTTTGGGATCAGGGAAGGATGGTGGAATAAACCAGCAAGGATCATTGTCCATTTATTGGTGTTTTTCTTGTCTGTTCTCCAGGAAAAGGGAAGAGGCTGGAAGTGGTCCCCAGGTCAGTGTGGGCTGGCAGGGTGAGTTCAGGTCTCTGTGCACAGCTTTGATTGCTGGGAATTATAATATGAATTATAATATTTAATAATACATAATTATAATTATTATGAATTCTATTTTGTAATTAGATAATACAGAACTAAATAATGGAGTTATAAGTGAAGTCTGAACATTTTACTCATCAATGTGCTCTTGATAAATGGAATCCTGACAATTTTTGAAGGAGATCACTTCAGGTTTATTAAAAATTGGTAGAGGAGACATGGAGACCTTCAGCTAAAGCTGTTTATAAATGCTCTGATTTAGCAGGGAACGTGATGTCCCACCCTCTTCACTTGGACTAAGGGAAGAAAAGGGAGAAAACATAAATTCCATGCAAAACAACTGAATATCAAGTCCTAGTGACAAATAAATCCTGCAGCACTTGCTAACCTGAACCAGTGCTTAAGATTTGAAGAACTGTCCCCTGGTTTAAGTCTGCCCCAATTCAGAAAGAAAAGGAGAGATAATTTCATGTGCTGGGTATGGAAAGGGAATGTGTGACTTCAGGGGTAAAGAAAGAAAAAGGGAGATTTTTTTTTCCTCCTCTAGAAACATAGAGAGTGCATTAATGAAAAGTAGAACTGAAGGTTAATTCTGCCTGAGCCCAAGAACTGTTAATTTTCAGATTCTTTTTCAAAAGAAAAGGCAGGAAATATTTAGAAAAAAGTGTAGTAACAAAGTTGATATGCCATGAATGTCTACAAATTAAAATAGAAATTTTATATATATATATATATATACACACACATGCTCATGACCTGATATTTAATGACACACATTGTGTTAAAATACTATTTTTGGCCCTTTTTTGCTGCAAAAAAAAAAATTAGAATACAAGTATTTGATGGCAAGGCTAATATATACAGCATAGCTTAAATACAGAGAACACACATATGCAATAAGAAAACAGTACAAAAATATACCCTGAACATTAAATAGGTATTCTTATGTTCCTTAAAGTATGCAATAGCTAAATTTTAATTGTGCAGTGGCTGTAGTTAAAATCTGTGCAATTTTACATTACACCTAATAATGTTCCTGTGTGATTTGCAGTGTGAGAAAATACCTCAAATTCTCTGTGCTTAGTGTAGGAAATATTGCAGAAATCTAGAAAAGTGCAAAGCCTAGGTGTGCAGATTCTAACTGTGATGCAACTCTGTCCTAAATAATCCAGCCCCAGGATGCTTGGTGGATATTATCAAATGGCTTTTTACACATTTTTATGCAGGAATCTCAAATCTTTGGAGAATTGTGGCTCTTGCTTGAGTTTAAAAAAAAAGACTGCATGAACACTGTGTTACATCTTGTCAATATGTTGCCTGTTTCTCTATAATAAATGAAATTACTCACTGGCTACAGGGTGTAAATGCATCTGACCTTGATTTTCACTCATTTAAACCCACCAAGGGCTTGGATTTCAAACCACACAGAAGTTGCTGCAATAGCAAGGATTGATGAGGGCTGAGTTTCCCTGTTACCAAACAGTAAAATCAGGTTTTACACCCTGGAAATCATTGACAGTGAAAGAACGGGATCGTCTCCTGAGGGTGGGAGGCTTGGGATTCCTCCCTTTCACCAGATTTAAGTAGGTGTCAGATTTTAGGAAACGTGGGTAGCTGTCCTGCTCCATCAGCCTGTAAACTGTGGTTTGGGCTGCATCAAAGGTGGTGATGAGGGGCTGGGCAATATTCTGACTTGTCACCTCTTTGGTTGGAAAGTCCAAGTTCACCTGCAAATAAGAAGTGTATTAATATATAAGAAGTATATTAATATATAAGAAGTATATTAATATATAAGAAGTATATTAATATATTAAACTGATAATATATAAATAATATATATATATAAAATAATATATATATATATAATATATTCAAGGGTTGGACTCGATGATCTCTGAGGTCCCTTCCAACCCAGCCCGTTCTATGATTCTATGATATAAGAAGAATATTAATATATAAGAAGTGTATTAATATATAGGTGGTGATGAGGGGCTGAGCAATATTCTGACTTGTCACCTCTTTGGTTGGAAAGTCCAAGTTCACCTGCAAATAAGAAGTGTATTAATATATAAAAAGCATATTAATATATAAGAAGTATATTAATATATAAGAAGCATATTAATATATAAGAAGAATATTAATATATAAGAAGAATATTAATATATAAGAAGTGTATTAATATATAGGTGGTGATGAGGGGCTGGGCAATATTCTGACTTGTCACCTCTTTGGTTGGAAAGTCCAAGTTCACCTGCAAATAAGAAGTGTATTAATATATAAGAAGTATATTAATATATAAGAAGTATATTAATATATTAAACTGATAATATATATATATATATAACATATATATAAAATAATATATATATATAATATATTCAAGGGTTGGACTCGATGATCTCTGAGGTCCCTTCCAACCCAGCCCATTCTATGATTCTATGATATAAGAAGAATATTAATATATAAGAAGTGTATTAATATATAGGTGGTGATGAGGGGCTGGGCAATATTCTGACTTGTCACCTCTTTGGTTGGAAAGTCCAAGTTCACCTGCAAATAAGAAGTGTATTAATATATAAGAAGTATATTAATATATAAGAAGTATATTAATATATAAGATGAATATTAATATATAAGAAGTATATTAATATATAAGAATAATATTAATATATAATAAGAATATTAATATATAAGAAGAATATTAATATATAAGAAGTATATTAATATATAAGAAGAATATTAATATATAAGAAGTATATTGATATATAAGAAGTGTATTAATATATAGGTGGTGATGAGGGGCTGGGCAATATTCTGACTTGTCACCTCTTTGGAAAGTCCAAGTTCACCTGCAAATAAGAAGTGTATTAATATATAAGAAGTATATTAATATATAAGAAGTGTATTAATATATAAATGGTGATGAGGGGCTGAGCAATATTCTGACTTGTCACCTCTTTGGTTGGAAAGTCCAAGTTCACCTGCAAATAAGAAGTATATTAATATATAAGAAGCATATTAATATATAAGAAGTGTATTAATATATAAGAAGTATATTTCTTTAATGTGCATTCATGAATTTCCTCTTGATTATTTCCTATTATTATTTATTTATTATCCTATTTATTTATTAATGCTTCTGTACTTTGAGGAAAGGCCTGATAAAAGGACCTGGACTTGCTGATATTGCTTTTATTGCTCCTGCAGAATTGGAATGCTCATGGTCAGTAATGGGTGTGAGATCCTTCACAGGGATGGCACTGCTGCAAGGACAAACTGGTAAAGTAGAAAATACAGCTGGATGTTTGACTAAAAGTAACTTTCTAATGGTTTTCTTGAAAAAGTTGCAGCTGTCAGGCTGTGCAACACCAGGTTAATACAGAATTCCATCCTTTCTTGTTTAGGATTCACACAGAACTTTGTCTCATTGGGATATGTTGCTGAATATTTAAAATTTCTGACTTACTTGTAGATTTTTGGTAGTAGAAAAGTGAGAAGACTCTCATAATTTAGTTATATAAGTTATTATAATGAGTTTTTGGAAGCTTTATAAAGCATGTAAAAATTATCATTTATTCCATTATTCTGCTACATTCATCCTGGGAAGATTTAATTAGGGTGATGATTTAAATGAAGTCTCAGGCACCCACTTAAACATGCTATTTTAAAGAATAGGATAGAATATATATTTTTAAATGTTGCTTTAGTCAAAAAGTGACTTCTATAATATGGTTTTTTTTTTCCCTGGTACACACTTGTCATTTCCATACAACTGTTAAAACCAAATAGCTTAGATAAAAGAACCAAAGAGCAATTAATGATGATAAAATAACTCAGCAAACCTATTTTATGATCCCAACAAGACACCAAGAAATCTGTGTGGAAAAGATCTCTGCTGGCCAAGAAGTCAGCCAGAGAGAAGTTGGAAATTTCAGATTAATTCTGATCTGGAATAAGATGCTGTTGGTTGGTCTCAGGTGAATTTAAGGAACTGAGTTGTGTCAAGAACTGTGTAGAGTGAGGGACATTTTTACTGCACCTCTTTTGGAGCATCCTTCTGTATGAATGTCTCATAAATGGCCTTGGCTTTTGGCAGAAGTTCACGTGGGGTTTTGCTTTTCTTGTAATCCTCACAAGCAACCCAGAACTCGATGTTCTCCTCACTGAACTCAGATTTCAGGAACTTGGTAAAGGCATCCAATCCAGCTGCAAAAAAGAACATGGAATTGCATTAAAAATGTGTCCTCTTTTCCCACTGACTCTGCACTGGGCTCCCCTTGACTTCCATGCCATTGCAGGTCATTATTTTAAAACCCATTTTTTTTTTTTGCATTTTGATCCTGAATGCTGTAACTCTTCTTACAGAATTCCCAACATCTGTAAAAACCCACTCCCAAGATCTTATGAATTTAGAAATAAATAGAGGCAATGAAAAGATCTGGGTACAGATGGAAGTGATGGACTTGAAGCTGGCTGGTTATCAGTTTAGGTTGGCTGAAACATTATTTCAATCTTTGCTATAAAATAGGAATTTTAAATAAATGGCTTTTAGCACCATTGCCATTGGCTTTCTCCTGCTGAATATCTTTTCTTTCCAAAATATTTTATGCTGAATATCTTTTCTTCCCAAAATATTCTCAATCTGTGGGAGCAATGCCATCTTGGTAATGTCCAGTGTTCAAGGAACAGGTCTGCAAAGTGCTTCCATGGATCCCTCCAAAATGGAAGGATAACCTTTCAAATGTTGGCCAGTTTGGATAAATCACTATTTTAGGAACAAACTCACTGAGAAGTGACAAAGTCCTCTCCTAAGTACATGGGACATGTTCTCATTTTTAGGGTTTGGTCTTGCAGTCAGGGGTATTTAAGCACTATTAAGTTCTGCTGCCTGTTATATGACTTAATTGAATAAAATACAGAATTTTAATGTTATTTTCAACCAGCTTCAGTAGCTGACAGCAGGGTATAACCTGGGCACAGGGTGAGAGCAGAAATGTGCTGCTAGAACTGATCCATCATACCAAGTTCAGGTATGGCCAGGTTTATTTAAGTGAGCAATCATATATAATTTGATATATTATTATATATATACTTACATACATATATATAATATATATAATATAGCTTGATAATTATAATAAATATAATTTTCCATCTTTTTCCATCATTGTTCATCCTAATGCTCTACAGGGAGAGGGAAAACCACTGACCTTTCTCAGAAAGCAGGATGTCAAAAGATTCTCCCCATTTCACAGCTTCTTCAGGAGACACACTGCTTAAGAAACAGAAAGTTTTGAAGAATTGTCCATGTTATGTATTTATGAAGCTGCTGTAACCTATGTTCTCTCACCATTACTGCTCAGGACCATATTAAAACCCCTTTGATTAGATCCCAGTACTAAAAAGGAGCTCATTCACCCCCTTAGGGACTTTGGTTTTATTTTTTTCTGATGATTTTCATGCCGAGTTTTACTTTTTTTTAAAGAATATTAGAGCAGAGATTTTTCTCCTCAATGCCTTTGCTGTGCTGCTCCTTTGGGGGAACTGAGATCCTGCAGGATGGTGAAACTTATATGGGAACCTGGTCCCATAAATATGGTTTAAACCCTATTTAAACTTCAGACTCCCACAGAGATGTGGTTTTGAATGCCCCCAGCCTGAGTCTATTTTAATGAATGACAGGAAATTCTACAGCCTGAAGATGAAGCAGCAGCAATATGGTTTAGGTGATAATCTTCTAGGGCAATAGCACATGTTGGCCTTGCTGGTTTGCCACAAACATCTTTCAGATGTCTCATTATTCTCAGACACTCTGTGCCCTTTATAAAACTCAATGTATTCTTCATCAGCTATGCCAGGCTGCACATGTTTTACTCTTATTTTGAATATTCTGCTCTGGAGAGCAATGCAGAAAGGAAAAAGTTTGTATGCTGGGGTTAGATTGTTAACTTTTAAACTAAAAAAGTGGTTTTTCTCTGCCAAGTCTGGATGCAGATGCAAGATGCAGGAAACATTCTGAGTCACTCTGAAAGGAATCCCCCTCACCTCAGTCTTTTGTAACCCTTACCTTGCTGCTTTTCTCAAATTTCCAGCTTTCCCAAGGTGATCACCTGGCTGGAATTCAGATTTCTGCAGGAGAAGGCTCAGCCTGTTTCTCTTCTGTTTAGCTCTGTAAGCAGAATTTTAACTTTTACAGAATTGTCAACAATCAGGGCAGCTTTGCAAGCTCAAAACAGGTTTTTTTTCAAGCTCAGACAGTTTTTTCTCCCTCAAAAACTGTTTCCTTTGACTAATATCACTGCTTCTGCACCAGAGAACCCCCTGTGTTCACTAAAAGTTGATGTTACTTCTATGTGTATTATTCACTTTTTTTTTTTGTTTGTTTACAGCTTAGCACAAATTTACATGTTAAGCACTGGTAAAGAGGAATGGAAATTATTCATTTTCAGTATCTTTTACATTTATTTTAAAGATGAAGGAGTGAAACTTCACATTAGAGAAGAGGTTGCTCAGCACCCTCTACTTCTAAGGTTTTGCAAAGAAAAAGGAAGTGTTGCTTCCCGTCACTTGAAATTTTAAAAAAGGAACTTTTTTTTTTTTTAAAAAAAACCCTCCCTTCCCTATTTTCTGAGCTTATTTGATATTTAGTTTTTCTTAAAAAATATTTCTGCTGTGAATTAAGATTCAATATATAAATCCCTAGGACTCCATTTCTTTTTTTGCATCCATGTCAGCAATAAAACCATCTGTGCCCTAAATTCCTACCCAGAAGCTTTGTGAGAAGAATCCTCTTTGATGTTCAAACTCACCCAGGTTTGCTGGCTTTGTGGGGCTCTTCCTTGAGTGTGGATTTCATGACTTTGTAGTAGGATTTATCCTTTGAATCAGAGATGTTCAGCTGAGGGAGCAACAGAAGTGGGTTCTCCATCTTCCTCTGGAAACTTTTCCAGTTTCAGAAAAAAAAAAAACAACAAAACCAAACCAAAAGCTTCCTTACAGCTGCATCTGGTGGCACTGGTGTGCCCAGCTCTCTGTGCTGGGTTGCCCCCAGTTGGCTGCTGGGAAGTTTCCAGAGTAGGTGAAGAAGAAGGAGATTTTTTTCCACCTTCCCTGCTGCTGGATGGACCCAGCAGCTTTAGAAGGTTCTGGTTTTGCAGTCGTCACTTGGGGAAGTGAGATTGCAGCTCTGCAAGATGCTGACTGCTGCTGGAAACCCAACTCTTGCAGCTGGGCTGCTGCTTGGGGAACTCAAGATGTTGATAGATTTAAGATGACACCGTATTTTCCTCCCAGCACCTGTGAGAAGTGCACCTGCTTTCTCTAAGATGAACTTTAATGAGAAGAATTCTGCATAAAATACCATGCAGCCTTGGTTTAAGCTCTTAGGAAACCTTACAGCTGACCCTAAACTGCTCCCTGCAGCCTCAGGTGCCAATTGCTGGGCAAAAAATCAGGTTTTTTCTAAAGTTAACTTGAAACTCAGTGTTCCTGAGCCTCCTGCCAGAGCCAAACAAAGCTGTGCTTAATCAGACATTTTGTAAGCAGAGATTTTTTTTTTTTTTTTTTTTATTTTTTGCAGCATTGGATGATCTCTGAGGTCCCTTCCAACCCAGCTAATTCTATGATTCTATGATTTTTCAGAAATTATGAGCCCCTTCTTCAAGTCTGTCCACTTAAAGATCTCTCTTTATCTTTCCTATCTGTGGTCTCAAGGGTTGGACTTGATGATCTCAGAGGTCCTTTCCAACCTGGCTGATTCTGTATTATTTTCATTTACAACCTCCCAGCCAGGATAAAAAATTTGGCACGACGTTTTTGGTGACTTTTTGTTTTAATTTTGACAGCAAAACCCCAATATGTTCTCATTTCAGTTGGCATCAGGTACCAATGTGTGATATTTTTTTAGGCTGATTAATTAACTTTCTTACTCTTGGGTACAACTTGTGTGGGAGATTTCATGGAAACAACTCATCTACCAAAGAAACCTCTTAAGTTTTAGCTGAATGAGGGGCATAAAAAGATGAAAATTAGGCAATCCTCCTTATTTTTTAGTGCCAATGCCTTGTTTTGATTATTCAGGCAAGGCACTGAGCCTTGGGGACCTCATCACCTTCCCATAATGTCCAGTTTTGTGCAATTCCTTCAGTGGGAAAATTCTGGTGAGTGTCCCACATGGCCTTTGCCTTGTGGAGTTGAGGAGGATGGGAGATACAAATATTCAAAAGAACTAAAAAAAAAAAACCTCTTCTGGGACTCCTGAAACATAACCAAAAAAGTCTTTATTGTGATTTTGTTTCTTCAAAGGGAAAAAAATGAAATAAATCTCATGTGTGTGAAACAAACTTTTAAGATCAGACTGAATGGGAAATATTGAGTGGAAATCTGCTTTTTGTGCCCCAAAGATCTTTAAGAAGCAGGGTTATGGTTTTAAGCAGCACCTTCAGTTTCAGACTGGGCTTATCCATCACATCCTGCTTATTTTAAACTGAATTTTACCACAGCAGTCTTTCTGCCTTTTTCCCAATAAGTAAATAAATACAGAGTGCACAGCTTTTTTTCAGTTTTCTGCAACTTTGGGCATGTCAGCTGCTTTTTTTTTTTTTTTTTTTTTTTTTTTACCAATTATGTCAACATATAATAGTGTGTTCATCTCCATGGTTTCATTACCTGGTGATTTCAGTTCTTGTTAATTGTAGCCTGTCTCAATACTTAATTTAAGCTGATTTAAGAAAGAGTTATAGCATGAAATGTCACTCACAAATTTATTACAGTGGCCTGGCCACTCTACAATATAATTTATAGATGGAAATGACCTTTATGTTATCTCTTCCAGCACCCACTGAGCATGGGGTCTCCCCAGTATAGCTCTGGATGACTTTTACCACTCTCAAATGATTAAAGGAATGGATGTTGTGTCTCAGATGCTTGAAATTATTTTTAATTACTGTACTATGTAATGTACTATGTAATATGTGCTATTACTGTACCAAATTATTTTTATATTACTGTACTGTGCTGTGACAATAGTGGCAGCACTATGCTGTGCATGGCCTGAGGATTCACTTGGAATTTCTTGGGTTTTCTGGGAAGGGGGAATGAATGCTGAATAAATAATTTTCTTTTTTTTTTTTTTTTTCGTTAATAGAAATCTAATATTGAACCCTGGAGTGGCCAAATTGCATCAGGAGTCAGTCTGTGTTTTGTCAGCAAGAGTGCTGGGAAGTATTTCTGGTTTGCAGTGCTATAGCAACAGTATTAATGGCTCTAAAAATGCTTCTGGGCCATTTTGTACACTGCAAGATGAAGACAGAGAAAAATGAGGAAGCTGCTTCAAGCCAGAAAAAAGCAGACTCAGAATATTATGTTGATGATATGAGTAGGAACCTAGAAATCTCAAAAAAAAAAAATTTGGGATGAGAACCAAATGCTTTGATTCACCACTGTTTCTCTAACTACTGGAAAGTATTCACAGATCTTTTGGGCAGGAGACCAATGGTTTTGAAGCCCTCAAATTAGGGTCATGTCTGGAAAGTTGGAGCATCTCTGAGAGCAATATTAGGATCATTAATGAGAGCAATATTGGCTGGTAGAAAAGAATAAATAAATTTTGCAAGAGCTTTCATAGTTGGATGAGTAGAATGTGTATTTTCAGAACAATCTTTATGTGAGAAAACAGGAAAATTGAATAACTTGTCTTGATCTCTTTGGGGTTGGTTTCCTTAGATGGTACCTTTGAGAGGTTCAGCTAATGGGAAAGTCATTCTTGTGAGGAATCCCACTGGGTTCCTGTAAGATGGAAAGCAATCCAGTAATCTAGAACTCTGTTCTGTTATTTTGAGCAGGGTTTTGAGTACATTCCTGCCTTCAGCACTTCCTTTGAACACCAGTTTTCAAAAAAAAGGCATCTTCAAATGCACAGGGCTGAGCCCTAGGTGAGCACTTCCAGCAACTCACCAGTAAAATGCAGCTTTCTGCAGAGCACTGAGGTCTCTGCTCTGCACTTGGGGAGAGTTCTCTGGAAACACTGAGTGGTTCAGCTGAGAAACCACCTTCCTGGAGATGAATTGTGGCAGTGAGCTCATGAGAGATGCTGGCCACAGAACCACGAGGCAGTCAGGAAATGAAGAGAGATGAGAATTTTGCAGGCTTGCTTAGTTTGACCTTTCAAAAGACAAAAAATAAGGGCATTTCTTTTAGCACAAACGTAAATGTTTTCTACAGAAGTTGCTGAGATTCCCAAGGCTGGGTTTTCATCCCCTGCTGAGAACTCTGATCCTTGGCTCCAGGCACAGCAGAGATAAAGCTCCCCTTGAGTAAAGCACATATATCTGTGTTTAATGTCTGTTATCTGATTAATGGTATCAGATGTAATGATAATAATCTGATAGCTGATTCATTTGCTGGGTTGGATTGGAGACTGTGTAACCTGCCTAACATCCAAGATATATTTGGGATGCAGCAAGGAGACTCCCTCTCCATTCAGGACTCCAGGAAGCAGCATGGATTTTAAGGATTCCTCACTTTGTCATGTTCATAACAAAAAAACCTTGTTGTTTGGGCACTGTCCATTTCTCAAATGTTTCTGGCTTTTAGGCCAGGTCACAGTGTGTTTTATTATTACCATTTTGACCCAGTCCTCAAGTTTTGCAAATAGTGACCTTGTCAGCATCAGCTTTCAGCATTTAAACCATGGTTCAGGTCCAATTTGCTGCCTCTCTCTTTCTGATCAGAGTTTATCTCTCCCAATTAGAATAAGTGGAATCACAAAAATAGGTTTTGCAAAGCTTGCCAAAAAAGCTTCCTCAGAACAGACAAAATGTGGTGTGCACACCAGAAAGCAAATCTCTTCTGGTCTCTCTTCTAAGAACAGCTGATGATTTATCACAGTGTCAATTGGATAAACATGAAACCTGAAATAATTTTGATTTCCAACCAGCCCTGACTGTCCGAAGACAGAAACTATTAGTCTGAAATGTGCCCTCATAGCACATAGGAAATAATTTCCATTTCCAGACCTGTGGTCTCTGAGCTTAAAATCTTTGTTTTCTGGTGACCAAATGATACCCCAGTACTGCCTCTGCCCCAGAGGGGGCTGTTTGCAAGGACCTGGAGTGATAGGGCCAGGGGCAATAGTTTTAAATTAGAGAAGAACAGATTTAGATTGGATGTTAGGAAAAAATTCTTTACTGTGGAGGTGGTGGAAAAATGGAGCAGGTTGTGCAGGGAGGTAGCTGAGGCCTCATCCCTGGAGCTGTGAGGCTTGAGGAGGCTCTGAGCAAAACCTGATGTAGTTGAGGGATGTTGGACTAGGTGACCTTTAGAGGTCCCTTCCAACCCTAATTATTCTATGAGTCTGTGATCAGTTGAGTTCCCCTGAACTGGGCACCCTACCCTGTGACCAAGGCCAGGCAAACTTGGCTCCCTGGCCCTTTCTCCACTCCTGGAACTTCCATTTTTTCCTTATCACACTGTGTTTCTTTTCTGGGGGGAATTAAATCACACCCAATGTCACTCACAACCCAGTGGTTGGGGTTTCTCCCAGGCTGATGCAGCAGAGCAGCAAGCAAGAGCCAAATACAGCAAACCCAATTTTGTCCACAGATAATTTTTTCCATTGCTGTCTCCTGGTGGACAGCAAAGTGACCTCTGTGGCTGTACAGAACCAGTGATAACTGGTGCCTTGGCTTCAGGTTGGAGCTTCCCTGATAATATAATTTGTCAGCCCTCCTATGGGAGCTGAGGACTCTCAAGAACCTTCAGTTTTGTTATCTGGTTCCCACTCCCTCATCCCAAATCCGTGCCACCATCTTGTCAGGTGCCTGGGAGGCAGAAGAGTTGGTCCCCTTGATTTGGCAAACTCATTTTAAACATTATGTATATTAGGGAACCTTTCTGTCCCTGCTGAGGAGGATCAGGATGCTTTTTACCACCTTTCCATTGCTGCTTCTCTTGGAACTCTGGTATCTAGAGCTGGGAGATGATGCACTCCTTTCCTGGCCATGTTTTTTCCTGGGCATGTTTTTCCTGGGCATGTTTTTTTTCCCAATGGCAGCCCCATCAATAAGAAATCCCTGGTTGTGTTGAGGTCGTGCCCCCTGTTTATTTTTATTTCTGAAGCTTTTCTGATGGCTTTGCAGACGTGGTAAAGGACACAGCTCCTCTCCTGACGTTTGCACCAGGAGGCATCATCTGCCAGAGGAGTGCGTGCAGGAACCTGTGTCATCTCAGCTGGGGGGGGGGGAAAGAAAAAAAAAAAAAGGTGGACTGGGAGCTGGTGTCCTTTTCTGGCTTCTGAAGAGTCATTTGTCAGTGTCTCTGTGCTTGCCAGGCTGTGTGTGTTTATCTGAGAGGCTGTGATGGTTATCTGAGCTCAGCTCAGAACCATAGCAAGCCCCTGGGGCAGAGCCAGAGCAGAAAATTTAAAGTAAAACCCCAAGTTTGAGCCTACAACACGTGGGGAAAGCCTCTTGTGTGGCTGACATCTCGCCCAGGCTCCTGCAGAACGTGCTTCTTTTCAGGGGACTTCTTCTTAATCTGCATTTTTTGTTTGTCATCACTTGATGGCAGTAAAGCTCACGTCAGGTCTTGTTCTAGCTAAGAATGTTTTGATCCAAACCCATCAATTGAGCTGAAAAATTATACAAACCCAGTAAAAATAAGGAAAAATTCCTGGCTTTGGGGCTGGCTGTGCCAGGGAAGCTGTAATTTGCTCATCACCATCTTCCTGAGTGGGAGAGGATGCTCCTCCTTTCCTTAAATCCCATCTGCTTCAGCAGACCTGAGATCAGGAGTGCTGGAGGTGAGACTGCCAGATGCTATTTCTTGACACAGTTTGGACTATTCAGGACTCCAACTCAGGCAGAAGTTGCTGATAAAAAAATGCACATTTAAAAAAAAAAAAATTGTCCAGTGACCAATGTTCAGTCCTCAACGTTTAATTGCAGCTGAATGCCCCAGTGAGCTCCTGTCCCTTAGTGTCCCTGTCCCACTGTGAAAAAAGTGCTGGTGAAATGGTGCAGTGTTACCTGAACTGCCACCAAATCCATAAGCAATGTTGCTGTGGCCTTGCCAAGCCCTCATTAGGCTAATTAGCCAGGATGGCTAATTGGGCAAGGCTGGGTGTGGTGCTGGCATGGCTGTTGTGCTGGGATGTGCAGGGAGGAATCCTCCCTCTTCGACCTGGAAATATTTCTAGGTATTAAAATATTACTAAATTATATTAAACTATATTATATTATAGTTACTATCATAAAATATTTCCAGGTCCTTCCTACCATGCACGGTTGGGTTTTCCTTTTGATGGGACCAGCATCTGCCTCATCCATGGAGAGGATACAGGATGTTCTTGCTTTGCATGAGGGTTGGAGCAGAGGGGGCTGAGCTCCCTTGCAGCCTCAGCTACTCTGGGATTCTGAATCCAAGGACTCAGGAGTCTCCCCCATCACAAGGCAGCAAATTGTCCCCAGTGACCCAGAAAACTGTAGAGCAACAGCCAGCATAAACCCCACTGATCTTTGGCCCAGCCCAGGGCCTCAGGAGGGGGTTGTACCCTGGAATTCCCAGCAGTTTGTTGCCTGACACACATTCCAGGGTCTGCAGGTCCTTGGAATGAGGAGGAAAATGGATGGCTCTGTCTGGATCAGGTGCTGCAGCTGCTCCTGCTGGGTCTGAATCATTGGCAGGGATTTGTGTTTCAGGGAGCAGGTGTGGAACAGAAATTTTTAGCTACAGCTAAAGCAGAATCCCACTAAAAAGCATCCCCCAAAACAGATGTTTTGCTCCTGGCAGGGCTGTGCCCTGCACACCAGCAGTGGGCACTCCAAGTCCATTCTCCTGTTCCCCATCCCCAGGAGCCAGGGATGGGAGCTTCGCCTTGGTTAGAAGTTAAATTTCCCCTTGGTCATGGCACTGCCTGGGAACTGAGCACCTGAGTGGGACCAGGGAGAAGATTCAGTGTGAAGAAGAAGGTAAAGCAACTTTGATTTATTTTCTGAGACAGCTGAGATAATTTCTTCTCTCCATGTCATAGTTCTTGGCTCTTGTATTTTTCATGCTTCATTACGAGTGTTTGTAATTATATGAGTGGCTTCAGAGGCCAATTAAGCCTTCATTTGGAGGCTGCTCTGGATGCTGGAAGCCCTCCATTAGCCTGGGCTCCTGCCAAGGAAAAATACTACATTGTCTTTAACAACTGCACCAGCTCCTCTCTGCTTAATGTTGATTTTCCTATTAAGTTCAGCTAATAGGTTTTTAATTGTGTGAGCTGGGCCTGCAGCCAAGCTGGGGGATTTTTGCCTCATGTTCAGCTCAATCAGAGATGAACAAAACCCCTCACAAACACTTCACCCTGCACATATTCAGTTGCCTCTGAGCAGCAGCTGGTTTGGTTTTTGTTTTTTTTTTTTTTCAGAATTGACTCAGGTTTTTATCTGTGCCCCCCCCCACCCCCCCCTTCCCTGTGTTGCTTCCCAAGCCCTGAGCAGTCAGGAGATAAGGATGCTACAGAACAGATTCATCAGGATCTATTCATCTCCTGGGAATTTGGTACTCAGGAGGAGGTGGCATGACAAACCCCCTGTGCCAGGTCACTGAGGTTGTCACCTCTCCCCCCCCTGTCCAGCTGGAGAGGTGACATCTGGCTGCAGGCTTGGGCATCTTTGCCCAGGGGCTGGTTCTGGAAGCTTTAATGGGATTTTTTTTTTTTTTTTTTGGTTTGGAGGCAAGTGTGTAGGCAATGTCCAAGCAAAATATGTGTTGGATGCTCCTGGCAGGAAAAATGTTGCCTGTTCTCTGGAAGTCTTGCTGAGAACTAAAAGTCATTGTAAGGAGGTGACTGACTGGCAGCTGGAGGAGACCCAGGGTCTGCACATTAAACCTGACTTCTTCTCATCCCTTTGCTCTTGTGCTCTGGTTCAGGAGTAGGTGCAATATCTTAAATTAAATTGAAGCAAATGTGTGGATTCATTGTTGAGTGGGAATGAACTGAATCATATATGGTTGTATATCCTTTAAATTAAATGGCCAGGCAATTAAATAACCTAATAAAAAAAAGCTTATTTAATTTGGAATTCCTCTGACTAATGGCTGTGCCTTCCAAGTAAAATATTGGGAGGTTAGAAAGCACTACTTTTGAAGTTTTCCTTTTAGAAACATTCATTTAACTCAAAACCCTTGCACCTTGAGTGGGATTATTCTGCACAAGTCATTACATCCTAACCCTGACAAATGTGTGAGGTCCTCACCTTGCCTCTCAGCACCTGGTGTTTGGACCTGATTTGATTCTGGGTGTAACAGAACCCTTGTTTCAGGCCCTGGTTCTGGCCATGGCTCCAGCCAGACACTTCCCAGGGTGCTGGGCAGCCTACAGAGGGCCAGCAAAACTCACAGGTGGCCACCACATCCCTTCATGTGCCAGGGCTGTGGATGTTCATCACCAGGCCTTACCCTGCACTTGAAGCATTTGTTTTTCAAGAGTTTATTCCTCTCCTAAGACAGGGTTCAGCCAAGGAGACAGATTGCTGAAAATTTAGATGTTTCAGATAAGGCCTGATGGCAAAATTCACCATTCATTTCTGAAACATAATTTTTATTTTTTTTAATTACCATATGACAGGTCCAAAACCTAATAAATCTTGGAATTTCTGGCAACAAAACATGTTTCCTGCTTCAGGTGTTTAATGCACAGATTTGATTCTGATTTGATTTGATTCTGGGTGTAACAGAACCCTTGTTTTAGGCCCTGGTTCTGGCCATGGCTCCAGCCAGACACTTCCCAGGGTGCTGGGCAGGCTACAGAGGGCCAGCAAAACTCACAGGTGGCCACCACATCCCTGCATGTGCCAGGGCTGTGGATGTTCATCACCAGGCCTTACCCTGCATTTGGAGCATTTGTTTTTCCCTGAGTTTATTCCTCTCCTAAGACAGGGTTCAGCCAAGGAGACAGATTGCTGAAAATTTAAATGTTTCAGATAAGGCCTGATGGCAAAATTCACCATTCATTTCTGAAACATAATTTTTTTTTTTTTTTTTTTTTAAATTACCATATGACAGGTCCAAAACCTAATTAATCTTGGAATTTCTGGCAACAAAACATGTTTCCTGCTTCAGGTGTTTAATGCACAGATTTGATTCTGATTTGATTTGGTTCTGGGTGTAACAGAACCCTTGTTTCAGGCCCTGGTTCTGGCCATGGCTCCAGCCAGACACTTCCCAGGGTGCTGGGCAGGCTACAGAGGGCCAGCAAAACTCACAGGTGGCCACCACATCCCTGCATGTGCCTGGGCTGTGGATGTTCATCACCAGGCCTTACCCTGCATTTGGAGCATTTGTTTTTCAAGAGTTTATTCCTCTCCTAAGACAGGGTTCAGCCAAGGAGACAGACTGCTGAAAATTTAGATGTTTCAGATAAGGCCTGATGGCAAAATTCACCATTCATTTCTGGAACATAATTTTTATTTTATTTTTTTTAAATTACCATATGACAGGTCCAAAACCTAATAAATCTTGGAATTTCTGGCAACAAAACATGTTTCCTGCTTCAGGTGTTTAATGCACAGGGAGGAAAGTTAAATACTCAGGAAGATCTTGAAAATTGCTGCAACACAGCACTAAGCATCCAGACAAGTCATTACTGGGGATGGTTTCCTGGTAGTGTAAAGAAGCAAGAGGGAGCCAGGACTATTTCATAGCAAAGTTAAAAGCACTAATTGACTTTTACTCACTGGGAAAGGAGATGCAGCCTGGCAAATGGCTCTGTGGTTTGAATCATTAAAGGCTGAGGAGAGAGCTGCTGCCTTAATGGGACTTTACTGGGCAGAGATGGCTGTGAGCAATCATAGAATCATAGAATCATAGAATGGGCTGGGTTGGAAGGGACCTCAGAGCTCATCAAGTCCAACCCTTGATCCACTCCCCCCGTGGTTCCCAGCCCATGGCACTGAGTGCCACATCCAGGCTCTTTTGAAATATCTCCAGGGACGGAGAATCCACCACTTAATGTGCAAGATGGGCCTGTAAAGCAGAGGAGGGGTCAGCAGGATCCTGGCTGAGCAGGCAGGAAGCAAAGAGAGGAA